>NW_022639482.1:2440616-2460227 GCF_010583005.1 Odontomachus brunneus | reverse complement strand
TAGCACAATGATAACTAACGCTACTCCTGAGCGTCATTCTTTTACAGCTTGATTGATATAACTGATGAACCTCTAGATTGATATAACTGATGCCAAAATCGTAATCATGGGTCTAAAAAACTTCTTCAAAACTAAATAAAGTCTTTGAATAAGGACTTTATTCTTTGAATAAAAAATAAACTTTGAATAAAGTCTTTGAAATATCTGCGATTTCGGTCCGCCATTTTGAATCTCGCAAAACTAATGTCAAAATCATAATTAGCGACTTCAGAAACATTCAGACAATGAAATTATAATAGAGTAATGTCGTAAACCTGTAAAAGAATAACACTCAGGAATAACATTAGTTATCATGGTACTATAGAGTGTTAAATTTTCGAATGCGTTTTCTAACCTTAAAATGCCTTGTTAGCCAAAATAAAAAAATACATTGTTCTAATCTACTGTTTTTCGATATACTACATGCAAAGTTTTAAGAAGATCGGCGTATGGCATTTAGTTAGTGTTACTTGTAAGAGACAAGGATAGATAGGGGGTCCAAAGTAGAGATATCGATACCGATTATAGTTATAATCGATTATTTCTTTTCGATGTCCCGTCTCTAGTCCAAAGCATTTTGCTCTTTCTAATTTCTGTACACTTTCTCAACCAAACCTTCAATCTATATATTATGTCTATGGCAACAACGTGCGCGATTTCCGACTCAATCGGACATACATCATCGTCGATCAATCGACGGGCCACACAAATGCGTCGATGAAAACGACAACCGCGTCGCGCATGAAGGGGCCGTAAATGACCGGTGAAGAGGAGATCGAGGAAGCTGCTACGTCGTGCGCAAACGCGCGATAAAGTCTCTCTTGCGAGGAGACGTTGTCGGAGTTCCGATGACGGTCGGAAGATAGAGGCGAGCGGAATGCACGGCGGAATTTACGCGGTTGCGCAGGTGCTCGTATCTTTCCGGCGCGCTGCGATATAAATAATAATAAACGTCACGAAAGCCGTGAAAACAAGCCGGCGTTCCATCACGTTCCGCGACGTAAGCCGACACTCCGATTAGCCACGCATTTAAAGATCCATAATGATATTTCAACAAACGTAGCCGCGCACGGGACATCGTGTAATCGAGCCGCTTTTTCTCCGTACTTTCTCGAAAATCGTTGCATTTGGACACACGCTCTAGTATATGAAATTGTTACACGTCTCTAAATAAGGAAGGTGGATAGGACGGTTACATAAAGAAACGATTAAATCACTTAACGATAACCGGCCGACTCTCACCGGCTCTATTCGCGTTGTACATTACGATATAGCGCTTGCGTATCTCGTAAACTCGCGTAGTAAAGTATAGAGGGTGTCTCAAACTCTCGTCCGCAATTTTTGTGGAGACGTAGAATAGATTGAGATGAACATAAAAGTCCTATACCGGTTTTGCGATATTCGCAAAAATAAATAAATAAATCTCGAGATATTAATTAAAGAAGATTGGTGAATCATCACGCGCGATATGGTAGATGAGCTGTAGTGGTAAAATGTATTGTTACTTATACATTAGGTTAAATTGGACAAAAATGTTCTTTATTATTTTGCAAATTATCACGTAGATTTTTAGTTATTAATGAAAGAAAATTTTCATGATTGTGCGTGATAATGTGTGTGCACAAATCTTTTTTAAATATTTAAAAATCTACACGGTTATTTACAAAATGATAAAGAACTTTTTTGTTCAATTCAACCTACTCTAACATAGGCGTCGCGATTACAACTCATTTACCGCATAGCGCATGACGTAACTATTTAACTCGAAATTTTACGTGGTTGTTTGCAAAATAATAGAGACATTTTTTTGTTCAGTTTGACCTAATCTATACGTGCACGAGAATTTCATAGATTATCATATGTCAGATACTCTACATATTTTATATTGAAAGTAAATATTAAAAAGTACTTAAAAGACCAAAACCAAAAGGATATCTAAAATTAAATCAGTGTTATAGTGTTCAAGCACTAGTTTTATTTTCTTATTATTTATTTTTATTATTTATAATTTTTAATATTATTATTATTTTTTTTATTATTTTTGTATTATTATTATACTTTTATTATTGTTGTTATTTTCTCGACGGTTTGGAGACAATGGATGTTATATTTACATACACTGAGAGAAATGGTTTGGTGAATGACACTATACTCGTCTTATGAAAGTAATACGGTGAATTTATATGCGATATCTGGTTCACATATCCAATATTCCGATTACGATGCCTCGACGCATCTGTCTAGTCAATACCGAGACATTTAGTTATAGACATCTAGACAGTTTGGTAATTCTCTCTAGACATGTGATACTATTGACGCGATAGTTAATTATTACTCGCTGCGATGTTTCCTTTTTCATTTATATTAATTTGTAAAGACATCGATGTTATAAAAGAGTAAACGCTGCAAACCGTTAAATATTTGGAAGAATGAAATTTCTTAAAATATGTCGACGAATTTAGAAGTAAATATATGAAGATTATATACAGTAAGTATATGAAAATTATATATAATATGGTTAGATTTTAGGTTAGGTAAGAAGTCTAACATTACTGTATCTCTCCACAACTGTATTCGTAACACTTACTAAAATTAATTGTATGCTGTACCAGGCGGTTTGATAAACGTATTTAAGCATTACTGTAATGCTACTTAGACAATGCGTTTACCAGATAGTTTGGTATCATTGACTAAATATCTTGTTACACGATTATTTACCATACCGTTTGGTAAACCTAAATAGAATTCTGGTTAGTATCATTAGACATTTCTCTCAGTGTATATATACACTTTTTTAGCAGTACCCCTATTATCGATAAAATGATGAAGCGCTGAGGAAGAAAGATATCGTGCGCGAGTATGCATAACGCTCGCGCGTAGGTTCGTCCTTCTTTCTCGTCGCGTTGCACTTTCACTTCGACACTTCGTGTCATTGACCAGATCTGAAAGCTCGCGTTGAAACTGCTGCGTTGTCCAAATTCGAGTTATTTCGCATTCGGAATTGCCATGTCATCGTTATTCCCGTTAAAGAATTAAAAACAAGTTAATGGAGCGACTTGAACAATCAACTCAGTGTTAATAATTTAATGACAAACCGCCGATGGAACAGCTATTGCAATGAAAAAAGATTATTTGAAAATAATTTTTGAATAATTAATAATCATAATAATGATTCATTAAAGATCTTCTAACGCTTAACAAATACATCCCCTATCTTTGTGTTTAAACAATGTACGTGATTGCGTTTAATCTGCGTTTACCTGTGTGTCTCCTCTTCGGAAGGGAATGAGTTTTATCGCTAAATGTGCACTGTTGTCACAATTAGGCTGATTACAAGTACAAAGGAGACGAAATTGGTGCCAAGGTTCTGGCAAATAACACAGCACGCTGGAAATTTCGTGGTGTGCGCGCGCGTTTTCTCGAGGTTAATTTCACGAAAGAACAAAAGTGCGAGCTTACCACCAATTATAAAGATGATCGTATCGCATTTTTTCGCTCCTGGGCGTGGCATGACTGGGTTGGCACCTACTTAGGTTAACGACACCGAAACGTGTCACGGCAATTCATTAGCGTAATGAGACTCGAGCGCAACACGAGCGACATGACTACTCGGAGCAAGGCTGCATTTATTAACGTATTTTCTTCTCGAAAGAAGAATCAGCCGGGAGGGGTCTTTGTCCTCTCAGAGAAGTAGAAACCGGCACTTCGTTAGAGAGATTGCTTAAAGTTTCTTTAGATGTTTGATTAATGGCTTCATTTGACCGCGACGGTATCTTCGCGAATGGCGTTTATCCTTCCGTTCTGTTGTGCCACTGTATTTTTAGTCATGGTAACAACCAATAAAAGAAACTCAGTCCCGATGAGCAGGTTCTACTTACGTTTCCAGGAATAGCGGCGCTGATGAAGAGGGCCAGATTGTCCGGCCAGGGCAAAAGCTTGTACTGCTCCCACCATCTCTTCACGACGAGGCTCACGTAGAAACCCAGGACGAAAGACATGGGTATAGATTCGCTGGAGTTACCGAAATAATAACGGATTTTCTCGAAAATTCTGCAAAAAACGGAGAGCACCTTTTAAACACAATTATACGGAGAAGAAAAATTTGGTTGGATTAACCCAATGTCTGGTTAAATACAAGCAAACCAGAATCCCTGCTGAAGTTACAAATGTTATATTTAAGTAAACAAGATATTAATCAGAAATCTTGTTAAGGGAATGTTGAAGATGAAAACTTCATTGACAGAATACTGACATTTTTCTACAAAGTTGACATCATATTATTTATAGAATACAAATGTTTTTATGCAATGAAAGTATTTACAAAAATAGACAGCAGTATTACTCAATATGTGATGAAAAAAATTTTTTATGTAAAATCTCAAATTGTCAGTTGGCATAATATTTGCCTCATTCAAATGTTTCCAAAAGTTTCGCAGCTTGTACATACCGAAAATGCGGATGCTTCAAACAAAAAAATGTTGAACATTGCTGCATTTTCGGATTTGAATTCAAAAGTTTAAGAATGTTAGAAAAGTTTGCAGAAAGATTTCTGCACATGCGTGGTCAGGTCACCTACTGAATATGGTAAAAGTAACATATATTTACGTAAAATCTATATGTATAAGAAATACGTAAAGGATATCATAATTGTATTAGTGACGATCGTCTCTACGTTATCGACATTTTTTGATTTCGTTATTGATTTCAACATTCTCTTATCCTGGACAAAATTTTAATTTTTAATCTGAACTTTAATCGGAATTTCTGATTCATATTCACCAAACATTTGGTTTATCCAATCAAATTTTTTTCGTGCATTTAATCACCTTATCTTTTGTTCAAATCAATTTTTATACATACATCTGCGTTAACTATATTATATAAAAAAAATATAATTTTATCCTTATCGAAATCCTTTTATACATAACCTTAAAAGGATTCTTCTACTTTATCTTTCATTCTAAAGCCAAAAACAAAAATATTCTAAGCATAATATTATTTCTCTTTATTATAATACTTTTTCAGTTAAGTGAGAAAATGTTTTACTTAGAATATGAAATTACAGCACCTTGCAAATAAAATTCTTTTTCTGGAATTAGAATATTCTTTTTTTAGTTTCAAGAAGAATTTATACTTAAGAAGATTCCGTGTAAGATGAGATTATATATTTTTAGATATGTTAAATCATCCCGCTACCGTCCGTTTAATTAACAAATATAATAGATTAGTATAAAATGCAGGTGAATAGTTCAAATATAGTTATGAATAAAATGATTTTTTTTTTATATTATATTATCTCCACCATATTATTTCAATATGCAAATCATTGCGCTAACATACAAATATAATAAATCGGCGTGAAGTAGGTGTGACTAATTCACTCGACATCACACGATAAAATGATATTTCGAAGAATGAGAGAAGGCTGAGCTATTCGAGATACCGGCGTACGCTAAAATATCGCTGTAGTTTATTACACGTGAGCCATTAGTATTTCCTATATGAACTCGCCTATAAGTAGAGCAAGGTTGAGGTGATACTGTCACTCGTCGACGCCGCTACCGGCCACACATGCTGATCGTTCAGTAAAGCGAACGGAAATTTTCACTTCGATCGATCGCGAGGAAAGGATCTCAAATCTGCTCTATCGAAAGCGTATTTCAAGACAAGTCCGATTCTCTCACACGTCGATATCGGTCATTACCCCGCGATGCACATGCCGCTACAAAGTGTTTGTAATTGCCATCGTGTGAAGAGTATAGTCATGCTCATTTTTACGACTTCACACATCAGCCCCGATCGACACGATCGACACGCGATTCCGGGATCTTTCGGTAAGTGGGTTTATGTCGGAATTTCCACGAGCAACTGGTACCGTATTCGCACTCTTGAGATAATATTGACTTACCGTTACTTAAACATACAATATCATAGGCGCGAGAAATTGATAATCGTTCTATGCACGGTTCCGCGAATAACGACGCGACAATCGAATATTTTTGACAGCTATCGCGACTCTTATATATGTAAGGTGTCCGTCCATAAATGTCCGAGCAAATATCTCGTAACTGGTTGAAGTTACAAGAAAGTATAATAAGCAAAATTTATATGGCTCTTAATCAACTACAAAATGCATGTAAAATTTTTTTTTATTTGTGACCTTTCCGAGTTATGAAGGTAATATCAACGTAGTTTTTTTAAATGGATACCTATAATTTTTTTGCATATTTACACAGTAGATGTAATTTGAAATCAAAATTATGCAATCTCCGGACACCTTGCGATTGTTTTCTTTGGGGTATATTAAGGATATTGTTTATACAACTATTCCTAAAAATGAAGAAGATTTACATAAGATCACTAGAGCTGTTGAAAATATTACAATAGAAATGCTGCAATTAACAATGAGAAACATTATAAAACGTGTTGAATGCTACATCGATCATAATGGTAAAAATTTTGAGCAATTTGTGTTAACAAATGTTTCATGAAAAAACATTGTTTACTTTCTCAACTTGCTTTACATTCCAACTTATTTAACATTCAAAAATACTCCTAATATAATTTATTACTTTAAAACTTAACATGCCGATTATATAATAAACATATGCGTAGTAGCAATATTTTATCGAATTTTGATTGCATAATTTTGATTGCAAATTACCTCTACTATGTAAATATGCAAAAAAAGTTATAGGTATCCATTTAAAAAGTTACATTGACCTTCATAACTCGAAAAGGTCACGAATAAAAAAAAATGTTTATATGCATTTTGTAGCTAAGAGCCATGTAAATTTCGCTTATTAAACTTTCTTGTAACTTCAACCAGTTACGAGATAATTGCTCGGATATTTATGGACGGACACCCTATATATATATATATATATATATGTGTGTGTGTGTGTGTGTGTGTGTGTGTGTGTGTGTGTGTGTGTGTGTGTGTGTGTGTACTTTAAATGGCAGGAAGATACTTGAATTTAAAGCAGAATTATGATTTATTAAAGGTAAAAGACCGAGTTAATTTGCGCACATAATAACAATTATGATAATAGCAACCAAATCGTATGTACCAATTATTTGAGTTTCAAATACAAATAATTTTTTCAGTGTAGCGGCTCAGTAAGCTGATTCTTTAACTTCACAAAACTCCAATGTCGTTAGCAACTCAATGGTGTATCGTTGCATAGATACAAACGTTACGCAATGATAACATAAAGATAACGATACTGTCGTTAAAAGTTACAGAATTGGTCTACACACTGGAAAAAGATTTTGTTGTCGAAACAAGAATTTGTTAAATCGAACCATAATCTAGTCAAAACGCGATCAACCAAACGTTTGGTAACTGCAACCAAAAATTTAATTGTCGCTATGTGTGTTTTGCTTTCTCAATAATACATGTACCTCATACAAGTAAAAATATGTAATGTCCACCAAATCTTTTAATTTCAAATACAAAATTCATTTTTTCAGTGTACAGATGATAAGCTTGGTAATCGAAAGATTCCTGTAGGTGATTTCTACTCAGCCAATTATTCTCAGTTGCAACCAAGTTTTAATACAGCTAAATGCTCGAACAAATGTTTTCGGTTGCAGCAACAGAGATATCATTTCATGTCGTCGAATTTTCACCTAAATTTTTCTATTCAGTACGAACTGACATCCTTTTTCCACGTTGGAGATACTTTTCGCGAGAATATATTTAAACACGATGATTGTCCATCCCCAAGAAAGAAGATAGCGACTCCTGATAAATCGGCGCACGAGAAGGATCCTGGAATTTTAACGGGGAACGATTAATCTTGCGGATCTTCGCGTGCGTGCGTGCGTGAGCATGCCATACCTCGTTCTATTTTGCCAGATCGTTGGTCTCATCCTTTGGGCACACCGGACCCTGAACCCGCTTTAAGCCGCCCTACGAGTCTAAATTTAGCACAGGCGAATCAAAGCGATTTGAAGGAGAAATCGTTTTACATCCTCATGCGCTCCTTTGACGATTCTTTATCTCTCTTTTTCGGTCCCGCATAAATAACTGGCTACAGTTTTTATGCCTTTTTTAACGCCACGACCGTGGACGCATCTCCGACGCTTCCCGTGATGTATCACGAGAAGTGGCCTCTTGTACAGGACGCGTCAAAAGAACCTCCACGAAGAGTCACCGCGCGAATTCATCGAAATGAGTTCAATCGCGTCGGAACAATTGCGTTAACATTTAATCTGCTCTGGAGACTCGTGGGAAAAAGATCGTCGTGTTTGCGTTTGGATGCGGGTGCGTTTGTAGACCGCACATGTAATTTTTTCAAATGCAAATTTGTCACATGTGGCGAGATAACATCACCTATAACTCGTGCTCCGCGATAACACAAGTGAGCTTGCCGTCTAGTACGCGTACTCGAGTATACGCTGTGGTTATACTTGCAGTTGAACACTCATTTGTATTCACCGCAGAGGTCGACCGATTGTCCTTCGGTTCAGTCACCCACAGCGATTGTTTAATGACTTGCAACAGAAATATACAAATGTGCGTTGAAGATGCAACGTCTCTATCTATCATGCAAATAGTAAAACAATAAAAACATCATGAAACTGCAGTTGGCAGAATTAGTACGTTAATTCGTGGAAGCATCTCTTGATGTACATGTTTTTGAGGTCCCTGACTATTCGCCGTGGCCATTTTAATTTGTGATGCGAGAAGCGAAGAAATCAATGCAAGGTACGTCGAAATGAAAGGATATATCCAAAAAATAACACTTGTGATCGATTAAGCACATCTTTTTAAATATTGCTGACATTTTCTTCCCGTTTTAACAATCAATAAATAACCGTAAAAATTAGAGTGACAAAATAATAAGGAAACTATAGGATATAACTATAGGATAAAAATAGAAAGTGATACACAAGAAAAAGTTTGGTTGAATTAACCAAACATCTTTCTAGTGAAATATGAACGAAAAATTCCAGTTGAATTTACTAGACAACTTTGTTTTGTTAATCAGAATCTTGTTATCTTGAACAGAATTTTGGTAACTTTAACCGGAATTTTTGGTTCGTCCCTATTATATCAGACATTTGGTTAATCCAACCAAATTTTCTGTGCATGTTACATTAATTTTTAGGTTATTTATTAATTGCTTGAGCAAGAGGAAAGTATATATTTTTAAAGTGTTGGATATATTTTAATGGTGTACTCAATCGATCGCTTCATCAATTTTTGGTATATTTTTTGTTTCGACGTATCTTGCAAGAATTTTGAACATACATTCTGAAAAGAAAAAGATTTTGTTGTCGAAACGAAATTTTAGTTTTGTCAACCCTTTTTCAGTGTAAGAGCTACAGTCAAAGATATCGTTTGGAGGCTCATCCAAACATTCTTGTAGCCAACCTCATGACGGCAAAACCGCTTCGCAGATTAAAAATTCTGCAAGGTTTTCTAACATAGAAAGAAAAACAAAAGGATAAAGCCTGTTGGGCTCACACCCTTCAAGTCATTATTAAGTCACAAACTTTACTAAATTAATTTTAGCCCCTAATTAATTTTTGCCCCTTAATTTGGGGCAAATCGTAAAGCGAATTGGAAATAAAAAATACAGAAATAATTTTTCCAGTGCAATTGCTCGCTTCTGACGTCATAGATCAAGATAACCGTAGCGAATAGCCAGAAGTCTTAATATTATCACAAAGTAACATCCAACATTTTTGTCTACTTTTATGGATTATATTACTTATTCAAGTGTACGACCTTCGCGTCTCTGATTCTGCAATTCTACGATCGATCTCGAATCGAACCGAACGTCGCGAAGGCGAACGAAAGAAAGGTTACCGAGTGTCCTGCATGGTAAAAATACGGCAATGAATACTAATAAAAGGAAGGTGCGTATCGTAAATGCTCTCTCAGCCGTATGAAACGCGACCGTGATCGAGGTGCCGGAACCTTCAGATTTGCCAGCGGGCCAAGGTCGATATCGCGCGGGTTTATCTACACCCATAAAATACGTTTATGGGAGATATGTCCATGCATCGTGGCCGGCCGATCGTTGAATTCGGTGTTAGCCACGATAAGAAAGCGAAGAAATTGTTGGCGATCAACGGAACACGCGGGAGTCTACGTTATGGTTCTCCTGTCATGCGATCGGCAGATAAACATTTGTCGGTCACGATTATACTTTTTCTCTCTTCAACACTGAATAACAACAGTATTGTTAGATGAGTCTCTTTTATCGAATATATCGGAAAGTAGGAATACAGAAAGATGGCCCACTGTTTTTGTGTGAACTTCGAATCTGTCTTGTCCGACAGAGGAATTCTTTCAAGCACCGTTAGAGAATAAATTCTAAATAGATTCTTCTAAATTTTTCAAAAAATTATGAATATCTTTTTATGATGAGACTCTTTTCGCATATGCGCATCGAAATTATAGGAATTTGTGATCGCGGACAGAAAGATTATCCGCTGTTCTTGTGTGAACTTCGAAACATATCTGTCTGATTCGACAGAGGGATCCAAGCACCGTTCGAGAATAAATAAATCGATTCTGAATAGATTCTTATCAGATTCTTATCAAATTTTCAAAAATTTCTCATGTGCTTGCGTTGCATTCTTGTCTTCACAAAAGTAAAAAGACATATTGCACTGAAAATACTTTTACTGCTTTTTATTTTCAAATCATAACAAAGACAACTGTACTACTTTAAATACTATCATACCACAAAATATGCTCTGAAATGTCAGCTATTTGAGCATATAGATGGCCAATTGTGTGTACGACACACTTCGCTTCAATACCGCGGTGAGGATGCGTTTTATTGCGACATATATTTTCCTGCTCGCAGTCCCAACCTTCCGCTTACTCGTAAAGAATGATATTTATGCGTGGAAAAAACTTTCAGTTCAGATAATTGAGTGGGGCGAAAAAGCTGAGATGTAAAATAATATCTCTATTATTGTGAAAATATTCGTCTGGACATCTAGCCGTATCAAAACTCGATTGAGATAACTGAAAGCAACTGGCTGCGTAAAAACCCCCTAAAGAGGAATCTTTTTGTTCCTACAACTGAATTTTCAATCAAGTCTCCAAGTAACAGAGAATTCAGTTATACTAAAGAAATTGTTTCTCTATGCACGGAAGGAAAAGTTCAATTAGGGCAACTCAATAGGAGCCAAATGAAAAATTCGCCGACGAGAAATAATATCTACGTTACTGTAACCGAAAATATTTGTCTGAACTCAGCTGTATTAAAGCTGTACTAAACTAAGTTGAGTACAACTTTAACTAAATTGAGGTAACTGAGGTATATTAATAGTCATTACTTGAAATTGGCCTCATGTGAAATATTTATATTTGAATTTAGAATTAGATATATGAATTTTACAGCTGTATTACAATTGTAAATGTAATATCGCTTTAAATAAAAACACCAATAACTCTAAATTCATATTTGAGTATTTCAAATAGGACAAGTTTCAAATGGGACTATTAATACTGTCCTGAGAGCAATTGGCTGGAATAGAAACTTTTCCTACACGAATCTTTTTATTCCTACAACTGAATTTTCAATCTGGCCCCCAGAAATAGAAAATCCAGTTACACTGACGGAGTTATTCTTTCCGTATGTACGGGAAGTTATTTAGTTCCAGGTGTATTCCAATATACTCACACCCGCTGTTGGTCATTGAGTAGGTATCGATACGTGAAATTGATGAGGTAGTAAACAAACAGGTACGCCAGTAGTTCCCGCCAGATTAGCTTGTAAACAGAGCCACGCCATCTGCAATAAAAAACAAAAGCTGTTAAAACTGATATTAATTGCACGACAAATCCACACACGCGGAAATACTTCTAGATGAAAATCGCACATCAAACACACACGCGATGTGACATGACATTACTTTACGAGAAAGAAACCTGCATATTTTCATATCCCTCGCATTAGAATGAATTATCCCACAATACTCGGATGCTTTTCATAAGGGGGCGTAAATCAACTGTTGCTCTAACTAAGAAAATTATGCGTTCTCTCATCTAGACAGTCTCGAAAGCAAGAATAAGTTATTAGCAGTAAATCCGCGATATGCTTCGCCTATAAATCACGTTAGCGGACGCGACGCGCCGGAGATTCGCCACTCTCGAGTCGTAAAAACGGACGAGACCCGTCGTTCTTTCCCCGACAGGTTCGTCCTCCCCGGACTTCCTTCTTGTGTGAATGAACTGCGGAGGCATCGACCACCTGGTGCGCTCTTTTCTCTTTTCGAGTATCTTCACTTTTACCCGCGCGCGTTTCGGATGTGACGCGCGCGCCGACGCTTCCTCGATTCTGCGATGACAACCGGTGTTACGCTGCTTGAAACGCCCCGGCATCCCACGCAGGTACGCAGGCACGCACGCACGCACGCACACGCACGCTCGTTCGTTCGTTACGCTTGAGAAGTGCCTGGCGGATTTACGGGCTAATTTCGAAGTATCACGGATATTAATAAACCGATGATGTGCCGGCTCGCGCGAACAGAAACGCATGCAAAACAGGTTTTGTTTGGAACGGGGAAAAGAGAGGAACACGGGAGACGAATTATCGCGTAATTTCGCTTTCAACCGGCTGCTATTTCACCGCGACGCAACCGAGTAACTGAGAGCGGTATGAGCGAACAATCGGTAACAGCTGGATCTTCCTACAATGTGCGCTTCGGAACGAGCCGGGTAAAATCAGCTACAAATGTGTCACGGCTAAATTGATTCTACGAGTTTCGTAGACACAATGCCCGCGATATTTTATAGTGAAATGCTTCAAAACATGAGCTCATCGTAAATTAGGGCTCTATATTATACGTTTAAACTAAAAAAAATAACGTTCAAATATATATTTAGCATATACGTTCACAGACACGTATAATAAAGTAATCGCAATTACACGTACTTTTGAAAACGTGTATCCGTTCATTAACGTCAAATCCGTTTATTCATCCGCTTATACGATTTTAAACAGAAATAAGAGTCCTTTGTGGCAATCGTGCGAGACAAGGAAGAGAACCAACAGTGACATCATATAGCATGTATATGCTTTTTTTCCTCCGTAAGACTAGTCATAGTCGTGTAAATAGTTATTCGCGTTGTCAAATATACATGCATACAGATCTGTAGAATCTGTTTCAAATATTAAACACTTAGTTATATCAACAATAATCTCCGTCAGATATTTCTAAACGGATACACGTTAAGGGGTTGCTGAAGTCCATGACGAAATAAAAAAAAATGTGGATAGCAAAATTAAAACAAAATTGAACTAAATTATATTTAATTCTATTCAATAATAAAGTGTCTTTTACGTTTCTCAAAGTGTGACTGCAAAAATCGGAAATACTGCAAATCGCAGTCAGAAAGGGAATTGTTAGATACAAAATAAAACTCTTACGCACTAATGCGCGCCTATTGTAAACGAGGTCAGAGTGAAAAGCGACGTTATCGATGTTGCAAAGTTGATATGTCAACCATTGTTTGAAAATGATGCTATATGAATTATGTCACTGATTCGTATAAAAATGACTGGCATTCATCTATTGGAATTCATTGATATTCTTGTTGGATTTTATGTCACGTACTCTATGCAATTACATTGCGACATAATAAATAATGTTTCGACATTCATTCGCATATCGTGTTGATGTACATTCTAACATGTATTTACATAATGTTTATAAAACTGAGTTAACTTTTTCTTGTGAACTCGTTGCGTGTGCGTGTGCCAAGCCGAACGCGAAATAGACAGGCCTAGACGTTCACTCGGTATGCGAAATAATAAAAACATCGTTAATCAATATCACGCCTCCCCGGAGGGAGAAATATATGAAAAGCTGTACCGGACGTCCGCCACATTCAGAGCAGCTAACTTCGTGTGCTCACAAGACCGTAACGGTACCGAGTGATCATTGCGTACGATAAATACATTCGCAGCTGATACGACATAGAGGATTAAAAGCGACCAACGTGTAGATCTCTCGGGAGAGTAATTGCGCCAGCGCGCAAAATCGGAAAAGGAAGAGCAAAACGCGCTAACGTGCTCGAATCGAGAAAATTCCGCCGATGTGATCACGGTAATTGTATTCCAATCAATGGAATGGCGTAAACAGGATTATTTCCTTTCGACGGCGATTCCGTCAATGCTCATCAGCCGATTCGCAATTACGGAGAGCCCCGCGTGAGCGGAGATATTTTTTTTTATCGCGCAGTACACGCCAATCAACGTTCGCGATTGTAGTTGGTTACACGAGTTGCAATTTTGCAAATGTAATCAGAAAATCGACGCGTGCGCTAACTCGAGACACAATTGCGCGTCTTTAGTTACCGATTAAATTGTTTGTCTTGCGCATAATACACGCTTGTTACCGTAAATGTTCAACGGACACTTCAACTGAGCTATTACGGCAAGATAACGCATGCGTTTATCATCAAGCGTCAACAGCGTAGCGTTTCTAAAGGCTTTCGCGGAATGGAAATATACAGGGTGTCCCTCCTCCGCAATTTTCGTAGGCACATAGGACGGATTAAGGTGAACATAAAAGTCCTATACTGTTTTGCGATTATTGCAATAATAGTCGAGATATTAATTAAAGAAGATTAGTCAATAATCAAGCGCGATATGGTAGATGAGCGACGTGTGCTGTTGTGTGCTTGTAATTTGATTAAATCAAATTGAACAATAAAGCCTTTTATCATTTTGCAAATAACCACGTAAGTTTTTAGTTATCAATGAAAAAAATTGTTATACACGGAAAAAACAATTCTGTTGGTGCAACCGAATTTTCGGTTGTTCAAGGATCAGACGAAAACTCGGCTTTTTCTGTAGGAACAGAAAAATTCCTTTATGAGGCTTTTGTATAGTCAATTGTTCTTAGTTGCCTCAACCGAGTTCTAATATCGTTGAATGTTCAGACGAATATTTTCGGTTGCGACAACAGAAATATTAGTTTTCATAACAGAGATATCGCTTCTGATCACCTAATTTTCAGTTGATTCTTATTTGGTTGCATCAACTGAAATTTTTTTTGCGTGTATGATTTTGTGCGATAATACACAAATCTTATTTAATTAATATCTAAAAATCTACGTGGTAATTTGCAAAATGGTAGAGCAAAATGGTTTAGTTTGATCTAATGTATAAATATACAACGATAGACGGTGCTCATCTACCATATCACGCGTGATTATTTACCAATCTTATTGGTATCTCGAGATTTATTGCAAATATCGCAAAATGGTGTAGGACTTCTATCTCACTTCAATCTACAAAAAGTGCGGAGGAGAGTCTGGGACACCCTATATATATATGCACATGGAATGCATTGAAATTGTCTACGGAGTTGCGACTCATGAATAAGCGCTTGTTTCGTCCACGTCGGACAGCATCCTATGCGTTCGCTACCTTGTCGTAATATTAAATCGCTACACTGGTAGTCGCGATCAATTTTAAGGCTTTCCTTTCACTATTACGGTACACATTAGCGGAAGAGTGCATTGTGAAGTCGTAAGTCATAGCCGGTAGTAAATTGAAACATTAGAAACCATCAGGAAACTGTTTCGCCGAAAACTTAATTTGCCCGTAAATCAAGATAAAATCAAATCTTACATGAAATGCAATTATAATCGTAATGCAATCACAGAGATATCAGATACATCTGTTAGCAGATAATTCCACTCGGAGAGGAGAGATGTATTTTTCCATGTTACTTATGCAATTTCACGAAATTATTCTCGCATAATGTGGAAAAATAATAGAAGAGACCAAGCATGATGGAAGCATACGCAGAACATTTTTCTTGAATAATATAGTATAGTAATATAGTATAGAAATCATCTACATAATACATTTAAAAAATTTAACTTTTGAGTAAGAATCAATCGAATATCTATTTGCATTAAATACAAATCTACGATTAAAAGCACGATTAAGCAAATCACGATTTTGATTTGAGCAAATCGAAAAAAATGAAAGGAGTCGCTTCGTATTGAATACGATATTTTCCGTTTCTATTACGTTAAATATGTTATATAAGAGTGAATTTTAATTTATTTTTATATTTGTTTCCTTTTTTGCTCAGCTTACTTTTTTGTTATATATATCCACTATAGAATAATATAAAAAATTTATTACAATCGAGTCCATTATTCCAGTATAGCTCAATGAAATCTCCAGCTGTGATACCGTTGCTTCATTTAGTAGGAAAAATCGCGCAGGAAATGCAGTAAACATTTTTGGATATAAGCAAATGTAAAAGCGAAACATCGCGCGAATATTTGACATAACGAAGGTTCAGTTGTTCTACTATTTGTATGTTAGTAGGTCATGGTAGGAGGCAATGTCCAGCGATTTTCATACTCCGATGTACACAATGACACACCTATTAATCCCTCCACGTTTGTTTCGAGCACGAAATTGACAGAATTCGTCGTTGTATCGTTAATCAAGCCACGAAACTGAATAGCCGACCTTCATCGGGTTTACGATTTCTTCCCAAGGGTGAGGACACCAACGCGTAATACAGTATTAAAGATGGTTACTATGGCCATCTTATCTTAAAAAAGGCGTGTTTTCTCCTTGTCCCCCGATTGATTATTTTGTTCACGATGCGAGTCCTTGCTTATTCCACCTGGTTACCACGAGTTAAGAGCGTCATCAAAGGAATTATGTATTGTGACAGTTTGAATGTCAAAAACTAATTAAATATTATATAATAACATATAATAATATATTAAATAACATATAATAATAATATTTCGATATAGAGAACGTGTTAAATGAACGAATAAGTAATGATTTTTATAGAAATCTATTAATTGTTTATTTTAAGTAATTAATTCTTATTTAAGTAATTAAATTCTTTTCAATTTTACTATGTTTCTAATACTGCAGAAATAAAATGTCAGTAAGACTTATCTTGCTAATTGTAAGAAACATATAAGGAATATAAGAATTTTCGCTAGGAATATAAGAAACTTTTTAATAACAAACTTTTTTTTAAATAGCACACTTCAATTTTTAAAAGTAGCACATATGAAATTCCATTGTAATCTTTACTATAAAATTTTCCATATTTATATGTTAAAATATTTATTTAGTATTCACTCTATTTCTTTCTTAACTACTTGTATATCACAATATATTGATCGCGATATGTCGAACGAAGTAGCGAGTAATCGTTGTAAATAAGTCCGACATGACTGTTTTTCTTTTTCAAATGTTTACGCACAGACCAGACGTAATTATACCTGTCGATCGTATGAAGATGATATCTTGATTCGCCAATTGATTTATGATCCAACACGTAATGAAGGATGAACATAATTAAATAGTCGATCGGCTGGCGCTGCATAATAAATTGTAGCGCGATAGATAAATCGTCTTATTCTTTACGTCATACATACGCGCTTTATTTTCAGTATTAAATAACATCCGACTTTCCGGAAACGTTACTTCTTTCTCACTCTCCCCTTCTTGGCAGTTAATCCGTAACGAAATCGTGCCATGACCTGTGCGATCTCCGTGTTTATAACTCAAACATTTCTTGAACGCGCATTATACAACGCTCATTTTCATTCTGCGCAATTGTCTATTCTTCATATTGCCGGATAACGAGAAGAAGAGAAGTCGTAAAAGACGCGCGTTCCAGAGCGTTCTACCGCGACGGATAACGCGGTTTGCCGCTCGTAAAGTAGCGTGTTTAGGAGCAGTAAATAGCTAGGTCCGGCATTTTTTATTATAGATCAAAAAGAGTCTCTCTCTCTCTCTCTCTCTCTTCCCGTCTCTTCGTCCCCCTCTCTCATTCTGTTGTTATGCATAATTTGAGTCACTCAAACTTTCAAAATATGATTATTTAAAAAAAAAACTGTTTTTTAACATTCAATATCAACAAAAACGGCACTTATAGGTCATTTGTATCCGTCACCGATTACAACAACTTGACAGATGAGCAAGAACTAAGGCCTTCTGGCCTATAAAAAGCCTCTCTTTATCACAATCATTTTTCCCACTAAGAATCGGTCGGTCAGAGTGCGCGGGTTTCCAAGAAATCTCACATAATTGAAATCGCTTGGACACGTTTGACCTATAAGTCCATTTTAGGATTATTAAAGCGATAGCTGGGCGGAAAGCGTTTCTGTTCTTTTTTTGAATTTCTTCTCGAAATTATTTATTTCTTGCCTTCATGGCGGCATCTGATTCTTTTGCTTTATTTCTACCCCTCTTCCTCCCTCTCCCTCTCTCTTTTTCTCTCTCGCCAACTGGGGTGGAGGAAGACGTCACACGCGGGTCGTAAAGGTTGACACGCGAGTGAACGTCGATGACGTGTGCGGGCTCGCTCGCGGTCCTCGAGTGAATGGGCGAGCGTTGAGCGATGGCCGCGTGTAACTAGCCAGATGTCGAGCGTTTATGCAAGATCGTTATAACATAACACCGCAGAGCGGTAATTTAACCTGGCGCAGAAGCGTTTCCTTTTTAGTCCTTTCTCCGAGCGCGCCTCCGTGGTCTCAGCGCGATCGGATTCGCGAAAGCATTGGCGCAACGCATTGGCCTCTGTGCTTTCTAAGGAACGTCGGGAGCGCCTCGGCCGTGCCGATGAATCGCATAGTTCTATCAAACGTCATCTCTTTGAATGACACTGAGAGATATGCTGTAATCTATGATCGTTAAACATTAACACCTTGGAGACCACGTAAAGCGTCTTGAAAATGTTTGCAAAGCGTTCTGATTTTATGAGAGTCTCTTAAACAATTTTCAAAATGTTTACATTACATTTAATGTATTACATTTGGGACATAGGAACATTTTTCTTAACAATGTAAGAGTATTGAAAATAATCTATGTTCATTAACATTGTAAGATATTATATCGATATTAATGTGCAATTTAATCTTATGTTACTTTTGTTTATTCAACGTAGGACAATTCATAACACATTTGTTGTGTGCAGATAAAACTCATCAAATTGAACATAAAATTTGTCTACTATTTCACAGACAATCACGTATAATTTTGAGTTATTAATTAAAGAAGATTGATGAATGATCACACACGATATGATAGATCAGTTGTGATAGCGACGTCTGCCGCTGTGTGATTGAACATGTCGAGGTTAAACTGAATAAAAAATCTTTTATCATTTTGCAAATGACTACGTAAATTTTTAGTTATTAATTGAAGAATATTGGTGCATTATTGCGCGCAATCATGCACCAATCTCCTTAAATTAATACTTTTACGATATTTTCCTTAAAAATTACGACTTTTCATTCAAAATCTACGTGGCCATTTGCAAAATGGTACAGAACATTTTTGTTCAATATGATCTAATGTATTAGGACCTTAACTTAGTTTCCGCCCGCAAATGTTAGATGGCAATGCAAACAGTTCTAGTAGTCATTACTAACGAAACAGGTAGTTTGTGATTAATTTCGACATTTCTCGATAACATTCAGTCAGCATACACAATTATTTTCCTAAACAACAATTTCTTTTGCTTTGTGAAAAATGGAACGCGATAAAGTGTTTTTTCGACATGTGCTTTTGCACTATTTTGATTTGAAAAAAA
>NW_022639482.1:2420398-2440464 GCF_010583005.1 Odontomachus brunneus | reverse complement strand
ACGCTTCCGAAATGTTGAAGAAGTGCGAGAATGGGTGGACGAATGGATTGCTTCGAAACAAACATCGTTTTATCGAGATGGTATCGCCCAGTTGCCAGAAAGATGGCAAAAAGTTGTAGAAAGTGATGGAAAATACTTTCATTGAAATAATTTAAATAAATTTTTTACAATAAATGCTTTTTCTCAGTATTTTTTGGGCGGAAACTAAGTTAAGGTCCTAATACAAGCACATGACAACAGACGTCATTATCACAGTCGATCATGTCGTGCAAGGTCATTCATCTTCTTTACTTAATAACTCAAAATTTTACATAGTTGTTTACGAAATGGTACAGGAATTTTGTATTTAGTTTGATAAGTTTTATCTACACATATAATGGATATATCATGAATTTGTCACACACGCACACGCATATACACACACAGACATCCTATATATACTATAATTATAAGTAATCGTATTGACAACAATAGAGTGACGCTCAAGATTATATAAAAACAATTGCGAGATGATTCAGGACACTGTAGAGATTATCCTTTATTCTGCTTTAGAATCAGGAGATCGTTATTATAAAAAGATCAGATATCGCGTAATTCCCAGTGTTTATCTAAGCTAAGAGAGCCTAATAAGCTCCTTATATATTCTAATAAGTAGGTTCTCGATAACATATTATGCTTCAAATGATACAGACAGATAGTAATTTCTCACGATCATCATGTAAAAAGACATATTTTTGAAAGATACTTCAATACGCGCTGCTCCGGAAACTAGTAGGATGAAAATAGCAATGCAAGAGTCTCATATGTCTCTTAATGCACAGATAAAGTTTATCTGACGTCTAAAACATGATCCTGGTAGGTTCTCCCGGCCCAACGTAGGCCGAGGAGTTATATAGGAAGTGACTGGTTCGCCATAAGCGCTTTCGTATCACAACGGAATGTTAAATATTACTGAAACGTGAGTCACCCCGTGCACGGCTTGTGCTGCCTCGCAAACTAGGCAACGATAATTTGCCTTCGTACGGTCTATTACGTAGCGAGAGAGGCCTCGTCGCTTCTCATCTCCGCGCAATTCGCTTCGCGAAGACACGCGCCAGAATAACTCCTCAAAGCGTGTTATACTGATTGAATGAATATGAATGAAGAATTGTCGTACGTATGATTCTTCCGATGTTTTGCGAATATTTGCGTCGGCAATTTCCGAGTAAAACACAATGTTTACAGGAGGCGCGCTTTATCGGCAAGTATAGGAGGATAAAATTAAAAGTCGCATCGCTCAAAGACTTTATTCATCGCAGCTGTGGAAAACACATCCTTGTGGGTGTGTCTTATTCGATTAATTCTTCGAAAATCGCGAAGCATTACGTATTCTGTCGTAAATGTCGAACTGCATCGATAAAAATCTCATCAATATCGACAATTGCACCGATGGTGAAGATAATGCGGAAAGACGATCATAATTGCCGCAGAAGTATTGCGCGATTACAGATTCTGACCGCGTTCTTATTATTCCGCGTCGTAGCCGCGAATAGCGGTAAATCGCGGCGTATATTCGTGCGTATGAATGAAAACTATTACACAATACGGCTCATGATCGTAATTCACGTCGGGATATATGTCGTGCCTACAAAAATTACGTTTTCGCTGCTCCTCATTCATCATTGAGGAAACTTCTTTTTTTCTTTAGTTTAAATGAAGAGATCTTTTTTGTTTATGACACTGAAGGTCGCTTGTTCCAACTTCTCGGTAAATTAAATCATGTATCTGTTCTTCCTTCAATTCAGACAAAGACAGACATATGATTTAACTATGAGTTAATTTACCAAGAAGCCGAAGAACAATCGGCCCTGAGCGTTGTATATCCGCAAGTAAGCAACTAAGTCTTAATAACCTCATGAATTACCTATGGAACGTCGAGGAAAAAGAAAAAAACGGGAAAGAAACGCAGAAATGACGATTCTATTGGGAATGAATGAGGCCTTACGGGCCGGGCTGTGTCGTCTCTGTAAGAGGAAAATAGGGGAGCCTAAGCTATCGCGGATGGCGTAAACTAACGGTCCACCGGTCAAGGCTCGCCAAGGCCTTTTATCGCTCTTGCCGGCCAGACAACCGCGCTACGCCCCGCCATGTTACACAATTTCGTCTCTTCGATTCCTACATCTTCCATGCCTGCCCTTCTCTATGCGGTCTTAGTGCTCAGCTCGTTACCAGCTGATGCACACGTGCAGTCATACAACGACTCATCGATAGATAAAGCCAACATACATCCCATACAATACAACGTCTGTCAAAATTAGGACATAAGACGTGTTAAAGACGTCTTAAGCTGGGTCTACAATGAGTCTGTAGTCGGTAGTCGGTTGTCGGAAAACACAAGTCTTAAATCTAAATCGTAATGTTATGATTTTTCGCATCTACAATGAGTCGCTAGTCGTTCGGCTTAACCAATGAGAAAGAGGATGTGTGCTGCGTTCCGAAATTCACTGCCAATATTACTACTCTATAGTTAACTTACGTATACTGTAGATTTTGTATACTAGACAGTGAATTTCGGAACGCAGCACATGTTGTTATGTGTTTAACGTGTACAAATAGTGTGTGTTGAATTGCAGGTATTCTGATGGATGTAGAACTGATATGCGTACTGCAAATAATAATTTTATTATCTTTTTTCATATATTATATAATGATGACTACTGGTCGGAGGTTAGTTGTCTATTTTACACTGGAAATAATTATTAAACTATTATTAAATTAAAGTTTAAATTTTTAGCAAGTTTAAGTTAATAGTGACTAATAAATGTTTTTTAAATTAGATGGTGGCGTAGACCACTCAATAAATTGTTTATCCAGCAAGGAGCTTTCATGAATTTATTTCATGAAACATTTTTGTATTGTTTGACACTTTTATCGTACAGGCAAGGATTTGCCTGTACAATTTGTATTATTTCTAAATCATCAATATTCATGATTTGTACAGAATCACTATTAATTAAATACGGCACAATAATCACAATCATCCATTTATCATCAGCCATTGAAAACGTCTATTCATATAGAGCGCTCTCTTTAGGACAATCAATGCGAAGCATTTGATTGGTCAGTCATAAGAAAATCGCTAGTCGGTAGTCTTAAAAGTTGGCTATTTGCCAGCTTCACCAATTCACCGAATCCGACTCACCGACAGCCTTTCCGATTCACCGATTGAGGCTTAAAACTACCGACTACCGACTACCGACTCATTGTAGACCCAGCTTTAAAGACATCTTAGGGACATCTTACATTCCGACGTCTTTAAGATACCTTTCAGAAGTCTTATGTCTCGATTTTAAGCGTTGTGTTGTGTGGGATATTTTTATCTCGTTTTATCACCTTTATATAATTGCAATTACTTCATCAGAAAATGCAGTCGAGTAATCGGGTCGTCAGGTGATACCATTGCAAGCGGCATTTCTTTATTTATAAATAAAGAAATAAATTAAAATCAGACTTTGCTCTCAGAAATTTAATACACTTCAATTTAAAACAAGAGAAATTAATATCAAATAAAACATGTAGTCTGTAGGCTTGTTTGAGTATATAATTTACCGGGCGTATAGTGAGAAGTAGCGAGCGAAGAGGGCATGCGCGCAACAAAAATTACCACTTAAGATAGACGAATATAACAAAGCACAAGATTCAAGTTTAAATCTATTAAAAAAGTCTTTAGTCAGGTTCATACTTTACGTTGTTTCAAAAATGGCCAAAAACGCGTTTTTCCGCACTTTTGACCTCAATTTTCTGAAAAACTATGTGATAGAAAAATTTCGCTTCCGGATTCGAATTCAGCGACCAAAAATCTACGGGAAATGATACATCTCATTACAAATCTGAACAATCTGATCGTGGATGAAAATTCATGTGAGAATGAGAGTGTTGTCATGTTTTAATCAATCACAACACTTTTTCTAATCGCAATGAAAGAGCGCCATAGAGTGTACAAAAACACGTGACAAAAAGGTTTCTGTTTGCTTTTTGTTTGATGTTGCTGCGTCTACTAATTACTCGCTGATTAGCGAGTTATAGCGTTTAAAGCCATGACATCGATAACAGGTGTCGGCTTGATTATTACGCTATTGGTACACTGGCTCTCTCTTTCTTTCTCTCTCTCTTCTAAAATATTAAAATGTTTTCTTTATATTCTCCTAATTTGCAGAAAAATTTATTGTTCCAGACGTAACGATCAAGTTATGAAAATTACATTAAATGTGTACAAAAGTTACACCAAGTGTGTTTTATATGCATTATCCGACGCCATATTGATTTTAAATGCTAAAGCATTGAGATTCACGTATTGCGATACTTTATTATATTTAGTGACTTTAACCGCGCTTGCTGCGTGTTGTCACGCGAGATATTGCTTCTCAAAATAGCTTCTGAGTGATTGTGATACGCAGTACCTCTTCCACATATAAATAGCACTTACACTAACCTGTCGCAATAGCACTGGCCGATCAGGAACGCGAATCGATGCAAATGTTAATAATTTCACTTGTAGACGTTGTAGCGACTTGAAACAAGAACTATTGGAAAAGGAAAATTATCGCGCTGCCGATGGACGTAAAATCATCCTTTAGCGGAATAAGGATCAAGTAGTATGATTATATTAGGTGGTAAACTTAGTTCCTGCGGCTCACAGTTAGACGTTAGTTGTAGGTATAATTTATTTTGACATCTAAAACTGGCTGCATTTTAGAGGTTAGACATTTGTCAATAAAATTCAGTGCGAAGAGATTCATTTAAGCGAGCAGTGCTATTTTTTCTTTTGATTAAATATGGAACGTGATAAGTTGTTTTTTCGACATGTGCTGCTTCATTACTTTGACTTGAAAAAAACTGCAGCTGCAGCTCATAAATTGCTTTTCGAAGCTTATGGCAATTATGCTCCATCGGAAAGAACATGCCAAGTATGGTTTCAGCGATTTAAGAGTGGTGATTTTGATGTCAATGATAAAGAACGCTCAGGCCAACCGAAAAAGTTTGAAGACACCGATTTGCAGGCATTATTGGACGAAAACTCTACTCAAACGCTCCAAGAATTGTCTGCAGCATTAAATGTTACTCCGATGGCTGTTTCCAAACGTCTACATGCAATGGGAAAAATTCAAAAGGAGGGAAAATGGGTACCACACGAATTAACCGCAAATGCCATTGCGAATCGCTTAAACATCTCTATTTCTCTGCTCGCCAGGCAGAAAAAGAAGAGTTTTTTGTGGCGCATAGTGACTGGCGATGAAAAATGGATATACTTCGATAATCCTAAACGAAGAAAATCATGGGTAGACCCTGGCCAACCATCGACATCCACACCAAAGAGAAATATTCATGGCCACAAAGCAATGCTTTGCATTTGGTGGGATATGCACGGCGTCGTTTATTATGAGCTACTCAGACCGAACGAAAGTATCACGGGGGATCGATATCAATCACAATTAAACCGTCTGAATGAAGCATTGTTGGAAAAAAGGCCAGCAGTAGCCAGCAATCGACGTAAAGTCATGCTTTTGCACGACAACGCTCGACCACACGTTGCCAAAGCCGTCAAAGAAACACTGATGCAGCTCGAGTGGGAAGTTCTCTCGCACCCAGCGTATTCACCAGACTTAGCTCCTTCGGACTATTACTTGTTCCGGTCGATGCAGCACGGCTTAGTGGATACACACTTCAGAAATTACGAGGATGTGCGAAAATGGATCGACGAATGGATTGCATCAAAAGACCAATCGTTCTATCGTCGCGGAATCTACGCGTTGCCCGAAAGATGGGAAAAATGTATAGCTAGCGAGGGAAAATACTTCGACTAATGTATTTTTTGCTTTTGATGTCGAAATAAATGAGTTTTTTAAACAAAAAAACCGCAGGAACTAAGTTTACCACCTAATATAACTACGAAAGACATTGGTTTTTTGCGTTAAAGTGGACTTTAATGTATATTAGAAACAAACGAAAAACTTTGATTTGGATTTGTAATGCGTCAATTTTATTTTTGACGGGTATAAAATTTAATTTGAAAGAAAAACAAAATAGTAATGGAAACTTTACTCCGTTTCAGATGGAGTCGCTGGATTTAAGTGTTCAAAAGCGTACATGTACAGGTAGAACTTATTAAGCAAAATATAGAAATCCTCCACCATTAATTTGCAAACAATCACGATAAATTTTAAGATTTTAATTTAAAAAAAATTGTCTAATCAATGCGTACAATCAATCTATGTAAATTTGATGACACACGAGTGCAGTATTCTTGTAATTTTTTTCTAAGAACGCTGATTCTAAAGTCATAATTGGCACAGTAGATGGATGCTCGCGGGAGAATAGCCGCTGATTTCGATGATTTAACTATTTCCGCTCTTCCTGGAACGTGATGATTCGTGCCGTTACGGAGGATAACATCGATCGCGTCGCCCGATAATTGCCACATTAATGAACAGAAACCGCGCAATCTGATCCACGTGTATTGCGAATTCATTGATCGGACGAGTCTCGCGTGAGCGACGTCGTCTGAAGCGACTAATGCTTCCATATTTCGTACTTCTATTTCAAATATGTTATATACGCGTGATTCCAACATACCTCGCGTATGTTACATACCGTGTCGTGTGTAATACGTTTACGAGAGTGGTACCATTAAGACGCAATGTCGATACGCGGGAAAAAAGATTTGCTGTCGCAACTAAAAACCTCGCTAGTCTAGCAAATATATGGCCGTAATATGCGGATAGCCAGTTTATTATGTTACAGTAAGTTGCAGAGCTGCATAAGTTTTATAGCTGTACCTAGTAAAATGTCATGTTATAACAAGCAGATTTATTAACATAGCAAAGATGATTCTATACCATAATTAATGGAAAATATATTTTGATATATACTATAACTTTTGATATAATTAATCATTTTACTGTTATATTAAAGGAAATTTTGTATATATCAAGAAGTCATATCACCTTAAAACGCTGGAAAAAGCATCAGAAGTCATCAAGTCACTTTTCAACGCAACTATATAAATTATGAATAATTTTCTTTATTTACATGGTTTGATATTTAGTATACATTGTTTGATGGAAATGTTGTGCAAATGGTTTAGAAAAGTATAAAAAAATAGTCGAGTTTATAGGATGCCCCACGAAGCAAATTTGCTAAAATGCGCATTCGATATCTCGAAAACTAATTGTCCGATTGACTTTTAGTCTGATTTTAATCTCTAACCTAGTTCTAGTCCAAAATATATTTCTCATTACCATTATTTGCAGTCAGATTTAAGGGAAGGGGGGTGCACTTTTTCGTAAAACAAACAAAAATATAAAAATTCATTATTTATTGAATAATTGCATGTTTTGTTTTGTAAAATTAATGAATTTATTTCGCAAACTTTAATTATCTCGAAATACGAAATGATTAGTTGCAATATCTAAGATAATATCAATAAAAATTTTCTCTATGTGAGCGAGTTAAAAATTGCTTATAAACCTTCTTATATCTTATCTTATAATCTTAACCTAATAATCTAATCTAGCTGCATTAGCCAATCTACTTGGCTATAACGTACTTTTGCTCAATAAGCCATGGATTTGCGGAATCAACTAAACTACTTTTGTCCGTGTAACTTTTAAATTGATAAAAAGAACCCTTAAACACGGTATGTTATAGTCCGTAGTTACTTAATCTGTCTAATCTCTTGACTTTTTTACATCACGCGTAATCTCTCTCGCTACAAGCCCGAACTCGTGCGTTGCGCACGAAAATTATCCAGAGATCGATGGACTTTCAGGAGAGAAGGAGGCCGAAGGCGCATTTTTCGTGGCGTGTCAGTCGGTAGATGGTATCGCCGATTAGTCGTTGTCGAAAGTCTCTCGACGCGCGAGTCCGCGCGGATATTGCGGAAGTAACCGCGCGCGCGCGCGAAACTCGAGCCTGAATGCCGCGAAACGAGAGAGCCACCGCGGCTTCCTCTCTCCGCGGTTTACATAATGCTGGTGGATGATTAACAACGATCGCGGCCGTTAACGAATTAATCGTGCAGCCACAGACTGCTGCCCGTGTCTCGTCCTGCTGCTGAAAATTACTCTCGTGCGTGTCGCCTGCGAGGCCGCGCGGCTCGCTCGCGATCAGCACGGGAAACGACGAGTGTTCAACTGTTTGGATTACTGATGAGTCGAAGACGTCGTAATAAATCTATATTAACGATATACTGAGCCACGACGTAGTAGTCGCGACTGATCTCTCGAAGATTCAACGATCCCTCGCGAATGAGCAATGTGGTCTCGAAGCTAAAAATAATAATTACAAAGTAGTGATCTTTATTGCTTTACTGCAAAATAATAATCTTCATTCTCGAAAAATCACGTTCCAATCCCTCAAAAAGTAACAGTTGCATCCATTCTTCTTCATAAATCAATCGATACGTCCATATTTATCCTGAAACATGTGCTCTTACTCTAAATTTTATATATTATCAGTTATAAAAAATTTCGAATAAAAATTAAAAATCGTAGATTACATTCTGGAACATCATAATTTTTCAAGCATATTGCTGACAGTTCAAACAGTTATTCACCGACATCGTAGAAATTGGCAGTTAATATCGCATATTTATTTGTTAGTGGTAATGTGCATTCGAGCCCCGGCAAGTAAGCGTTTTTCCCTCTTCACTTACGCATACAGACCGCTCTGTCCATACGACGTCACATCACTGTTTGTTAGATTTGTATAAGTTATTCTTTAACTTCAAGTGATTCAAATGGTTATGTCAAAGTTGAGAAAAGGTTAAAAAATATTTTATAAAAGAAATAACGAGAAAGTAACGATATACACTTGTCAACAAAATTATCGCATAGGTAAATTCATGTCGAAATTTCGCACAATTTTAAATGGCCATAATACCGCGAAACATTATCGTATTTGAAATCTTCTTTTTTTTTTATTTTAAAGAGTGAAGTCTGTAGTTTAAGGAGCATTCATCCGATTTTGAATTTACTCTGTCCCCTTCCCGCAGTCTTTTCAAAAGTAAAGACGTGTTGCGTCTCCAAAGAATTGCACAATTTGACATATTCTACGGGGCGAACTAAATTTTTTTCGTAAATTTTATGATAACTATTGTAAAGTATAGACTTTCCCCTACAATTTAAAAAAAAAAAGTGGATTTGTACGATTTTTTTGGCGGAGTTGCGACATATCAAAGTTACCTATGCATTTTAAATTTAAATGAGTACAATAGCGCGAAACACTATCGTATTTAAAACCTTTTTCTTTTATTTTGATAAGTAAAGTCTGTATTTTAAAAAATATTTGTCCGATTTTGAATTTACTCTCTCCTTTCCACAATCTATTCAAAAGTAAAGACGTGTTGCTAAAAAATTGCACAATTTGTCGTATCCTACGGGGTGAACTAAACTTTTTTCATTAATTTCATGATAGCCATTGTAAAGTATAAACTTTTTCCTGCAATTTAAAAAAAAGCGGATTTGTACGATTTTTTTTGCAGAGTTGCGAAATGTCAAAGTTACTTGCAAAATTACTTGTTAAATGCAAAAAATGCATTTTTTTAAATCGCTTAACTTGACGCACTCTATTGAGTAGAGTGAATTCTTTTCACAATTCTTACTATATACTATATTTTACTATATCCACCGATATTTTACGATAGTTATCATAAGATTTGTGAAAAGAATTTACTCCACTCAATAGAGTGCGTCAAGTTAAGCGATTTTTAAAAAAATGCATAGGTAACTTTGACATGTCGCAACTCCGCCAAAAAAATCGTACAACTCCGTTTTTTTTTCAAATTGCAGGGGAAAGTCTATACTTTACAACGGTTATCATGAAATTTACGAAAAAAATTTAGTTCGCTCCGTAGGATACGTCAAATTGTGCAATTTTTTAGAGACGCAACACGTCTTTACTTTCGAAAACATTGCGGGAAAGGAAGAGAGTAAATTCAAAATCGGACGAATGCTCCTTAAACTACAGACTTCACTCTTTAAAATAAAAAAAGAGATTTCAAATACGATAATGTTTCGCGGTATTATGGCCATTTAAAATTGTGCGAAATTTCGACATGAATTTACCTATGCGATAATTTTGTTGACGAGTGTATAATTTTCATAGTTAATTCATACATGACGTTAATTGACTAGGATATTTATTGTTCCTATACATGGCAGTAAAATTTTCTCATAAATTAGAAAGATGTAATACAATTAGACCTCTAAAAATTCAAGCTTTCTAACAAAAATAATTTTGCGTATTTAGCTTAATTATTAATACGTACATTATTAATTAATTTATTTATTTTCACGATAAAATCATTAATTGTAACATTATATTCTTAATGTACTTCTTGAGTCAGTCTTTCATAAATATGATATAAAATGATATTAACATTTCTATTTTTAAAGAGAACATATGATTTATAAATTTTTTTATTATATGGTTAAGAAATGGCATTAATACCGTAACTTGCCCCTCAAAAATGACACAGATAAGTCATTAGCCTATAAATTACTATGTTTTACTTAGTAATAGGTTAATAATACAATCATGATACTGTATCAATCTGTGATACATCTTCGAATAATGATCGCTTATTATTTTTTATGTAATAAGTATATATTTCTTTATTTTCACGATGAGAGAGAAAGAAAGAGGTTACTTGGTCACTAATCAGAACATTCATTTTGTGTCACAAATTGGGACAAAATTAAACTGTTATATTATAAAAAGGTACATTATATAGCTACTTTTAGAAAAATATTTTAAATAGAGTAAAATTTCCTTATTTGTATCAATAGCAGAGCTATTACAATCAAAGAAGGCAAAATATTTCAGAAAATTTCACACAATTTTTCAATATTTAGATAAAGAAAATTGTCTTAATTCTTTTAATAGTAAGTTAATTTCTCCGTAATAGCGATTTTTCAAATTAATTATAAATTATTCCATTTCTCTTGTTTATTAAATAATTTATATTGTTACAGCTGCAGCTGTAGCTGATGCTTTGAGTTTTCTCAAAGTTACTTGTCTGCTCAATTGACTATGGATGATAATGAACAATTTACATCAGACAGTTCTTCAATATCGATGAGTTGTACGTCTTTTCTGTAAAATTTCTATATAAAATATTTTTTGAAAATGCATTTAGCTTACGAGATACATTGAAAAAGAAAGAAAGCCTTTGAAAGGTGATTTCACTCCTGCAAGTCGCTTATCCGCTCCCACTAAACATTTTTAGCTTCACTTATTTACTCAGTCTTCATGCACATTTATGCCAACTTTCATTAAAATCTGAATTTTCTGGTTGGCAAGGTTCTCTTGTCAGTTGAACTCTGAGAAGTACAACTCATACAATTTTCTCACTAAAAAGATACTTAGCTGAACACGTACTGAACATTAATTAATTAAGTTATTTTCATGAGATAAATTAGTCACTAATTGGGACACTTTTATATTCTCAACATACTTCTCAATCCAGTCGTAATCGCCAAAATCGTTAAAAATATCCTGTTAAACGGCGGAGCGATCGATTAATTGGCGCTTGTAACTGGAATAACAACGTAGCGACGTCCTATCCCCAAGCTTGTGCCTTGGACCATGAAAATAATTAAGCGTTCTGGCACAACGACTGCGTTTGGTAAACGTTATACATACCGATGAGTCCGATTGACAGTGACATAGTTACGGGCAGCCTTGTATCTGAAGCCGCGGCGCGCGAGAAGTGTGGTTGCGCGTGTGAACGGCAAGACACGTTATTGCGTGTCTCTTTGCGTTGCGCTATCAGCCGCAGCTGAACACCTGTTCTCGCCTTTTTTCCGCTTTCTTTCACAACGGCGACGCGTTCTACGAGACTACGATTGCGATCGAGTCGATCGCATGATCGAACGTTGACTCTCGGGGTTCAGAGCGTTGCGCTCTAATTAATAACGGCTGATTGGGGAACCTCGAATTCCGATCGGGACGAGATCGTGCTCATCGAGCAAGAGCGATACGATTCACACGGAGGTACTGTTGCAACCTGCTAAATCCCCGCAAAAGACGTTCCGCCATATCGTGAGTCGTGGACTTTCTATCCGTTTCTACACTGAGAGAAAAATATAGTTGCTTTCGGCGTCAACTATACTATTTTGTGATTTTAATCAGAAAAATAATTAGAAGAACCATCTTTCTAATAACATTTACTAAAACAATGGTTCTTCTAATTGTTTTTGTGGTTAAAGTCACAAAAGCGTATAGTTGACGCCAAAGGCAACTATATTTTTCTCTCAATGTATTTATTGCATGACGTATTAATGTCAACGGTGGAATGTATGATCAGATCGGTCGGCTCGTCAACAGTGATCTATTGACAGTATTGTGTAATTTGTGCGTCATTTCGCGTACGCGGCTTTCCGATAGTAAGTTAAAGGAGTGGATTTACGGTGATCGGAATTTGTCGAGTTGCTTGGTAACTTTCCTAATCGTGCGAATGTAGACGGAGACCTCGGAGTTGCGCCGCAATTATGAGCGGTAATGAGCGAAGTCTCTCACGGACGTTTATGGAGTGTTAAAAATAACTGTCGGCCAACTTATGGGTTAGAATATCACGTAACACTGGAATTAGGGTTTTCAACAACCGTTTCTCGGAATACCTCCGAAAACCTGTCAACAGGAGCACTCTCCACCTCGCGGCGATTCGCCGTCTCGATCTAGTATCTCAGTCTGAATAATTTCCAGCTGCGAGTCTTCTCAATCGCGTCTCGCTCTTATCGATCGTATGAAAATTTTGTTGGCTCCTGCCCGAAAGCTACGCTAGCATACTGATTCGTCTCTCCTTCATCTCTCTGCAAAGATACTATCATCAAGGCAACAAATTGTAATTGATTCCTCGCTCTAAACAAGATAATACCAATGCGGGCAACAAGGACACGAGGCAACAAAACGTTGCATAACTAACGCCGGTCACGCTTCACGGCGTGATGCTCCTTGTTCGCCCTCTGTCAGATCTGTGAAACTCTTCCTCACGAGCCATCGAGACTTCCTCGACCAACGAGTCCATGTGCCAAATCGACAGATCAATATATACAGAAATTTTTACCACAAATTTTGCTTTCTATCGTAATTTACTTTTCTTGTATCATTTCTCGACCACTTCTACGTTGCTTGCTGACAAAAGTGTGGGAAAGGTTAAATGTGAGCGCAAACAACATTTCAGTAGTTGCTGACAAGAGAACCTTGCCAACCAGAAAATTCAGATTTTAATGAAAGTTGGTATAAATGTGCATGAAGACTGAGTAAATAAGTGAAGTTAAAAATGTTTAGTGGGAGCGGATAAGCGACTTGCAAGAGTGAAATCACCTTTCAAAGGCTTTCGTTCTTTTTTAATGTATCTCGTAAGCTAAATGCATTTTCAAAAAATATTTTATATAGAAATTTTACAGAAAAGACGTATTTATTTAAATATGCTATTCATTATTAAAAAAAATAGTTTCAAATCGTCATATTTTGTACTCTCTGAAATAAAAAAGAATATCTATAGATTTATAATATTATACTGAGAGAAATTATCCGATAAAAAAATTAACAAGTAGATATTTCCGATCAATTTTTATATCCAATCAGGATATCGGATTAAATTTAATCGAATACTTCCGATCATAATGGCATTTTATATAATAAACAACTAAAAAAATTATGAACCGGTATTTCTCATTAGACATTTTCCTGATTGGATACAAAAATTCATCGGTATTTTGATCGGAAATATTTGTTAATATTCTATCTATTTGTTAATTTTTTATCGGATAATTTCTCTCAGTATATTAATTGTTTGTATGAAACTATTGTATAAAACATTTTTAGATATTTTATTTAGTTTACGAGATATATTGAAAAAAAGCGAAAGCTTCTGTACTTTTGAAGAGTGATTTCACTCTGACAAACCGTTTTTCCGCCTCAACTGAAAGTTTCTAAATTCACTTATTTCCCCGAACTATATTTATGCCAAGTTTTATTAAGAATTGAATTTTCGAGTTCGCGAGGTTCCCTTGCAAGTTGAAATTCGCCAATAATTCGCCAATAATTCGCACCAACACAAATTATCAGGATTGAAGGCATCGGAGGAGACGCTACCTCTTCTCAATGTTGATAAAAAAAAATCGAAAGAAAAAGGAGAGAGCATTGATCGTACGCGCGACTTCACATTTTAATTGGGAACTGAGCAAAACCGAATGCTCGCCACACCTTGGTCGGTTGTTAAACGAGACGCTCGCTTCATCGTCGCCTTCTGCGAGAGAACGATAAGTGTCCCTGTGGCGTTTAACTTACGTACGGACATTCGCCAGGTCGATCAAGGCCTAATGGAAATTTTCGACGCGACTTCGCGGAAGAGAAACAAGTTCCTCTGCCCTCGGGTGCAGCCGTCGAAGGTATTTCGAGAGATGTAGACGCGGAAACGATTCCCGTCAATGTCGAGTCTTAAAGCGCGGGTCGCAGGCCACGCGCCGAGAAAAAGATAGGTAGAGAGAGAGAGAGATAGAGAGAGAGTTGAATTTTCTTTATTTTGTAACTTGAGATCTGCACACCTTAATGTACAAGATCAATCATGCCGCGCTCATAATTTGTGTTTCATAAAGAAGGACAACCACGTCGAGGAGAAACACTTTCGATACTTCCAATTTGAAAATTAGTACTTCCGTCTTTTCTTTAAATTGCAATTCGGTAGCTTGCGTGCGCAACACTCAAAGAAATAATTGAACTAACAGCATCATATACTACTGTGCCCAAAAAGTAAGACCAATTTAAAATTTTTTTTTTAAATCTTTATTTATTATTCCAAATCTATTTTATCGCCTTCAAAGTAATCCCCTTCAGACACAATACACTTATGCCAACGTTTTTTCCAACCCTCGAAACAGTTGTCGATTTCCGGAATGGCCTTCAAAACTTCCTTCGATTCAGCTTGTATCTCTTCAATCGAGTCAAAACGGTGTCCCCGGAGCGGTCTTTTGAGTTTAGGGAATAGCCAGAAGTCACACGGTGCTAAATCAGGTGAATATGGTGGTTGTGGAACGATATGGGTCGAATTTTTAGCGAAATAGTCTCGAAGAACCAATGCAGTGTGAGATGGTGGGTTTATATCTATCACTGCAGTGTGGGTTTATATGCATCACGTAATACGGTTTCTAACCGTAGGGTTGGAAAAAACGTTGGCATAAGTGTATTGTGTCTGAGGGGGATTACTTTGAAGGCGACGAAACAGATTTGGAATAATAAATAAAGATTTAAAAAAAAAATTTAAATTGGTCTTACTTTTTGGACACAGTAGTATAACGTCTACATAAGCAATCTCCAAACATTCTTCATTGAAAAATACTCAGATAGCGAGGCGAGAGTCAAGCACACGCGAGTCAAAACCAATCAGCGTTGAAAATACGACAACGATCCTTTCGCAACATCCATAATTATGCGCAAACTGCTGCATGTGTTATTACGACGACAATCGTAAATAACGCACGCTATCACAGTGCGCTTGCAACCGTAGCAAGCGACGTTTTGAGTCCTTTCAACGCGGCTACTAAGTGGACAAATCCGCCGTTCATCAGCCATGACGAGCGCGTTTAGAGCACATACAAACGTCTTGTCGAAGCGCTCTTATTATTTATGCATACATCTATTAAATCGCTAACGATCGCGATCCCTCAGTGTCGCCTCTTCGTTCCACACTCGAATCTGTGTAAACGCAGATTCGAGTGTGGAACGCGTATTATTTCTAATGTACCGTTGCGTGTCGAAAGAGGATGGTTTATTAAGCTGATAAGCTTCCGGGTCCGTAAAATATATGTGTGTAATTCACACTTGTGTGTAGAGCGTGTCTTCTTCTCTCTTTTCTTTTCTTTTTTCGTTTCAAAGGCAGTCTTTCTTTCCTTTTTTCCCATTCAAGGCGGTCAAAAATCGATCTTTTTGTTGCACATTTTTAAAGTGTGATATCTCTAAAATGTGCTCCTAAAGTGGCACGTCTGGGTCGAACGCAATAACGAAGATATAGTTGATTTAAGTGAATAATTTGATAATCGAGTTGGTCGTGTTTATAAACGACAAAGTTTTGGGATATATTGAGAGAGTTTAGAAGTATGTATGAAGATTTAACGCTAAATGAATTATTAGAAAGATGTTTAGGAGCGTATACTTAAAATAATAACGAAAGTGTAAATTCATTAACTTGCACCTATGTTAATATATATATTGCAGCAAAGATACCATTGAAATCACAAATTTTTTGGCTATCTGCATTCTTAATAAAGAATTTTATTCAATTTTATAAATTATGGCTTTAATAGGTATGAATACTTGGTCAATAAGCGAAGATACTTGTCAATACACTAATGTTGGAATCAATGTTTTCATGATGAGATTAACCTCTCTGTTAGAGCTATTTCATACTACGAAGATTGTTTTATTGCTTCGTCAGTGTAAGTTCCTTGCGTAAATTCGCTTTAATTGAGTCCGGAACTTAAAAGGAGGTAGTATCTTACTTGAAATATATCTTTTTTTTAACGCTGTATTCTAGTCGTTGTTAACAAGATTGTTTTATGAATTAAATTATAATATGTTGCGCATTTTATTATATTTGTACATATTTTTGTTATATTTGTGGCTAATTTGCTTTAATAAGACAAAGATACAAATCAACCCCATTGATTCGTAAAGTATATGAATTATACTATTTTAGATGCAAAGCAGAAGATTTAGTTCCCTTACATTTGTCTTAAAACTTGTCATCAACCTCGAAATATTGGTTAAGGTATGAAAGTCTTTTTCAAAAATTGTCGCACACGAAGAAAATTGTTATATTATTCTTTTTTGTATTATTATTTTTCCTGTTCAAGGTGTTTCCAAATTATGTGAAAAATGTATCAGAAGTGCTCGACGCAAAGTTGAAAATTGTTGTCTAGTGCTACCACAATACGGGCCTTAATTTTTCTAGACTCCGACTTCCATCAACGCGACCGCCTCTCGGGGACTCCGGAGCGGCCTCCGTGAACTCCCGCAGCCGCCGGGGCGCGCTCGAGTTCGCGGGAGCGTTAGAAGGCGCGCGTGCCGGAGATGGTGCCGATGGCGGAGGCACACTGGGTCAACTCAGGTTTCTAGGCGATTCGACACAGACCGGCGTCGTCGCGTAGCGGCACTCTCGCGGCCGGCGTCGCGTCGTTTCGCGCCGCGCTCGTGAAAAGCGCGCTCCGCCAAGAGGTCGACCAAAGACAAGCGAGGTGAGCGAAATGTATGTCACGCGATCGGAGTGCACCGCGCGACCAAGTGTCAGCGGAACGCCGCCACCGTCGCCGTCGCCGTCGCTCGTTCTCTCATTGTCATTCGGCGCGAGAGGACGACGACGCTACGTGGCGCGAAGACGCCTCTCGACGACGCGCGCGATAGGACTCGTCCGTCGCGAGTCCGAACGTGACCAATCGGTGTCGCGGCGCAGAAAGCGCGTCGCGAATTCGATAAAGCGCGGCCGCGCGAAATGATGCACCCAGCTCTAATTCCCCGAGGAGCTGATGAAGCGACGGCACGAGGAGACGCGATAACGGGCCGAAGAAAGGAAAACAGTGAGACGAAATATGTGCAAACGCACGCTACGTGTCTCCGGGCGCGAAGAGAAAAAAAAAGAAAAAACGCGGCCACACAGAGTGGAGTGTATTTTTAAAAGAAATAACGAGTGAGCCAACAGGTGCGAGTGACGTAGGAGGAATTCGCGTGGTTATCTCTTCTTTAGCGTTAAGTAATGCGGCAGTTGGGTTGCCAAAAGTTTCAATTACCGGACATTTCCTCTCTGGTAACAAAATCGGACAGAAATAGTAATCATAAAACTAGATTAAATACAAAATTTGATAAGAAATTACTTACAACATTGTTTTCAATAGACAGTTTTAAAAACAAAATTTAGTTTAATAAAATAATAAATTACTATTATTTTTTATATATATAATATATTTTATTATTAAACCCAAAATTAAACAACGTTTTGTATATATGACATTTAATATTTAGTATAGACATTTTGTTAAAACTATTAGAAACGCGTTAAAATAAAAACAAATATTTAATATTTATTAAAACATAAAATATCTATTTTTAAACGCAAATATAAAACAATATTACATGTGTTAAATAAAAGAAAAAGTTCAATTTTAACTTATCGATTAGATATAACTTGAAAGCCGGATATATGACATCCGGTTATCAACCGGACACCGGAAAACCTGAAAACCTGACAGTCCGGATTAAAACCGGACATTTGGCAACACTATGCGACGGGATGATTTTAATATACTTCGCGTGGGACTCTCATGTGGGACTTTTGGGGTGGAAATTACCGAGCCGTAATCGCGACTACTCAAAAAATCGCCGTCGATCGTTTTCACCGGAGGATCATATATCAAAAAGGAGACGGCGTTCCTTTCACTGACACGAAAGGCGAGTTATTTTTATACCTAAAGTCAAATAGTCATATAAATTCCGCATACCCATGCGTCATTTGCATCAAAACTGGATTTTAGGGAATCGATTATTCGCTTCCAAACACGCATTTCTCTCCATCTAAGTCTCGTTCTACAACATGAGGCAAATGTCCGAAGCTTTGAATAATTATCTTCCCGTTTCGCGCGCCACACACACACATACGGCGCGTGAGCAACTTGGTAATTCCATCCCTTCCATCCGGCGTTTTCAAAGCAGAAGATTTTCGTGCTTCGTGCCCGCGCGTCCTATATAAAAGGCGTGACAATTCCTTCGTGTTTGGCCTATCGTGCCGCGACACGCATTTATCAATTTCACAATGAGCTGTTTGTAATTCTGCAAACATCTGCACAAATTTTGCTCACACAGACTGTCCTTGCGGATCACCTTCGCGGCGATTTGATCGATGGCGGCGGCGGTGGCGACGCTGTTTCGCGTCGATGTAGCCGACGAGAAATCGTGCGCTTCCTCTTCGATGGATCCGCGAACGCAAAGACACGATACGATATGGGCGCGTTAGCGACGGCGGCGGCCAGTTCCACCGGCGGCACGAAACCGTTCTTGCTTTCACGCGTGCGATTCGACGCCATGATTCTTCCGTTCATGCGCTGCGAGTATTTCGCGCGCGTGATCGGGGCAGCTGTAACACCGTGCAGGCACTTGTTGCAACAATCGTCATGCTCCGGACGATAACCACGACTCGCGTGGAAAATACCTTCGACTATTCGTCTCACTTTTACGCCACGCCGCTGTAATATTGTTCTTTATATCGACCCTTCAAGTGTTTCGCGTTAAGAAGTTTATTTACTTAAACCAAAATGCTTAACCCTTCCAACCTCGAATTTATTCTATTCGCAAGAACAATTTTTTCTCTATTCATTATTCCTAGTAAAGATAATATCAGATTTTTCTCTATTCATTTTTTTTTCCTAATAATAAAAAGATTTTTTAAGAAAGTCAGTGTTTTGTCGATAACATAAAGTTTCCAAGTATGGCATCCCTTTAAAATTACATAAAAGTTGAATGCAACATTCATCACAGTAAAATACATTTGTAATTAAAGTTTTATGCGATTTGTCTGGATTAAATTTCCTTAAAATATATATTTTGAATCCTAGTAGAGTTTATATATTCAATCAAGAATATATTAAATTACAATCGAACTATAACTTTTATTTCTTATAATATTCTCATAAAGAAAATAAATTCTCTTTTGAAAATATACGATAATATAAGCTTTTCCAAATTTATGTGATGTGTATATTTTAAGAATATTATTAAGAAAATATTTGTTGAAAATATCCATTACTTAAAAGAAAAACAAGAAAATTAAGTAATCTTTTTTTAGCAATAGAAAATATTTTCCTGTGTGAAGATAAGCGAAGAAGTCTCGAGAGCAGATCGGTGATACTTAAATTGGTTCAACCTCCAGGAAAACTCGGGAGAAATATTGGCCCTTAGCCACGCACGTACATGATATGAGCGTCTCTCTCTCTCTCTCTCTCTCTCTCTCTCTCTCTCTCTCTCTCTCTCTCTCTCTC
>NW_022639482.1:2392987-2419946 GCF_010583005.1 Odontomachus brunneus | reverse complement strand
TCTCTCTCTCTCTCTCTCTCTCTCTCTCTCTCTCTCTCTCTCTCTCTCTCTCTCCCCTCTCTGTTTTTCTCTTTCTCTATTTTTACGGCACGGCAGAAATCGTCCTAACGATCGCATCATTAACCTCGTAACAGATCTGCTCTACGTGCGAGCATTCGCCCGCGCTCGATCGTTATCAGCGTACTGGAAAAGCAGGTAAGAGGATTTTCTATTCCTGGATATTGGCTACGTATTTATAGTACGTTCCGGGCTCTCCTAGATATTTATAGATCGGCGATCATACTGTTTCCTTTTGCCAGCGGCACCGGTAGGCGGATAAGAAAGCTGGTATGGGTCACCGCGGAAGACTCTGGCGAGAAAAAGGAGTGTGTACTCGCTCGCGTGCTCGTTGTGTCTGTAAAGGAGCAAAACGCCTGGCAATGAAACGCTGTCGAAGCAGAATTGCTCGGTTCCTCTAGTAATAACTAGCTAGCTAGTTGTAGAATGATTTTTCCATCGAGGACGGCGCCTGCGGACGACGCGAAAAACGCGAGAGCCTCGTAAGGCGCTCTCGTAGTCAGTGCGCGTTTCTTTTGTCTGATGTTAAATTTAAAGGGATATCCCCCAATTTGTGTGTGTTTATTCACATTTTTATTTTATGCCCAGTTAGAGCTTATATATGCTATGCGAGCACACGAGCACTAATTTTTTAACAGGATGATGCACTCTGCACGAAAAATATATTGTAATAAAACTTACAATATATTTTTATGACCTCTTCAATTATACAGAATTATGACGAAAATTACTCTTCTTTTATTTAGGAATGTTATGCACGATTGGCTTCTTAGTACAAAATTATTGTAATTACGTCAATGTTTTTTTATATCATATAAGTAAGTCAAGTCTTTACTATTTCTATGATAATTTATACTATAACTTAAATAAAGCTTAGCTTCACAAGAAATATGGTAAAAAGAAATATAATTTTAACATAATTTTTACTATAATAGTTTTTCCGTATTCAAGAACCAAATTATTTGCATGATAAAAATCATATAATACACATACACACACAAAATGACATATAATTTCAATTAAAGAAAATTAATTGACCGCGAATGAAGAACTTTAGAAACACATGATTCTCTCCATTAAAAAAGTCGATTACATTTTTCATAAATATTTAGAAGTGAACGTATTGTACATACGATGAGTGCAGAAAGTGATTGGATAATCGTCAAAATTGAGAGCCGTACACCTGTGATTCCAAGGAGGGAAACATGAGAGAATTCCTTTCTCCACAAATTACACCTAATCACGATTTCTGCTAAGAGTCGACTCGGACGCGCGCGGAGGAGAACTCGCATACGCGCTCTCGTTTGCACGCTATCACGAAAGATTTTCTATTCCTGGACATTCTGGAGTATTTATAGACCAGCAGCTGTCGTCTTAACTGCTGCAGTGTTGCGGTATAACGTGCATAGGAAAGCGAGATCTTACGTGAAAGCCGTTAAGGCCGTTTCCACTGTGTCGCTCGCGGACCCGAGAGAAACCGAGAACAGGGAGCATCCACCGACGCATCGTGTGTAAAGGTCGTCGAAATGTCAACAAACGTGCTTCCACAAGGACACTGTGAGTGGCAATAGGATGGCGCCATTATGGATCGAACTCATTTCACCCTATCGCGTAAATTGCTTTCGAGTCCTTTGTGCGTATGCATTTGGATTTTACGCGCGCTATTTCATACATATGCGGCAGAGACGGAAGAAAATTGCCTCCTCTATATAAGCGATATATTTCCTTGACAAAGTTATTTCTGCCGGACATATTTACACGAGCAGGTTGTCTTGCGCAGCTTGTCATTACTTTCCTTGATTCAAGATATACACTTTATGCATGTATGTGTATGTGCATAAACTTTTATTTTACATATAACCGGCAATGTGTGTGTAAACATATGTAGAGGAATATTTTACGAATTTGTACAGCGCTTCTTCGCGAGACATTCATCTCAATAACAGTTAATATCACACGAGCGGCTTAGAACATAATTGAAGGAATATCAAAATGAATGATGACTCCAAAAGTGTCGACAACGTCGATCGTCAAAACGCCATGTCAGATGAACACTAATCAATCACGCTATTCTTTTCATATTTTTTGCGTATTAATCTTATATAAATATAAGCTGCTTTGTTTTATTATATTTAGTGGAAAATCTAACCATACATATATAATAATCTTTCCGCAAACTTTTTGTATTTTCGTTCTTAAGATTCTAAATTTAATTGTAAGAGCATAACAATTTTTCTTGAAACTTTGTTGAGCAAATCAAACATACGTTCGATATGTTTCAGAATTTTTGTATCAGGTAAATACACTAATTGACAGAGATTAGAATTTTGAAATTTTTTATCGTTTTTGTCACATATTGAACCATGCTCTAATTTATTATTGCACATACTTTCAATGTGCAAAAGCACTTGTAATTCTGTGCAACCAATGCGACATAAATTTTGCAAAAAAGAGGTCAGTATTTCGTCGGTGAAGTATGGTATTTTCTTCATGCATAAGTTTTAATGTTTTCTACACTCAAAAGAAATGTTTTGCTGATCCAGCGAGAAATATCATAATTTGTCGCTGTTTTTTGTATCTGCTAAAAAATTGTTTGTGGTACGTAGGATTTACAGCAGCATTCTAACAATACCTGCAAGCAAATTTAGATGAGTGTGAGGACTATACATTCGTTTGTCCTGCTTTTCTGTCTGCACAATCAATTTTTATAAGTGTGACTGGTTTTTATCTGGTTGAGCGTCACAGAAAGACTTTCTTACTAAATTTCACAAATGATTCAAATAGAAATTCTCTCTTTCTCTGTCATTTATATCGATTAAATATAAAACATTTGTGAAATCGCAGCTTGTTCATTTATCGATCTTAGCTAATTTCTTGTATCTAATTTTTGCTACGTGATTGCAAGACCATTTTGTTGAGTGTTAGCTGTCGTTAAAATGGAAGGAGAACTGCGTACGCGGAGAAATACTGTGTATTTTGTTATTTGTAAACAACGCAACCTTCGTCCATGCTTTTACTCTTTCCTTCTTTTCTTTGTTGTTTCAGCAAATATGACGAGGCAAGTTTTGTATTTCACGTTTATGTTTGGGAAATACTCACACGCACACAAGACGAACGATTGTCGCGGGTAGATAGAGTGAATTTTATTTAATCAAGTGATTCCGCTTGCTGTGTTTTCCTGGAAATTTTTTTTCGTCGTTCCCTCTTTATACTCAAATATCTCGGAATGTTCCGAACAAAATAGCGCGTTAACTCTCGTCTCTCTCTTTCCACGAAAATCCCGCGTTGTGTAACATTTAATTTGACGCGTAATCTCCGATATTCCGAATGACGCCGACGATCTTGACGAGCATTGATGTCACCGATTTACGGGTAAAGTTATGCAATAGCTTAATGACCAAGGATTTTAAAACAGGAGGATTTCGGGCTTCTTAATAACACTGTACTGTAATTAAGACGATAAAACTACGGAATGAGAAGGAATGAGACTTCCTCGCATGAAGAACATTTTTGGAATTCCACCGCATTAAATTATCGTGACGCATTCCATCATTCTGCAGACAAGATACATCGGCTTCTTTCAAAACATTCAATATTATCTGTATGAAAATACGTCGCAGAATGCATTCAAAGATATTCTATATACAAGGAAACCAAGGTTGAGCAAGTTAGTTTTTTTTTAACTAAGTTAAGTTAAAATTAACGGCTTTGAAAATTTAACTTAGTTAAGATAAAGTTAACCCATAATGAAATTAATTGAATTAAAAGTTAAATTAATAAAAAAAAGTAATCAAAAAGTTAAAAGTTAAATTTGTGTCATTTCATGACTTCAGGGTTTCAGTTTTATAAATAACAAAATAAATATACACCTTATTTGGAAACATGTTTTATTTACAGATACTTATTAAATTTCAGTAATAAAGTTTTTTCGAAACTTTTATCGGACATTTTTCCTCGATGATTGTCGAAAATGAGCCCTTCTGCACTGAACAGCCTTTCGACGTCTCGCGACACCTTTATGGCATGGTTAACTTCATGATAATTGAATTAAAAATTAATAGTTACCGATAAAATGTAACTAAGTTAAAAGTTACACGGAAAAAAAAGATTTGCTAATATATGGACAACTAAAATTATTAACTGCAGGAGCAAATTTTCTTGCTTTCATAGCAAAGTTATTTAGTTGTAGTAGCTAAAAGGTTTACTAATATATATATTAGCAAATCTTTAATAATGATTCTATTTGAATCATTTATGAAATTTAACAAGAAAGTTTTTCTGTGACGTTCAACCAGATTAAAACCAGTTACACTTATAAAAATTGATTGTGCAGAAAAGCAGGACAAACGACTGTATAGTCCTCACACTCATCTAAATTTGCTTGCAGGTATTGTTAGAATGTTGCTGCTGTAAATTCTACGTACCACAAACAATTTTTTAGCAGATACAAAAATATATATATTAGCAAATCTTTTAGCTATCATTCAAAGTCCTCTACCATTTTTCAAATGACCACGTAGATGTTTAGTTACTAAATTTAGTTAATTAAAGAAGATTAGTGCATTATTGTGCGCAACTGTACATATACATAGTCATTTGAAAAATGGTAGAGGACTTTTTTGTTCAGTTTGATCTAATATACAAGCATACAACGGTAGACGTTACCATCACAACTATCTACCGTATGGCGCGTGATCATTCACAAATCTTTTTGGATTAATAACTCCAAATTTTACGTGGTTGTTCGCAAAATGATAGAGGAATCTTTTGTTCTGTTTGATCTAATCTATCTGTACACCGTGGCTCCTCCGTGAGTTACCGGACACAAAGAAATATCTCATCCTCAGCAAAATTCTTTTATACATAGTCAAGTTCTCCTAAACTCAAAAGGAAGAAAATATTCATGCAATATTATTTATCTTCATTTTAAAGGAGAAATTTTCCGTAAAAGCTTCCATTTAGAATATAGGAAAACGTGTGGTAAAAACAAGTTTAATTGGATTAATGAAATTTCTGATAAAATATGACCAAACTAGAAATTTCGGTTGATGTAATCAGAATTCAGTCTGAATTATTAAGATTTCGGCTTAAACCTGAGGTTGCAGCGTTATTTTTATCAATGTTAATTACGGCATAAAGCCCTAGACCGATCCCATTTTGTTATTTTTTAGATAAAAAAAATATAACCAAAAACGTTAGATAATATTTCAATTAAGTATCTATTTATCAATCTTTATTATTTTAATAACAATTTTTCTTAAAAAAATATTATACGAGAACTATTCTTAAAATCCTTTCGAGGCCCACATAATAGTCTATACTGAGAGAAATTATCCAATAAAAAATTAACAAACTGATATTTCCGATCAAAATATCGATGACTTTTTGTATACTATCAGGAAATATTCGGTGAGAAATATCAGTTAATAATTTTTTGATCGGTTTGATCTGATGAAATGTCTTTATGATCAGAAATATCATCAAATTTAATCGGATATCCTGATTGGATTAGAACTTGATCAGAAATTTCGAATAATTTCTCTCAGTGTAAGAGTTAAGTTAAGCAGAATTCTGATAATTTCAACCGGGATTTCTCAATCATTCATATTTAAGAGAAAATTAGTTAAGGCTATCAAACTTTTTCTCCGAGTAATAGCATTTTGCAACTAGAGTTATTTTCTTGGAGAGAAGGGGAGAGGAGAAGGTGCTAGAATATTTTCTTGGGATTATATTTTGCTGAGTATTTGATTTATGCACCGTACAAACACACATACACACACACACACACACACACACATACGTTTGCGACGAAGCATTCGAGAAAAACACTCGGAACCCTATCCAGTCATGTATCCGTTTACACGCGCGTATCAGTGACTCAATTAAACACGTATGTCCGAGTTGTCATGTCCGACTCCTCCAACAGAAATGTTGTTATCCATTATGTAGCAGATAAACGACAGACCAACCCGACTTTTTTGCTCAACGTTCTGGCGGTGCAATAATTTTCCACGGTGATATTCCAGGCACAGAGCGTGCGCGCCGTTACGTTTAAAAACGATGTATCGACGACCTTATTTCCTTAAAACGCGCGAGCAAGCAGTGACTGCCGAGCACCATTTCTGTGCTAGCGGTTTTTACGTATCACGCTACCGAGTGAATCGCGTTTTCTGAACGCACTATATTAAATTTGGGGCGCTTGCGAGCTCGACTTATAGCTCGAATAATTAGAAATGCGAATTTGTGCGATAGTTTCCAGGCGACTATCATGAACTGCTTGACCTGCTCGCGAAGGACGCGTGCCTAACGGATGTTGATTCCGTTGTTCTCGACAGGATTGTCCGCCGAATCCTTGTTCAAGGACTCGCCCGTTCCTCCTTTCCTACGTAACCAAGCTGCAAATCGAGAGCGCGGCATATCGAGTCGAAAGTAAAACGTTGCACCACGATCAGCTGGTCGCAACAGCGCGCAATGCCTGCCTCTTACATGGCGAACCAACTGTGTGCGACCTACCGATACGCGGTCCAGTTTTCGTGGACCACTCCGCAACGAGCGCACATGACGAAACAAGGTGGTCCTCCGTTACATTTTGATGTCCTTTGGCGAATTCATATCACGAAATCGCGACGCGTTTTGCAACGCTCGGCGTAATCGTGACGTTGACAGCCGATCACGTGTTCAGGTTTCAGTTAAAAATACCTATAACCCAATTCGCGCGACTCGGCGAAAGTATGTAAGAATGTGTTTCCTCGCGACTCTCGCTGATCATAATTAATAGAAAATTCACAGGAGCAAATAATTAACGACGAACGGACGAGGTATGTCGAAATCGACCAAGACGCTGTGGAAGATTAAAAGGGGACACACCGTTCATGAGGGAGATGCGTTTTTCTCTCTGCCAAACGACTGTCGAGGAAATAAAGCGTCGCGATCAGAATCGCGAAATGCGCGAAAACCCCCGAGAGACTACTCTCGCCACAAGGCCCGCCGACACAGTCCGTCCCACCTGTCAGCTGCGAGCCGAGTTGACAGCTCCGGTGTGTCTATAACTATGACGAGCCTGTGGACTGAGCGAGAAACCGCGTACATGTATTCAGTATACCGAGCCGTACGCCTCGCACCCGGAGCGATTATGCTGTGACGCGACAAGCGGGTCTGGATACGAGCAACTCACTTGATCAGAATCCTCCAGAAGCAGCCAAAGCTGGAGCCGTTTGGCACTTCGCTCGCGTACGATATAGTCATTTCCTGCCTGACCGCGCGCACACTCTCTCCTTCTCGACTACGCTACCCTTCTTCTTCTTCCTCCTCCTGCTCGTCTTCTACGGATCACCTGGACGTACCTCGCACCGTGGTCGTTGGTGTTTCCGGTGGAGATGCTGCACACTCGCGCACATGCGGCGCGCGGGCCGCGGATGTTCCGTTCCGATCGCTGGCGATCGCTCGGCGGCGGCTCGGGAGGGGGCTCGGGACGGGAAGCGCACCGAGTTTTACCTGATAGCTCACGATGGGTTTACCATCAGGAAGTTCTGTTCACGCGCGGATGGACGGAACCAGCTGACCGGGCGAACCGACTGTCTACTGACTGAACTCCACTGACGGACGGCGGGACCAAACGGAGAACGGGGCCCGGCCTGCCACCTCCACCTGGGAGGCAGGAGTGTGAGCGTCACCTGCGGAACCCGTCACGGAGCAAAGCCGCTTACCTGCGAGAATCTCGGAGCCATGGGTGAAACTCGAACGGGGGAGAGAGGGGTTAAGTTCAAATTAGCCGCCGGCGAACGAGCGACGCGATTTACTTTTTCCTACTATGTGTCGCGGAACATGGTCTTACGACGACTTCTTCGTTGAGAGACGACCATTCCGGGACGGCCACGTTGCGCAAACTTGCAATCTGCATCGCGGTGGATGCGAGGAACGTTAAATGTCGAGTACAAGTAACTACCTCTCGCTCAAACCCTCTCAAGATCAATTATGTCGGCCTAGAACGTTTATCTTTCGGATTTCACAATGTTATCCGGATGGATTCACGATACATAAGTCTGACGGTGTGTGACTGTCTACGTACCCCTACGTAGAGACTGTTTAAAGCGTCAATCAGAAAAGCCAAACACCTGAAATCAACTCATATCCAATGAAGAGACGCGCAAGCGTAAGCCACGAGGATCCAGCGATTGAGAAATGAGGATAGAACGAAGCCCGGCTGCACGTCGAATTGAACGTCGATGCTTTTGATTATGTTAATCACGGGTGCGACACGTTGAGGGTCGATTTCATCTCAGCGCTTCTTATCTCCTCGTTATTCACCGTGAGGTCCACCTCTGGTCCCATCGAATCGCGCGCGATGTCAAAGTCATCTCGTATCAAGCCCGGGTCACGTAGCCGCACGGAGCCAACTGGATGAATTTATGTAACTCTGTCGTAAGGCACTTGTGACACATGTTCACGCGGAATTCCTCTTTCAAAATCAATGACACGCCTGGCCTTTCAAGTGGATCGACGATGAATAAAAGGGGAACGTTCAATGCGCACGTTCGCCATCTCGGCGATATTAATAACGTCGTGAATTGCCGTGTCTCGCGCGCTCCTCGTTTCGCGCGCTCGCGCTGAATCATCCGGCATCCTCCTCTGTGCTATCACCGACGGTGCGTGTGTCATTATCATTAGCATAGCTAATTACAGCGTACTTAGGCGGACGATAAATCATTATATGCGCGAGGAGATCACTCTCGTAACTCGCGACTACTCGGTTCCTACTTGGAGGATGCCCGATGCGGAGTGTCGCTCTCTTACGGCACTGGGCCCGTTCAAACACAGATGGATATAGGTATTGCACAGGTACCGGGGCATTTGAAGGCGCCATCTTGCGCACAGTTTTCACACCTTCCTCTTACCTTGCCGTGGCCTAGCCTGCGGCGTAATCGCGACCTTCTGGTACCATCCACCGATCACCTTTCGCTCGTGCTCGCATGGAAGCACAATATGCAAACTCTCGCCACTCCGTCGACATGATTTCCATAACGCAATGGGGAAACCCGAAAAGTCCGATGTTGCTGTGGTTCAACGAGAGTGCTACTGCTCGAATGAGAAAGACTACAAAACTCTCCCAGATTGTACAAAATAAACAAAATGAAACGTATCCTAGATGCCGTAGATTAGGTCATCGATTCTCCCCGACCTGATTTCAGCAGCCGACGATCGTCTACGTGAACGTGCATACGTCATTTGCGAACGGTCATTCCCGCGACAACGATCATATCCTCGACCTGTCGCAGAATTTGGAATGAGTTGGATTCAAAGAATCCATCAATAATCTCCTGCCTGATTTGCATAAATTAGCAATCGGAGCGTTTGCGGTCGCGTGAGGCAGACACGAATTCGGTGAACGGTCTTGTGGTGATGGTCGTAACGGGACGAGACGTCGAGACAAAATACGTATAATTTATAACAATCGCGGTAGGACTTTTCTTACAAAACAGAATGAACACGCTGGTCTAACGTCTCTTTCGCGCCCATGCGCTCAGGGTTTCAGATCTTTCTGCACATCGTACACAATGTTCGCCGAAGCCTGGAACATTTTTTTCTCAAGTTCGGTTATACGCATCCGTATGATCTGCGTGATGCCGTTCTCGCCGATCGCACAGGGTAAGGACAGGAATATCTCGTGGCACACGTCGTGATGACCCTAGAAAAGGTAAAACAGTTTCACTTAGTATCGAATGTTTGTTAGAATGAAGTGTTGTATAAATAAATAAATCAATAATATACGTGTTGTACATATATAAGTACACAATTGATTTTGTTGGAAAGCTTGAACATTGGGAGTTTTAATTATATTATATTTTTCTAATTTATGTCGCAAGATTTTACTTTATTTATATTTTCTCCAATTTTCTCAAAAGTGACTGATGTGCCAAGACTATTTCTATCCCAATTTTTGGCATGTAAAGTGAATGTCCCACACACATACCCACACACAATTAGTCAAATAACCTCTCATCATGAAAATGAAGAAATATTTAAACTTATTATTAAAAAATAAATAATCATTATTCAAATATCATAAATCGGTACAGAATCACGCAAAAATTCTTATTAACCTATCATCGACTTAAACATAGCAATTTATAAACTAATGACTTTGTATTATTTAATGAATTCTGAAGAAGCTAATTACGCTATTAATACTATTTTTTAACTCTATAATAAATAAGATTTACAGACCACATATTATTTTAACAAATAGGGATGTCTGTATCGTTTTATGTCATATTTATTCAAGTTGTTACTAATAAGGACAAATAAATATCTCCTAGAACCGATTTGTGATATGTATGAATTAAGGCTCCTGGATTTTTCCATCGTTCATCTCTTTCTAATGACGTCAGAATCGAGAAAACGCATGCAAATAATTCTTGTGAAATATGTCGAGATAAAAAGATATCCACGAAATGGCACTTGAAATCGATTAAACACACATCTAAAATATTTCGTACACTTTCTTTTTGTTCTAACAATCAATAATTAATTGTAAAATTAATATGACATGAATAATGAGAAAATTAGGTTAAAAAAGAAGGTTGCATGTCATGTTAATTTTATGATTATTTATTGATTGTTAAAGCAAAAGGAAAGTGTTCAGAATATTTTAGAGGTGTGCATAATCGATTGTAAGTGTCATTTTGTGAATATATTTTTTTTATCTCGACGTATTTCGCAAGAATTTTTTGCATGCGTTTCTTCGCTTCTGACATCATTAAAAAGAGATGGACGGTGCCTAGAAGCTTTAATTGCGAAAATCACATATTTAATTACTTTCTCTGCTTATAAAATATTCTTTATCCTTCTTTTAACTCTGACATAACTATTCGTTTGAAGTTAAAGAAGAACTGCACAGATTTAACAAAATAAACATGCTATATTAACTGTCAACTTCTAAAATGTTGGCGAGTGCTGTTCGAAATGTCAGAAGTACACTCATAAAACTTTAATGTTCTAGCATTTGTTATAACTTTTAATTTTATTAGCGCATTTATTATAATTTTTTATTTTATTCCCGCGAAATTTGTTATAACTAATAATATACAAAATTTAGAATAGACAGTAAAATAGACAGTAGTATTTAGAATACACAGTAATTTTTTAAGATAAATATTAACTAATTTATTAAAAAAAACATGCATAAAATAAACTATCACTAATTAAGACACTGTCACTAATTGGGACATTCACCTTAGATTTGTTTTTGCGGAATACTAATCGGTGACATTAATTATTTAATAGCTACAAAAATAATGTTTCCTTCATGTATAATATAGAAAACGTGAATAATATTAAATAAGAATAGCGCAACGTATTGAAGCCTACCTTGATCAAAGTCGAAACTGGTATAATCGTCTGCGTATTATGTAATATCGCCGATACGATATCGCCTACGGAAAGTCCAACGGCCGTATTTGAGTATCCTTTCAAGCATCGGACCATGGCGCCTCTAACAAAATAAAAAAATATTAATATTCGGGTAGGAAACCGAAGTGTGTGTGCGAAACTTTCTTTTGATACGAATGCAATTATCAGACTCACAATCTGACGACTTCCTTCGATATATCGTTCCATTTTTCGTCGTCCGTGTCTAAACCGATGTTTGGGATAATATCGCGAAATTGCACACCCGCAACGTTCACTCCAGACCAGAGCGGAACTAGGAAATGTTAAATGTTAGATCGGACTTTAATACGTAACGTATCGCCTTTCTCTCAGTGTCGAATGTCAAAGAGCGATCGCTGATCGCTCGGCTCACCCTGACTGTCCCCGTGCTCGCCGATAATGTATCCGCGCACCGAACTCGGCGCAATTCCTAGTCGATCGCCGATCAGATAGCGAAACCTCGCGCTGTCTAGATGGGTCCCGCTACCGATTACTTTATGAATCGGGAGTCCGCTTAGTTTCCAGGTGATCCAACTCAAGATATCCACTGCGCATAATTCATGTAATATAATTCATGTAATGTACGTCATGTAATGTAATATTCATATTCATGTAATGTACGTCTCGAATTTTCAACGTGACGTAACATGCATTGAGTTTCAATGCACTACGTAATGTAAACTTTGCAATTTCCAACGATAATAATATCCTGCTTCTATTACATATTGATAATATTAAAATAATTTATTATACAGGGTGTTTGACAATTAATGACACACCCGTTGTGCAGGTAGAACTCATCAAACTGCAAATAAAATAACTACTGTTTCGTAAACAACCACGTAAAATTTCGAATTATTAATTAAAGAAGATTAGTGCGTTATCGGGCACAATCATATACCAATCTTCTTAATAACTAAAAAAACTAAGTGGTTATTTGCAAGATGATAGAAGACATTTTTCTTCATAGCTAATGTACAAGCACGCGACGATACAGCTCATTTACCGTATCGCGCATATTCGTTCGTTAATATTCTTAAATCGATAACTCGAAGTTTTACGTGATTGTTTGCGAAATAAGAGGAATTTTGTGTTCAGTTTGATGAGTTCTACTCAGGAGAAGAATGCGTCATTAATATCGTTAGACACATCCTGTATACAGGATTTCCGGATAAATTCACAGAGGATAAATTCACAGAGGAGCCGCGGTGTACAGATAGATTAGGTGAAACTGATTCCTGTACCATTTTGTGAACAACCACATAAAACTTTAAATTCTTAATCAAAGATGATTTGTGAATAATTACGTGCTATATGGTAGATAAGCTGTGATGGCGATGACTGTCGCTTTACGTATATTAGCTGAAACTGAACAAAAAAAGTCCTATATAATTTTCCATGTAGATATTTAGTTATTAATTAAAAAAGATTGGCGCATTAACGCACACAACTATACACCAAACTTCTTTCATTAATAATTAAACATGTACGTGGTCGTTTGAAAAATGGTAAATGACTTTTTCGTTCAGTTTGACCCAATATGCAAGCATACGGCGGCAGACATCGCTATCACAACTCATCTACCATACAGCGCGTAATAATTCACGAATCTTCTTTGATTAATAACTTAAAACTTTACGTGGTTGTTCGCAAAACATGGTAGAAGAATTCTTTATTCAGTTTGACTTAATCTATTTGTACACTACGGTTCTTCTGTGAGTTACCGGACACAAAGAAATATCTCATCCTCAGCGAAATTCTTTTATACATAATCAAATTCTCCTAAACTCAGAAGGAAGAAAATATTCATGCAATGTTATTTTTCTTCACTTTAAAGGAGAAATTTTCCGTAAAAGTTTTCACTTAGGATATAGGAAAACATGCGGTAAAAACAAGTTTGATATCTGTATACAATAAATTATTATATACATGTAATAAATTATTGAGTTGAGACACCTGGATTACTGACGACGACGAACACCGCGTTTGGGCTATAGCTCACCAGAGGCGGAATTATATTTTTGAATATCTCCATATTTCTTTGAACCAAGTCAAGTCGAGTTTCCCCCTTGATCGGCCGTACACCCGCGGCTATCACTACGACCTTCGAATTACTCGTCACGCAAAAATCTACGAAAGAGTCATTGTTCACCTTCAAACGCCGGCGAAAGAGGAGAATTAGCGCGGTTGTATACCAGCGGATTTATATATTCGTACAAGGTATAAATCACAATTACGACCGTCAGTCGAGTGTGCAAATCTAATTGCATCGCTCATGATAGCGCCTAGTATTTGTGCAATTAACACGAATTCGAGAAATCTTTTACCAGTATCGTACTCGATCTTTGGATCTCCCATGAACACGGAGCCGTGGACGAAGTCCAATCCTTCGCCTTCCAGCTTTTTGGGGAAGGCATCTACCATCGCGATGTGCGAAGTGATTCGCTTGAAACGATGGCGGAAGTCAATGAAATATATCGCTAACAGACTGGTATTTCTATTCTTTTGTAACTCACGCTATAAACTGCATGTGTAATAGAACTAATATCGTTATACTACAGCACAATCTAATAGTGTACATTCCATTAAGTCCACTCGTATAATACACCAACTTTCACTTCAATTCGAAACAAACGGCACAATCCGAACGGGCCCCAAGGGTTATTCGAAAGGTATGAAGGATCGCGGTACCTGAAAGAGAAGCGAATTGGCGACAGCAACACCGACCATACCAGCGCCTACGATAGCGACTTTGTGGCAACAGTCTCTAACTGGCTCCGACAACTTGCACAGGAGCTCTTCCCGCAAACATGGCGAACTGAAATATGAAGAATTCAATACCATTACCATTCAAGAAGAACATATCTAATAAAATATAGCATTGAACAATGACAAGTGGATACAGATGAAATGTTGCAATTCGTTTTTAATGCATACCTTCTATAATAAATAATTTTTAGGAAAATCTTTAATATCTCGTAATTTTTAGAAGTAACTTTTCTTCAGCATTTATATACGTAATGTACGGTCACATCTACTTGCTTCTTTTTATTTTAACCCGTAAATATTTGTAAATTACGTGATAAATTCGTGAATATTTATAAGTTATAATGAATTTGTGAATATTTGTAAATTATGATAAATTCGTGAATGTCATATTCGTGAATCTCATATAATGAGATAATTCGCAGCTAAATTCGAATAAGCTTGAAGTAAATTGAGTTAATCATATCCGCGATATTTTACTCCAAATTACAAGTCGTCATAAATCAACGAGAATGCTCACGTGAAATTGTGCACTCCTTGTAAATCCGATCCCGCGGTTGCATCTTTCCCAAAGCGCTTTCCTTTATCACGTCCGAGCACTCCCGACAAAATCGTCGGCGGCAAAGTGCGTAAATATCGGCTCCTGACGAAATCACACGTCGACGTCAACCGTACGAGATGTCGCAAGCACAACGGTAACGATGAATTTGACAATAGAGATGGTAGAACCATTGTTTCCGTCACTCGTCGAGTTAACAAACGTCCCACGATCGTTTCCCCTCACACTCGTCACATTGCACGGAATCGTTTTTTTTCGAGAGGAGAGAGTATATCGATAAGCGGCCGACATAACATCCTTATGTCATACCGCCATTACATTGGTTTGCCAATTGTTAAACGCATCCATGGTTACTGAGCTTCGGTTCAGTTTATCAGATAACCAATTCGTGTATATAACAGGTGCTCGTAAAAGGTATATAAAGTATCCGGAAACTCACAAAAGAGCCACGGGGTAAATTAGATCAAAATAAACAAAAAATTTGTCTATCATTTTGCGAGCAACCACGTAAAATTTTGAGTTATTAATCAAAGATTCGTAAATAATTACGCGCCATACGGTAGATGATAACATCTCCCGCTATATTCTTGTATATTAGATTAAACAGAACAAAAAAGTCCTCTATCATTTGCCAAATGACCACGTTTAGTTATTAATTAAATAAATTTGATGTACAATTAATACACCAATTTTTAATTAATACGCGTTAATACACACAATTTTTTTAAATTAATAACTAAACATCTACGTAGTCATTTGGAAAATGATATAGGACTTTCTTGTTCAGTTTGACTTAATACACAAGCGGCAGACGTCGCCATTTACCGTATGGCGCGTAATCATCTTCACGAATCTTCTTTGATTAACTTAGAATTGATTAACTTAGAATTTTACATGGTTATTCATAAAATAGTAGAATTTTAGTAGAAGAATTTTTTGCTCAGTTTGACCTAATCTACTTGAACACCGCAGTTTCCCTGTCAGTTATCGGACATTCTATATAAAACTATACGATTCATTAACATGTGATTTTTAAATATTTTATTATATGAAAAGTATTACATATAGATTAAAAATAGAAACGCGAAAATCGTCACGACACTTACTATTTTAGGTGGAATAACATAATTTGTTATAAACATTCATGAACGTACACACAAATAAGCACGCGTAAACATTCGTAATAAGAACATTCATAATGCAATCGTAGAATATGTAATAATGCTTATACGTATATAAATAATAAGAAATAACTATAAAAATTGTGCAAAATTACATAATACTGCGTTTGTTTCATACGTGGAAGTGTATACATGTTGTATGCGTAACTTATAATACATAATTGATTAACTTACTGTTTTACTATGCATGTTTAAGCATCATTACATATCTTACGATATAATACGACAATAGGAACGCGTAAGTAAAATAAAATTATATATTATTAAAATTTGAGACTATTTTGCACTTCATTCATCGTTGCTGAAGATTTCTGCAGTAGTGCAAGTTCCTCGTCTGTTAACTTCTGCTGAACTATATGCGTGACGCCATCTTCACCAAGCGTGCAGGGCAAAGATAAGAACACTTCCACGTTGATTCCATGATGACCCTGAAATTTAGCAAATATTTTTTTTTTTTAATTTATTTTTAATTTATTTTCTATCATGTACAACTTCTTCTTTCGTTCGCTTTACAGAAATATGAAGACAGTACGATTATTATTATTGTCATTTCAGTAAAAAAATATTAATAATATAAATTTAATACATCTTTATTTAGGATATATTAATAAATTTTTAACAGTATATTTAAATAAATTAAAAACTACTATTATTAAAAAATAAAAGGATCAATAAAGAGATATTTATAAAAATAGCCGAAACGCTAAACACCAATCTTTTGTCTAAACATATTATCATATTTTATAGAATATAAAAACAGAAATATTTGCGGGAATTAGTTGTACTGCAGAAAGTAAGTTACTATAAGTTAATATATATTGTATAGGAATCTACGTTGCCGACTTACAGTAACCAATGTGGATACGGCATGTACTTGATTAGAGTTTCTCAATATCGCCGATGCAAGATGCGATATACTGAGGCCGATAGCCCACGAGGTGTAACCTTTAAGTTTAATCACCTCGTACGCGCTTTGCACCACCTGTTTATGTATCTCACTCCAATTTTCCTTGTCTTTGTCGGTGCCTACGTCCTCATACAAATCGCGCAAACGTACCCCGGCAACATTGACTCCAGACCAGACGGGGACTAATAGACAGAAAGAAATATCTCATTAGCACACTTTGTGATATACTGAGAAAAAAATGTTTGGTATCAGACTTGAGGAAGCACTCGACATACCACTGGTGTCGCCGTGCTCTCCGATAATCCAACCGTGGCAAGATGTAGGCGCGACGTTGAGTCTTTGCGATAACAGGAAGCGAAAACGAGCGGAATCTAGATTCGTACCGCTGCCGATAACTCGATTCTTCGGCAAGCCGGACAGTTTCCACGCCACGTACGTCAGGATGTCCACCGGGTTGGAAACGATCAGAAGTATCGTGTTCGGACTATACTTGACCAACTGAGGAATGATGCCTTTGAAGATGTCAGTGTTACGTTGGACCAGATCCAGCCTAGTCTCACCTTCACGTTGACGAGCGCCCGCTGTCACGATACAGATGCTCGAATTCGCGGTCACGGCATAATCCGTGCTAGCGTTGATCTTGGCGTTCTTCAAAAACGCGCTGCCGTGTTGCAAATCCATCATTTCCCCTTTCAGTTTATCAGCCATCACATCAACTAACACAACGTCACTCGAGACATTCTGTAACAGGAATAATTTGTCGAGTGATGTGAATCTGTGTATCTGTAATTTTTACCATAGAAATATGTAATAATAATGTGCATTTTAGTGCATCTTAATGTGCTTTTTTTAATATACAATACGATATGTTTTCTCACATTATTTGCTGTTGTTAAACAAGATGAAACTTATTTAAGATGAAACTTATTTCACCTCTTGTGATCATCGATTATTAGCGTGTTAACTTACGTTTGTCAAGATGCTAAAAGCGCAGGCCATTCCAACTTGACCAACACCCACCACCGTAATTTTGTTTCTACCGACTAACACCGGTTCCGTCACAGTGCATAATAGTTGATCCTTTAATGTTGCCATTTTCTGCAAAATTAAAAGGAATGATCTATTAGTAATATCGAAATGGCATTTAAAAATTCGACATTTTTATAAAATATTATTTTATTGATTTGCCATGTTTTTTATAGAACAAATAGATAAAACGGAATTTTAATTAATATAGATTATAAAAATTAGTACTAATATGTCATTATACATTGAGAAGGTCAAAAAGATCACGCAGTTATTCATGAAGTTTCGTTCGCTTTTCATTATCGAAAGGAACAACGACAAATGAAGTTCTCTGTATGTTGAATCAAATTCAAAGCGAATTCTACTAAAAAATTTCTTTTGAGATCTCAAATGAAATTTCCGAAAAATTTTCCAGAGAATTTGAGATCTCAATTGCTTCGTATGATATTTCAATTAAGATATATGAAAAAAGAGAGTAATGATATCTTAATTAAGATATCATATGAGAAAGAAAGTAATGAAATATTTCAATTAAGATATCGTATAAAAAATAGAAAAAATTTTTTAATTTTTAGATTATACTATATTATAAATATTATAGTAACTTATAAATTATAATTAATATTATTATAAATATCATAGTAACTTGATATTTATAATATAATCTAAAAATTAAATAAGGAAAGCTTTTCTATTTTTTATATGATATCTCAATTGAAATATTGTATGAAATAATTGAGATCTTATATGGAAAATTTTTCGGAAATTTGGATCTCAGTGGAAATTTTTCAATAGGCAGGGCGTCAACACGAGTTCAAGGACCTCGTTAATAATATCGACGGCTCCAGCACGCACCCATGGCTTTTTATAGAAAGATTCGCATCGGCAAATCGTCGCACGCACGAGTACAACGAATGGTGCACGTGGTCGTCAGATGGCGGTGACGGTACGCTACGGAGCGTTGCGTCTCGTGAGAGACAAGCGCGGTTCATCTCCGGTTGAATTGAATGCAGACGCACGAAGCATGCGAGACGGGAAAAATTACGAACGGTGGAGCACGTCGGAATTTAATTACGGATCGACTCGCACGGATCGTCGACTACTCATTAATCATAGATCGCCAATAGCGCTTAACCGGCGAGATATAATCGGCCAACGATGAGCGTGCCGAGCTCGGTATCATTAAACACGCTACACTTTGTATGGGAGGGCAGAAAGTAATAAATTGCGATACCAGCGGTAACGGTACGTGGTGTAACGCAGACGATAATATCACGCGAGTGACGCCCGGCGAGCGACGGCACGTTTTATCGTAGATAATGAGCTGCGCGGCTGATAGCGAGCCCGGTAAAAATAACGTAAAGATGAACTAGCGCGTTACAAATATCAGATGCGAGTATCGGCGATTAACATTCACGGTCCCAGACGATTAGATATTACATGACGAACTTGTCGCAGCCGATTTCACGCGAAGCCGTCTAACCGTCTCTCTCGCGCGCGCGTTTTATATTATTTTATCTCTTTTCTCTCTTAATAACCAAGTAATTTGGATTGTCGTTGATTATTTATTTAGATAGTTTTAGATTCTTTCAGAAAGAATCTAAACAATCTTTAGATTATTTCAGAAAGAGCTTTCACTGACCTGGACGAGATGCTGTACCACTGCTCTTTGAAACTGTCGAACGCAGACTGAGCGCCTCGCGGCCAGTACACCGCTATACTACTGACTGAACTGACAGTTCGTAGGTGCGGACCGGCTAAGGTGACCTTGCCCCCACCTTTTACACTCTTTCCGCAAGCGACAAATATGACAAGATACTTGAGATCTTGGCGGCTACCGGTTTCGATAATAGGAAAGCCGGAAATTACCGATCGAGTCTATGAAATTATTTGCTAAAGCTTCCTAGTAAATAGCAAAAATGCTGCTATCGTAATGGGAATGCGAATTCATTTCCAAGCACGTGCAATACGCTTTGAGATTTCACAGGAAGAAATCTGACGTAAACGCACGCGCAAAATGACGCAACTTCACGCGCGTCTCGAACATCGATCCATCCATGAAAACTTTGCTCTCATGTATTTTCCGAGGACCGTCAATCACGAGACGCTTTGGGAGCATAGGGGAATGTGAGTCATGTATATTTCTGGAGACAATATCCAAATAGTAACTGTCACAGGAATTTTATGGATATCGGCGAAGTTAAATCCGTCTGAACGTCCTCGAACATGGAGAGAGTATCCAAATTAGTACAGTATTCTTAAGAATGTTTTTCATGAACAAAAATACTATTTTCTGCATATTGACGGGCGATGCAACATGAAACATGTCCAAAAACAAAACGTATGATGCTTTCATTCAAGTATGTTTATCGTTACTTTTAATTATTTTATTATTATTTTGTTTTATTTTTACTTTATTTTATTTGTTCAAAACAAAGGACACACCTACTATTAAATTTCCATTAAAAAAAAACTAAATCAACACACATTACAACCATTTAAACCATGTTATTTAATGATATAAAAAAATATCTTGTTGCAATCTATACATGATACAGTCGTGATCTATGAATGTAGTAAGTTGTACAGAAAGATGTAGGATCAAATATTTTGACGTAAGTAATGTGAAACTTTAGATGAAATATATTATCAAGGAATATCATAAAACCGAAGTAAATTACAATCTAAGTAACATTTATTTAAATATTACATATCTAAGTGAATATAATATTTACCAAAAATATATACACATAACGCAACATTCCATCTGGATGAATCAAACGATTGCACGCCACCAGTTGCATGCCTTCTGACGAAACTTTCGTCACATAACTGCAACGCGGCATGGTGATACGTGAGATTGGTCATCGATCCTTCTCATAGAGTTCTTGTGTTCGTGTCAACTGGCACGCAATTCTTTCCTCTTCTACACTGAGGATTGCCTAATAACTATTTAATCAGTTAAAAATTAATTAATCAGTTAAGTTAAATCAGTTAAAAAGTTAATAAATTTTAACGTACTTAATTCTAAATAAATTAATTTTTAACTTTACGAAAAAAAATAGTTTATTCTGCTAATCTGTAGCTTGTTAACCAAATTTATTAAATTTACTAGACAAATTATACAATTATTCAATAGATAATGAAAAAATATTTTTGTCCATTTTACGGAGAAGAGTGCATTAAGCCTGACTGCAAATGACTATAATAAAAATATTTTTTATTACATTACACAATTTAAATTTAAACCTCTTTTCATGTTAATAAACTTTATGTATTTGTGATATAATATACTGATATAAATTGTTATTATATGAATGTATTTTATTACAATTTATAATATTTTATTATACTATTTTAATTAGGCTGCAGACAGTACATTATTTTTAATTGTTCTTATTTATATAACTTTTAACGTAAATTAAATAAATTTAATATTAGACTTAAAAAAATTTAGGGAAAACAATTTGTTATGCGTTTAAATAAACTAAATGATGCTTTTTTAATGCAGTTATATGTTTTAAAAATATTTATTTATTTATAATAAATTTATAATTATTTATTTATAATAAATCTATTATCTAGTAGTAAAAATCGAAATTACCACTCCACGATGAACAGAACACATAACCAGATTTTGCTTTAAAGCAACAATGCTAAATAAATCTGTCTTTGTAAGTTTATGAGAAATCGAGAGCAGCATTGCTAAACAAACAAGGGTTAAGGACCATCAACATTAAACTTAATTTAATTAAAAGAAATTAACTTAGCTGTTACCTTTAATATTAATTAACTTACTTTAATCTTGTTAACATTTTATGTCCTCCTTTCCTCTTATCCGCATGTATACTCGTTCCCCACCTTGGCACGACCACAGTTATTGTATTTACCAGGAAACGTGAGCGAACGCACGTACGCAACGGTCAAACTTTATTACCCGAAATACGATATCGAACCGCGTGACCCAATTTGTTGCCAAATGCAAAATGTAGTAATTCATAAACATCGTTTATAGAACTCTTATTAATTCAGCAAAAGAAAAATAATTTTATGGGAAAAAATTCGGCAAAGTAAAATAAAATGTTAATAAAATAAAACAAAATAAAATAAAATATTTGACGGAAGAGGATCTTCAGCAAAATAAAATAAAATTTTAGGAGAACACTCCACGAGAAATCGAGTCCCAATATTTCGATCGCATGACGATCAGTTTCTGCCGCATGATTTCGATTGATACCCGAAGGTTGGGAAGCCGCCAAGGCTGTTCTCGCATAAAGCAGCTCACTTTATACTTTCCCGCGATGTCATTATGTCGAAAAATAAAACTAACTCATACTTACATACTAACATCGTCAACTGACTGCTCCTTTGCACATCCGCATCCAATTATTGTATATTGCCACGCGAACACCTCAACGTACGTACGTCGAGTGCATGCAAAAACTTGACGAATTGCATATCTCGTTTCTCCACAACGGCCGAAGGTTAAAACGGAGGAGCGCTCGTGACAGCGTCGTCGGACGACACGACGCGGCGCCTATATGAAGATAGCACACATAATTACAAACCCGAGAGAGCCTGAAGAGTGGACGTCGCGAAATTAGCATAACTGTATAAATGCACGTATGGCACAACCGGGCATGTACTCCGCCAGAGTAACGCGGTCCTTTTTGCCTCACTTGCCTGTGCGCGTTATGTTTATCACTTCTGCGAAGCAAATAACTTGCTCGCCGTCGTCGACGCTCCTACGAATAGTCTTGTCTTCGATGAAGAAAAAGAAGGGATCGGACATCAGCATAGCAAAATGCGAATGACATTATCGGCGCGTCGACACACAGTCGTCCAGTTTGAAATAATCAAAAATATACTAACAATATTAAAAATAACACTATTTCTCATCATCTATTTTGTTTTGTAACTATTAAAATATAATGTTAAATATAATCAATTAATAATTAGAATATTAAATACATATATTCTAATTATTAAATATATATAATTAATAATTAGAATATTACACACACTGACTAACGAATATATCATATAACTTGATGAGTTCTTTCAAGTAAATTTTCATTGACGTTCTCTTTTGTATAAATACACTCTATAAATTCAGCAAGCGTTGCTATTCTCCTTAAATTCTAGTATTTCCATTACGAAAATAATTCCTAATGTTTCGCTGAGAGTGTTCCTAAAAGAATGACAATAACAATACGTGTAAATCGCACGTGTAATACGCACTTTATTTTTATAATGTAAATTCTCTCATATAATTTTTTTAAATTATCTCACAAACTCTCTTATCAAATAATCACTAATTAGATGTAACATGATTTCTGAAAATGTGTGAAATTTTTTATCAATTTATGAAATTTCCACGGTTATAAGTACTGAAATATTATATTAAAAAATTACTTAATTGCGTGATTCTGCCATTTCAATAAGCTCATGAAAAAATAATACCTTATGTACAGGGCATTTCAAGTACTTCATAAGTATCACACTTGCATTAACATATTAGTCAGCATAATGAGTTATTTACTCGCCTCGCTAGCAGATGTGCATGTCCAAACACAAACTCAGCTCGAACTTGACAGTATACTCGTTTGCAAAACGATTTACACTCATTTCTGTTATTAAAAGAAATACGAAAAAGTATTGCGAATCGTTTTACCCACCATATTGACCTGTATGTTGATGCAACATTTTGTACAGGGAATTTCAAAGCAACTTTTGAAGCTCTCCTGGAGGCATAGTATAAATTAATTATAATAATTAACAGTCCTATATTATTTTGCAATATTCGTAATAATATTGAGATATTAATTAAAGAAGATTTGTGAATGATTACGCAAGATATAGTAGATGGTTGTAAGGGCGACATCGTGTGCTTGTACATTAGGTCAAACTGTACAAAAAAGTCCTCTATCTACCTTCTAGTAATTTTATAGATTTTTAGTCATTAATTAGATAACATTAATTAGATAATATTAATCAGATAACAATAATTAAATAACATTAATATATTATTGCGAACGAACATCTGCCAATCTTCTTTAATTAATAATTAAAAATCTACAAAGTTATCAGAAAAATGGAAGAGGACTTTTTTATTCAGTTTGACCTAATGTACAAGTACATGATGGCAGACGTCGCTACTATAGCTCATCTATCATTTCACGCGTAATCACTCACAAATCTTCTTCAATTAATATCTCGATAATTGTTACATATATCACAAGGCTATATAAGGCTATATAAGATTTTTATATTCATCTTAATCCGTGCTATGCTTCCAAAGTTGTTCTGAGACATCCTGTATATTGAAACCGGTGATGGTCAGTAAACGGTATTGTTTATTAGCGTGGCATTGACTGTTAGCACGTCTGTATTACCTGTTGTCACCGAAAATTTATCTAATAAGATATTCAGATCTTTTATTTCAAATCAGATTCAAGTTCTCCAATTAAATTATAATACGTGTGACATTCATCTGTAATTGCGATTCAGTTGAAGAATCTCACCTAACTCTGAATTGAAATATGAGCATCTCTCTCACTTGAAGCGAGTTTTAAATAATAACTATACACGGGCAGAATAGAAACAAAGTTTTCTTACAAATGTATGGCATTGTAGATTAATGCTATCCTTAAAGTTTTGTAATTTACAATATTCTGGAATGCCTAGATTGATAATATAAAGGGTAATCTAAATATTTTAAATAAAGAATTAAATAAAGAAAGGGTAATCTAAAAGAAAGGGTAATCTAGAAAGAATTTAAATAAAGAAAGGGTAATCTAAATATTTTAAATAAAGAATTGAAAATTTGATTTTTTAGGCTTTTGCGGTGTCCATGCATATTAAATTTGGTTTCCGGGTTTGGGCTGCGTGGATTCATCTTTGTTTGATTCCAATGTTTCGCGAACATTTCAGTCCGCTTTATCAGGGAGGAATTCAAAATTTCATTTTTTTTGTGTGTTAAAAAGTTAATATGGACCACTATGCCACGTAATTCTTTCGCCTTTCTTAACAGGCGCGCGAAAGTCTCTTGTGCATACGGCAAATTCAGCAACTATTATTAATAATTAATTCCAACGAATTTATTTGCGCAGATTCGAGCGTAACAATAGGGTCACGTGACAACGAAGATATCATTTGCATCTAGGATCATTTTATGGAGGATTGAAGCGCTCGTTGTCGCAGGCTAACGAGAGATCCCGTTGCGATAAAATTCCACGGAGAACCGTGGCTGCGTAACTCCCAAGCACCAATTCCTATTAGCACGATATAAACGCGTCCTCTTACCCCTTTCCGTACGATAATCCGCAGTGTTGATCCGCGACGCCGTCGAGCGTGTCGTGATCTCCGAAATGTGACTATCGAGCGAGCGCGCTATATGTAAAATGACGCGATCATCCGCATAGTAATCATCCGCTAAAATATGCGGAAAGAGGCACATTGGCGCAACGTCCCGCTGCGATTTCCATAAACAATGTGCGCAAAGTGCCCGCACAATTTGCCCCGCAGCCGGGGCGAAATCACACGGGAGGGGGGGGAGCGAGCAAGCAAGCTAGCAAGCAAGCTTGTATCCTCTAAGTTGTTTCGAGCAAGGCGGACGGGTAGGGCAGGAAGGTGGGAAGAGGACGGACCTCATAATAGAGCAATTTAATAAATTGTCGAGCGTGGCAATTAGGACGGTGTTAGGGATCAGCAACGAGACCTTGATATGGTAATTACAGCGGGATAATGCATGTGCATTCGTTAGCAGCCGCCGTATATAGCGTGTATACGTACACAACATCACGCATTCGGCGCTGAGGCCCTGCTACGTTTGCACGCCGGGTCCACGAATATTTTTCGGCCCTTTTCTCACGACGTGATTGTAAATTATAGCTCGTAAGAGAGAAAGAGCGTCGCTCGTCTCCGTTCCGTTCGATGAGAGCGCGTACGAGTGCACGTTGGCTATCGTGTCTTACGTTAAAGGGGATTCGTTAAATTGTTCGAATATCTCGCGCAAATCATCTTGGGCCGCTCGTTCGGAGCAAATTAAGAAGCGCGCGACGTCCCGGCGACGCACGTAATTGTGGCGTGAGATTATAAGAGGCACACACCGCGAATGATATCGTCGGGATACGGTGGCCGTTCAACTCGCGAGTAAATATACGAAACCATGCGAAAAAGCCCGCTCGTTTGCTTAAATTAATTATGCACTTGCCGTTTGATGTCCAGCATGAGGGCTCATCGTTGATTACGAAGATACGTGTAAAGATGTACACAGAAGAAGATTTTTTTAGATTTAATCAATTTTATTGGATCTCCAAACAAATGTGATCGATGGAATGATCCAAAGAGATCTTTGCTCCGATTTTTTTACTTATACACGAAGAGAAAAATGACATTGCCCACGAAGCAAAGCGCATTAGCGAAAAAGGGAAAAATGTAACCCAAGCAAAATGGTATCTAGTAGAGCAGATTTCAAGATTAGTAGCTAGATAGTAATGACTAGATAAGTTTTCTAGCCAGTCACTAGCTCGTGACTGGTTAAATATTCCTACTCAGTCTTTTGAATGTCAGGTTTATCTAGTAACTATACCAATTACATAGATAGTAGCTAGATGAAAAAGATTACACAATAACGAGATAGAAAATTATTGGTAAATCCTGAATAGAAACTACATTGAGAGAAGAATTTAGTAAATATTATCAAAATTTGGTTACTATTACTAAATGGTAGACGTAATATAGCGAGCCAAAGCTATGGCAATACTTATTAATTAATTTAGTTCTGTAAAATAAATTATTTATTTGACAGAAGTAAAATTTATTTGCTTCCAGAATATATTTGGTAAATAAAACTTATTGAATAGTTGAGCAAAATAAGCGATTTTGTAGTAGTTACAAAATTTTTGGTAAGTTTAACCAACCATCTGTAATAATAGATATTGAAACGATGTAATAGCTGCAATGAATGAATTTTTCGTTGTGCTGCAATAAAACATACTTATACTGGTAACAAAATAGAACTCGTACCTACTG
>NW_022639482.1:2392342-2392958 GCF_010583005.1 Odontomachus brunneus | reverse complement strand
CCGGTACACCCAGCGCAGGGCGCGCGAACACGGCTGATTATCAAGGACCGACTTGTGGTTGTAAATAATTTGAGCACGTGCAATAATTAAACTTAACAAGTAATGCCAATCTTTATTAGTGAATAACAAAACGATGAGAGTAGCTTTAGACACAACTCGTCTTTGATGGAAAACGATCGGACACGCGAAGAAGCAGTCTTAAGGCTGGAATGAGATCGCGGAGTCCTATATCGTTATACGAACGTGATACAAGATTTTTGTGCTCTGAGCGGTCGATTTCTTACACGGTCGTTTTATAAATGTCGCGTCGGCTACGCTGGCCGATCTCATTGGTTCAGCGCGAAAACGGTCGCGAGAGTTGAGCGAGATTTATTATTGTCGAGACTCGGCTCTGATACACGATGATGTAGCGGTATTGTGATGTGTCGCCGATTACAAGTAATTGCGCTGATATTCGCCGAATCATGTTTTGATTTCGGCAGCACAACACATCGCTCGCGAGACATTGTTGTCATGCGGTCTCTCAGCTCATTCGATCTTATTATTAGAATGCTTCTAGAATATTCCTACGGAATATTCCAGAAGCAAGCTGAGAGAGCCGAGCCGAATCCCGAAC
>NW_022639482.1:2389817-2392332 GCF_010583005.1 Odontomachus brunneus | reverse complement strand
TTCGTTGTGCTGCAATAAAACATACTTATATTGGTAACAAAATAGAACTCGTACCTACTGAATTTTTTATTATATGGGATATAACGATTTTATAACAATTATCAAATATCTGTTCATAACTGTAATATATTTTATATTAAATATTTAACATTAAGTAACTATTACTAAATTATTTAATTGATGTTACTGTGAATGCAATTACGTCATACTCCTGATCTATTAAATATTTGGTAATTATTATCATATTTAGTATTAGTTACTAAGGATTCAATGAATTTCTGTAACTAAATGCAGTTTGTTATAGTTACCAGTCTTTTCTCTCAGTGTAGATATCAGAACTGTCTAGTAACTGTATCAATTATAGTTACAAGTTATTTTTTTGTATCTAGCTACTAAATAATTTTTCTGGTACAGCCACTAGGAGAAATGAGCGTTACATTCCTAGCTACGATGTAAGACCCAACTTTTCTGTGTCATTAGTAGACAATCACTAGATTCAATTTTTGCTCGGGTAGTCGTTTTGCTCAGCGATAAAATGACGATAGAATTTTCTGTACGTGTTATCACAAATATTGATATGTTAATGCGCATTCAACAATGATAAGATTTATTGTCCTCGATCATGAAAGAGTCTGGACATTATTGTGAAATCGCCGTCGTAAGGAAATTTTATGCTGAAATTATGGGCATAAGCGCGACAATAAAGATTCCTCGAAGTTTTGTTTCTATCGATGCACGAAATTGCGTCCGATGACTGCTCGCAGCCGCATTCCCATACTCGGTACCGCGGGTGGTCGTCTTCAATGTCGGGCGTTAAAAGCACACTCACGCGTGCGGACGATGCAGAAGAAGGGCAGGGAGAAAGGACTCCGCGGAGAAAGGAAGAGAGAAGGGGGAGTGGAGAGGGAGAGAGAGAGAGAGAGGCGTGCGAGCGGGTTGCAATAAGTGATTCCCCGTAACTATAAATAAATGGCGATACGTCCCGGACGGCTTCGCTCGCCCGTAAATCTCGAATCGGGGCATAATCGTCGAAGCAATCTGGAATCTGGCGCGGATCACAAGGCGGATCTCTCCGAGTGCTCGAACTTCAGCGGCGTTCCCCGATGAAGAGGAGGCCCGCCGTTGCCTTACCTTCGACGGTAAGGTAGGATCTAACCGTTCTCATCGGTAACCCAGGATCCTGTTATAAATCAGGCCTCCGATGTCGATGCGAGCCGGTTTCACGGCGGTGAAATTATCCTAGTCGCTTCGCTAGGATTATTATCCCTACCTGCTATCCCTGATGCTATGATCCGTAACCGGAAGTAAACGCAACTGCCTCCCCAGAGCGATTCTTGTATCTGGGAAAATTCTACTTTAGTTATTCGTTGAAATGATAATATTATATAATTGCAACCCATACGGCACAAATGTCCAAAATATATTCTCGAGACATCCTAGAGATATCACATATCTCCTCTCTGTCTTCGAGATGTATTTTGGACATTTATACTGCATGGAAATATTCAAAAAAATATGAAGAATTCAAAATGCCGATGCTTGTTTTTAAGAGAAACATCAAATAACATTACGACATTTATTTATAATTTGCTCACAATTGCACAATTTATTTATAATTCGCTCACATTACGACATTTATTTATAATTTGCTCACATTTGCTCACACACTATTGCAATTGTGAGCAAATTATAAATAAATGTCGTAATGTTATTTGATGTTTCTCTTAAAAACAAGCATCGGCATTTTGAATTCTTCATATTTTTTTGAATATTTCCATGCAGTATAAATGTCCAAAATACATCTCGAAGACAGAGAGGAGATATGTGATATCTCTAGGATGTCTCGAGAATATATTTTGGACATTTGTATGGGTTGCAATTATATAATATTATCATTTCAACGAATAACTAAAGTAGAATTTTCCCAGATACAAGAATCGCTCTGGGGAGGCAGTTGTGTTTACTTCCGGTTACGGATCATAGCATCAGGGATAGCAGGTAGGGATAATAATCCTAGCGAAGCGACTAGGATAATTGTGTTGCAATATAAAGATCAGCTAGAAATATGTGTTCTTATAAATGAGATATGAAAATAAATTGCTGATTTTTTCGTTATCTTTTGTATATACTTTTCAAAAAATAAGATGCGAGGACAAACGATTATCATCATCTGGGAGATACGCTGAAACATTCTCCACGGCAATCTTTCATGGATCGCTGAGTAAATCTTCAGATGAAAAATAGAGTCTCATTGTTTAGTCACGTATTAACAGATTGTAATCGCGAATCACATACGCACTTTCACAAGCCATCGCAATTATACTAAATTATATCTAAGAACCTATGTCTGTATTCGATTAATTCGCGTAACCTTTACGAACATAAAGGCAAGTGTATCTAATGAAGCGTCACAATTTATCGCGTTACCCATAAAACTTGAAGAGTGTAATTAAATAATTTCAACTATATATATATATATATATATATATATATATATATATATATATATATATAT
>NW_022639482.1:2379678-2389463 GCF_010583005.1 Odontomachus brunneus | reverse complement strand
TATATATATATATATATATATATATATATATATATATATATATATATATATATATATTCTTTAATTGAGAAATATCATTTATTTTTGCCGATTATATTATCCTGTGCGGATTAATTTTCTGTTTTATTTAAATTATGACAAATTTTAATTTAACTGTTTTTGTTGAAACATGATGTGTTTAGTTCATTTTAGTTGATCTATAATTCTGAACGGACCTCAGGATAGAATTCTATTTAGAAATATAAGGAATAAAATGTTTGGTTGGATTAATCAAATTTCTGGTGAAACATGAACGAAATTCTAGTTGAAATTATTAAAATTCTATTCAACAAAATTTTTAATTAACTTGATTTCTGATAAGTTCAACCAGCATTTTCTGGTTCGTTTATATTTCATCACAGAAATTTGTTTAATTCAACCTAATTTCCTCTCCGTGTAGAAAAATATTTAAAGAATCAAAATTACATTGGAACACACACACATATATATATCCACATAGCAGTCTTTCCATTTCATTGGAAAATATTTTATAGTAGAAGCAGGTGTGCTGTCTCGCTTCCCCTTTAAGTCCTACCATATGAAACCTTGAAAGCGATATGGGAATCGGTTTCGGACAATCTACACCGGTAGTGGCGTGATTTTGCGCCATTAATCTCTCCCGACAATTAACCGACTGTAAGGCTAACGCAATCGACGGCTATTAATTACAATCAACGCTATCTGGCATAGCCGGCCGATACCGGAATTTAATCTTGTATGTTCGGAGAGAAAGCGTGCACTCCTCAAAATCGTATCGAAATTACCGTTGTACGAACATATGCATGCGTTGATGCCGCCATAATATGAAAAGAAATTATTAACACTCATACCCAGATAGAACAAAGTCATAATGACGTCAAATTATATAAATTGATGTCATTTTAACGTCAAACAATACTATTTTTATGATAATTTTATGACATTGATGTCAAAATGATATCATCTTGACATAAAAATGATTTTACGTCCTGGGTACGAGTCGTGAAATATTCCATTAGAGGATTTCATTTCCCATTTGATTACGCATGAAACGAGTCTATAAAAAAAACAAGATACACTCTTGCTTACCAGGCATGCCTTCGATCGTGAGTTTATGCTTTTTCCAACAGATGCCGGCATTGCCTCATATTTTTCTCCTTCAGCCAGATGCCATAATGAGTTATAATATCTACGTATTATCCTGATAAAAATGTAAATCGTATTATACATTGAATAGATAAATTAAAGCATAAGTGAAATCTCCAATAAATTCTTGTCTATCGATTTACAAACAATCAGTCATCGATATCTGATTGAAAGAAGAAACATTATACACTTCCTCAGCTTTATTTTCAATTATAAAAGTTATAGAATTTATAAACATGTTTGGACATTTTAAATTCAAGAATTAAATCTGAATTTCTCAAAATATTTATCATAACTGACGCGATATATAGCGGAAGGGATAAACGAAATAGAATAGGGATAACATAGAAAAGACACTAGAAATGATTCAAGGAGAGGAGAGAATGCATAGCGAAAGTTTTTCAACGACAGGCTCACGTAGAAGAAAGGGAGATCGAAGAGAGGCCGTGCCCGTTGATTAGCGGATATCTTAATTATCATGTACGTGTGTGCGTGTATGTGCGCGCGATTGGTCTCACGGACTAATTAAATCGTAACTCAATCAGGACCTCGACCTGCCTCCTGCGCGATGGCGATTTTACGAGCGTGTACGCGCGGTTCGGGTTCCCAACACACGCGTACGTGTCGTCGTGATGGCGCATAGACGGCTTTAAAGCTCTAAGTAATGCGCTTCAACTACCCCCGCTGCCTCCTCTCGCAGCGCCGATCTTCCTCGCACGGCGGTGTCTCCTTTTTACCTCGCCTTCTCTCTTTGCCCGCCTTCCTTTTTTCCGTCGGCGACCTCCGCGCATCGAGGCTGCTCGTCGAAGGCATTATATTCGCCTGGAATAAAAAGTATAGGTAATTAGCGGTACCTACCGCCGCGTTTTGTCCGTTGAACGATGTCCCCTGGACCCTCCCACTTTTCCTTCGAAAACCGTTCGGATGAATGTAAATTTTCAATAGAATAAGACTAATAGATCACGCGGATGCGTTCGAGCATCGTTCATCCGTTTGAACGTGCGCGGGAAAAAGCAAGCACGGTTGACAGCACGTACATGTTTTGGTTGAACTAAACCAACCAAGATTTGGTTGAACTAAACAGAATTTCAGTTTATTATAATGAAATATTTGGGTATTCAACGCTAGATTACAACATAGATAGACACAACAGATCTTTTAATGGAGAAATGGCGTATACAGGCAACTCGGAGGTCCTGCGTTTCGAATCCTACCAAGATAAAGAAGAGTTTTTTAAATATAATGTAATATCAAATTAATTAAATTTCGAGAAAAATTCAATCATACGTTAAACATCTTAAAAAACGATTTACACGGTTAAAGAATAAAGTTTTTAGTAAAAAATGTGAAACATAATTTTACTATTCTATTGAAATAACCAAACTTTACTAAAAAATCACGTGAAATTGAAACTAGTTAACTTTATTGCCCGCGACTATACATATTAGGAAACGCGACATAAAAAAAAGAATAATATTCACTATATTATTTTAATATACTCGATTGTAAACCAGAAAATTGCTTTAAATAGCGTTGCACTGAATGAAACGTGACAAAATAGTATCATGAAATTAGCTTCAAATTATACATTTATAATTTAGATAGTGAAATAGATATATAAAAACGTAATTTTGTTTGATAAATATTAAATTTATGAGTAGCTGTCTTGAAAAGGCAAATTGCGGCACTGAAAAAATACGTCCCTTGGATACCCTGAAAATGCGTACCTGATGAATAAATTCCTTAAAGTCCAAGCTCTTGTTATGCGTTCAGTTGAACGTTGCTGGAAATGCTGCATGCACGACGAAAAGTGGATTCTTATTTCTCATTCACATCCGAATAAAACGATCTTCGTACATTAGACGAATAAAATTCAGCAACGGACAGCCATAATTACCGTCGTGTATGCGGGTAAGAGGATACGAACTTTAGATATGAGTACAATAACTCACGCTTCCTTTTTCAGGCCACGCTACTCGAGTGGGATAGCAATTAACTTGTAAGCCAATTGTAGCTATAATTACGTTGGAACCCAAGAGATGCATCGGATCTGTTGCAGCTGCGGTGTATCGCGTTTTGTACGATACACGGATAAAAATACATGGATACTCACGGAGCGATATTAAAGCCGGAAGGTTATTCGAATTAAAGCGGCGTAAGGTACAAGAAGAGAATGTTAAATGTAGACGCTTGACACTCTCAAGGACCCCTATAATTCGCGTTGAATTGCTCTTATTCCTTAATTCAAGGAAAATACACGAACGCGTTATAGACAATTCTCGAAACGAGAACCACGATTGTCTTCCAAAGGAGAAGTTTCGATCGATATACGATCGAGTTTTGCGAAGAGAATTAAGGAACAATTAAGAAGGGATTATCTATTGGGACAGAATAAGACGTCTCACTCGACCAAAGGTAATTCTATACGCTCTCTGTTACATTCTCCGACATTCTCTGCGAAATTCATTTCAATCACAATGCAACTCTCTCCTGTAGCCCGCGCTATTGTTGCTCAATTACACATTTGAAGCGCGTCATTATTATAACACGCTACACGCGCAGTGTTCATATTATACAATTGAGGTGCGGAATAATATGGAAAAACGACCTTTTCCCGAGCTTCACTAACACTCATGAAAGCAGGACACTAATGAATTCCTCATCTCGCGCTTTGTTACACGTGTCGCCCAAAATATTCAGCGGCTACCGTCTCTCGCGCGGTGCATTTATTAGCGAGAATAATGAGCCGCAGGTGCATAGAACCGGTCTCCCGTTGCGAATACGGACTATACGCTCGCCCTTGTATCGCCCAAATTTGATATTTGTCCACTGCGGTAACGGATAATTTAATAGGAACATAAGATTTTAAGACGATATTGTCTAAATTATATATCAAAAGCTCTATTGGAATATAATCAAATTAAGATAAATGTACATTGAGAGAAATTATACGATAAAGAATTAACAAACGGATATTTCCAATCAAAATGTCAATGAATTTTTGTATACAATCAGGAAACATCCGATAAAAAACGTCGGTTCGTAACTTTTTATCTCTTAACTAATGTTTATCTGATAAAATTTTGATAAGAAGTATCTGATAAAATTTCATTTTGATAAAAAGTATCTGATAAAATTTAATCGAATATAAAACTTGATCGGAATTTGATCAGAAATATTCGTTTGTTAATGTTTTATCGAATAATTTCTCAAAGTGGTCTTGCAGTCATAACAAAAATTATTTAAATATGAAAAATTAGCTAAGATCGATAAATGACTAATAAACACTGCGAGGACGCGTATGTTTTGTAATTTATATATATATATATATATATATATATATATATATATATATATATAGATCGTTAGTTCTTACTCAAAAAACTGTCCTACACCAGTATATCCGTAAGTTTTACGGATATTTATACTGAGCAATATTTATACTGAGATGGGTAATATCTATACTAAGAAATCGTTGATGACAAAACGATCCTTAGCAACGCCATCGCGATTAATATTTTCGCACAATATTTCATTATTAATATTTGTATTGCTCTCGATCGAACGTTAAGTTACGCAGAAGTCCGACGCGTTATTTTCTCAATCGGAAATCACAAAGCGATCACAGACGTTACGGCCTCAACGGCTCATTGAAACTTGTTACATTCTGCCGTGTTCCTTGCCGACGTACCCGCTATTTATAACCATCTCCTGATGATTACGCAAACTGCCGCTTGAAACACCTTACCTGTTAAGGTGTGTTTTGAGACATGAAGAAAGTCTGATCAAAGGGAGAGAGGCTATCCTTGAAGATTATCGTGAATGATAATGGATTATATTAATTGATTACAAGTCAGGAAGTGACGATACAAAAGTCGTAGATAGAAAATTTTATAAAATATCGCATAATACAATGTTTTTTTTTCTCATAACATGAATTTACTTTACCAGCACGCTCGTTTTCCGAAAATTTTCTGGAAATTAATTTCATTCATTTATTACCCGTAATAAAAAAAATGTTTAGTTTCTAGCGCAGAATTAAAAGCATAACTCTTTTTCGAGCATGATTATATTTTAGTTATCTCCTACTCGTTAAATCACTCAACGAAAAACCAGTTCGTCAAGAAAGATGCGGCACTTTTTATTTATTGCACTTTTAATCAATTTAATTTCAATTATTTTGATAAAAAAGTCTCCTTTTCGCTGAAGCTACGCTTTGAAATCGTTACATTGCAAATAGGAGAAAGCAGACAGGAAGAATCTATTTACGGGAAGTGTTTATGTAACGTTTGTGTAATGAAGAACTAATCAAGAATATTCGCAGCTAACAAGTGAACATTTTGCCGTTGAATAACGCGTCCGATTTCGCGTGTAACTCGGGAATACTTCGTTATGCCGGCAGTTATAGTGGCGCTGGACGGCGAGCGAACGTCTTAACTAATGCAGTGGATGGCAGAGACAAAAAGCGCGATATCAGCATACGTGAATTTTGTAACAAATTGGCGTATCGCTGACCGGTAAGGCCTCTCTTTATATTTATAATAGCGACCGTTTTATCATCCTGATCGTTTTTCGCGGCACGGTTAACTGCTCCATACGCGGAGCAATTAATTACGAGTAGTCTGCATTAATCTTTACAAATTGGAGCCGAAATCCTCGGAGTACGCAATTTATAGCACTCCCTATTCATCAGGTCTCGGTAACAAAACCAAACCGTCCTATAAAACAAACGCGGTTTCCTCCTTTTTCAGCCACCCCTCTCTCGACCTCGACCGGACGAGCCGGACAGAAGATGGTAAGGTCTTTTGTCACGGGAGTGAGTATTACGCCCGCCTTGACTTTCTAGGAAATTTCTTAACTGATGGCGCATAAAGCGGTTTGAGATATAATCCGTGGCTTCCTCCCGTGTACGCGATTACACAATTCGCGTGTTTTCTCGCGCGTTACGTTACTTACAAAAAATTTCGCGAGGTTCATAAACACCCGAAGCGAACGAGCGAGACGTGGATTGCTCGTTATCGTTTTATTTTACCAGTTTACACAGACACAAGACCAACACGACTCGTTCATCAATGGTTGAGAATATTTGATTCCTTGAATTACAGCCGGATACCGGTAAATCATCACGACGAGCATCACTATCGCGTCTCTCATTCATTCAATCTTGTCGAGAATCGATTTCTGCGTCTCGTAAATTCTTTGGCAAGATATCGTCATCAGTTCTTGCTCCTTAGGTGTGTACGACAGACGAATAGTCGTTTGCACGCCGTTTCTGCCTACTACGCACGGCAATGACAAAAAGATGTCTTTCTCCAGTCCGTGTCGGCAACCCTGAAATATGTTTCACATTTTTCATAAACGTTTACTGTCTAGGAAATTCGAGTTCACGAACGACATTAATTCGTGTTTGCATATTAATAACATAAAAAAGGCTTAGCAATCTCCAAATAATACTGAGAAATCTCTTTAACTTTATCGCCTTTTTCAAACTCATTTTTCTTTATGATTAACTCTTTCGTTCCGTGCGCGAATGTACTTTCTCTGTACAGAGAAGTCCACACGAGTGCCTCTTTTGTAGAGTAAAATATGTGTAGTCTTAAACAATTGTCAAAATATATTAGTTAAAAGCCGAATAAAGACAATTGTTCTTCTAACTATATTTCATTATTTTAAATTATACGTTTGTTGACATTAATGAAAACAACTTAATAATAATAATGATAGTCCTGATAATATTTCTAGTAATATAATTGCGTGTGATAGGTTTTAAAGCATGAAATAACGCATAACGATTTCTTCCGAATTTTCTCAATAGTTTGAAAAAGATCTTTTATTATAAATATTTTATAATAAAAGATTGACACTTCTTTATTTTACTATAATACTTATTACAACTATAATACTTATTACTTTATTTTACTATAATACTTATTACTATAATACTTATTACAATACACTACCAAACGTAAACATATATAAAAACAATTTTGTTTTAATTGTTTTGTTTTTAATTGTTATGAAATATAGTGTCCAAAAATGATGATAGTGTAAAGTATCGAGGAGCCGACTAAAGTCGGCTAGAGTCGTTACATGGATGCAGACTAAAGTTGGCGTTAGGAACGAAAGGGTTAAGCAAAAGGCTATTACTACGATTAAAATACGAGCTAAATAGATTGGTGTGATGCCAGAAAAAGCTTAATGATTAATTTTCAATAATTAAGTATTAATAGTTAAATAGTTAAATTGGTGTAATGCGAAAAAAAGCTCAATAATTAATTTTTAGTAGTTAAATGTTAAATAGTTAAATATTAATTTTCAAGAAATTTCATTGTTAAACCTTCAAGAACGTCGAGACAGTAAAACAGGCGCGAGTATTGCGCACAATAGCGTCGACTATCTCACTCGCACAGATGCCCATTCCCCAACTGTGATACCCCTTTCTGGCGATCAACTCGTTGTCGGTGTGGACGACTTTCGTGTGTAAGTCTCCCCAGGATTCCGGATCCGTTTTCATACCGATCTCCTTATTTATTTCCTTCAAAGGCATGCCCATGCACGCGGCGGAGGACCAAACCGGCACTGGTGCGTATTCGAATACAAGGGAGAGCGGAAACATTAACGAGAAGACCAACTAAGAAATAAAACTGCGAGGTGTTCATTACACCCTGCGATATTTTCATTGACGTTCATTACCAGAAGCCGGCCCGCTCTCCCCGATGATCAACGCTTGGACCGCGCTCGCCGAAATCCCGAGTTTCTGAGCGATAAAATACTGGAATCTGCAACTGTCCAAGAACGTTCCTATCCCGATAACGCGGTTCGGCGGAAATCCCGACAACTTCATGGCGACGTACGACATGATGTCGACTAAACAATCGAAACGATAATTCCGCGAGCATAAATGTGCTGTTTACCGACATGCTTTTCTCAAGTAAATATTTTTTTAACGTATATATAAGATAGAGAGTGTTCGTCCTAGATTATTTCTATTTTGCGGAAAATGGATGCACGGAAATGTATGCACAGAAAAAACAATTCCGTTAGTGTAATTCTGTTACTTGGAGACCAGATAAAAATTCGGTTATAGAAATAGAAAGATTCTCTTGAGAGGCTTCTACTCAGCCGATTGCTTTTAATCATCTTAACCGAGTTTTAATACAGCTGAATGTGTAAATGAATATTTTCAGTCACAGAAGCAGAAATATTATTTCTCTTCAGCGAGTTTTTCATCTGGTCCCTATTCAGTTACTCGAACTGAGATTATTTTTCCGTGTGCAATGCCGATCTGTATGGAAAATCGGGTTGTCATACGTAATTTCTTGTAAAACACATATTGAAAATGCGATAATAAGACGTACCTGGCTTCGAAAGAATCAAAAGAACGCTGTTCGGCGCGTACTTGCAGACGTTTGGGATAATGTCCTTGAAAATTTTCAGATTGTGATCCAGATAATCGGCCGGCTGCTGATCTTCATGAGACTGGCTCCCAATGGTGATCACGCATACCGCGGCGTCTCTGGCGTGGATGTAATCTATTGAAACGTAATATATTTTGGACGATTTGTCATTCGATGTAAAACAATTGGTTTTAAACGGAAATTGATTCTTTCCTTCGTATTTGCACACAAGAAAATTAGTGTAACTGAATTTTCCTCTGCTTGATAAAAGTAGAGACCAGGTGAAAAACTCGGGTGCAGAAATAGAAAGATTTCTGCAAAAGTCCATTTATAGTAGATAAAGCAGTAAGCAAATTGATTATTCTTGTAACAATCGACTGTGGTTGGTCAATTTGCTTATTGCTTACGTCTTACTGCCTATTACGAATCCCATTATAGATGGATCTTAAAAGGTTTCTTATTAGTCAATTGATCTCAGTTATTGCAAACAAGTTTTAACCCTTCGAGTACATAGCTCTAGTGAAGTCAAAATAACACACGTGTGAATTTGCACCAACGATTTTTGTTTATTTATAACTCGATTCTGTGCGTGTGAGTGTGTGTGCGTATAAATCGATCAATTTCATTAAAAAATTTTTTTTCCTATATAAAAAAGAAGATCATAAATTTAATAATGATAATATAAAAGTAACAAAAAAATTAATAAATGAATAAAAGAGTGAAAAATTGATTTATATTCGATTGTACTTCGAAACAATTATTTTTTTAAGAAATCAGTGATGTAAAATTGCATCACATTGCGCTCGAAAGGTTAATACAGCTTAGTGTCTTTAGTTGTGGTAATAAAAATATCGTTTCACGTCGCCAGACGTGATTTTCATGTGGTTCCCTATTCAGTTGCAACTGAGATTTTCTTTCTTATATTCAATTAAGATATATGGCCGTTCATACAAAGACATTTATGACTTCTAACAAGTTCCAAATCGCGTTTAAGTCGACAAAGCACTGGCTCGTAAAATTGGATATTTATTTTATTTTATTTTCTGTCTGGCACGCACGATGTAACCTACGCATACGTCGCTTTTGACGACCTTATCACTAATCGCGACCCCGCGATTTACTTATCCGAACATTAAAGCGTGATCGTTTCGAGATAATTGCTCGTTACTCGCGGCGTGCGTAATGACGGTCTCGCCATTCCTCTCGTTCGTCCCCCCCCCCCCC
>NW_022639482.1:2374736-2379668 GCF_010583005.1 Odontomachus brunneus | reverse complement strand
CTGTGCCCTCTTCTCTTTCTTTCGCCGAGCCTCACCTTTGGTGCCAATAATCTTCGGATCGCCGAGGTACGCCGCCGCGTGGCTGATGTCTTCTGCTTCCGCCTTGGCGAGATCCTCGTTCGCGTCTATGAGGACGAGCTCGGAGGCGAGACGCTGCGAAAAGTCACACGGATGAACGGATATGGAGAGAGAGAAAAAAAGAGAGAAAGGGAGAGAAAAAGAGTAAGGTAGCAGACAGAGAGAAGAAAGGAGGGGGAGAGAGAAAAAAAGAGAAAGAGAGACAGAATAAAGAGAGAAAGAGAGAGAAAAAGAGTAAAGTGGCGGACAGAGAGACCAGAGAGTAATTAGCAGCGGTCGTTGCCGTTGCCCAGCGGGCAACGTTATTACGCGCTTCGGATCGTTACGCAACGGACATCAGGCCCTCCCGGGAATCGCATTAAGGCACTCAAACGAGTGCGCGATCGATCGCGCCACTCGCGAGATCCCCTAATGCGAGAAATCGTTAAGATCCGATGTGACGTCCATCGAAAAGCGACGCCTAGACGGACATCATTTTCGGAAAACTTCGATCTCGTCAACCTGTTTGGTTGTCGTTGTCGTCGTCGTCGTTGTTGCTGATGATGCTAAAGATGTTTTACGTAAGACGATAACTCATTCTCTCGTGAATAATTACGGTACCGGTGACCGGCTTCTTCTCGACCATTTCCCGGAAGACTACCTTCTGTCCCTTCAGCAGCCGCCACAGGATTTAACCGTGGCCACGTCCGATTCGTTATGGAATGTCAAACGGGCATAAAAGAATGCCTCTGCGACCCTTGTCCTCACGTGCTTCATTTTTTCTCGACAATCGTAGCTTCCTGGTAAATTCCTTTTATTTTCAATTCTACTTGAGTCCGGCGACTTTGTTATTATTGCTTCCGATATATATCTTCATTGCTCAGGGATATTTATTTATACAGGGCGTTTACGGAATACTTGGCCAAACTTTTAGGGTATATTCATCTTGTCAAAATAAAGACGACAAGAATGTGTTTTCCACAGATCTCAATATCAATTTATTTTTTCAGTATAAGAAAAGAAGATCAGAAATTTGATGATGATAGTATAAATGTAATAAAAGAGTAAAAAAGTTGATTTAAATTCAATTGTATTTCAAAAAAATCACTTTTTTTAAGAAATCAATGATACAAGATTGCGCTTGAAAGATTAATATAGCTGAATATGTAGACAAATATCTTCAGTTGTGGTAATAAAAAATATCATTTTAAGTCGCCGGATTTCTACATGGTCCCTATTCAGTTACACGAATTGAGATTTTCTTTCGTGTATCTTTCGTTTCAATTTCCGCAATTAATTATTATTAATTAAGACTTTGAGCAATGCGTATTTCTAATTTTATCCTTCTATACTCGCTGATAAACCGCGTTTGCTATAAATATTGTGCTTTACTTGTAAATACCGACGTAGACATTTGCAAAACATCGTAAACATTGTACATACTTTACGTAATTTTCCGCTCATGTTCATTGAATTGCAATTAGCATAATACGCTTTGATGAGTTATTCTGACATGTGGTTCGCGAAGCAAATTGTATGGAAACGAGAAACAGCGAAGTAATAATTTCTCGCTAAGTAATAAACGTATGAATGTAGATTTAGATAAAAAGTTTATTAAATGACACGAGAAAGATGATTCTGATAGGTTATTTTTATTGATTACGAATCTAAAATCGAAAATATTCCAGTATATCAGTTCTATAAGAAAAACCGATTGACAAACAGTCAAAAACTCGTTTTTGTCCATTTTTGAAGTTGTTTACAAACAAATGAGACATCTTAGAAATTCGGAGAATAGTTTAAGTAAAAGATTCAACCTTAGAATGAAGATAAATAAATAATATAAAATAATTTCTCTGTGGATTTTTTTAGGAATGACATATGCTGATGAAAATTGCGTGCCATTTCTGAATAAAGATAAATATAGACGGAAGAGAGAGATTTAAGATTACTTGAATACACTTATAAAATTATCCGAAAAATATCCCTTTCCTCTGATGATCAATAAATAATATAATAATGTATAATAACTGGTGAAATGAGGCATGTAAAATGATGTTTGCCTCATTCTCCCATTTATTATATGACTATTTATTAATCATCAAAGGAAAAGGATACCTTTCGGACAATTTTACAAGTATGTTCAAACAGTCTCAAGTGTTCCTTCGTCCATATTTATCTTTATTTAGAAATGACACGCAACTTTCGTCAGTATGTCGTTCCTCGCTTCTAATGTCAACATGACCGCGCCGAGGTACAAGAAGTCTTAAGCAGCCTTTATCAAATAAATTCAAATACACGCGCTTAAGAGACTAATGAGAACCTGAATTGAGATTACTTTGCTGAGCGGTCTCGATCTTCTTATTACCTCCACCAGATCACTAAAACACAGCACTGTCCTCTGCGATTTGACGACCTCTCAGTAGGAGACAGGTTTAAATGCCTGCGTATTAAATATCGACACAGATTTGGTCCGAGAGATACGCAGACGACGTATCTCTCGCCGAGGATTTTGTCCGGTATAATTCGCACAGCTTGATACTGCGCGGAGTGTCGCAGCGAGCGGCGACGGGAAGGAGAAAAAACAAGAGGAAGACGGATGTTCCGCGCGTGTAGTCTCGCGAGAAACCTGGGGAACAGTAGATCCGCGAAGTGGACAGTGGTCAGCCTTATGGCTCCTGCACACAGGACGCGGTAATGCTTGCCGCGCGGCAGAAGTTTGCGCGATAGCCAATCAATATGCTGCTTTCCGTAATAACCTTCTAGCTCTTACGGAAAAACAGCAATATTGATTGGTTATCGTGCGGACTTCCGCCGCGCGGCAAGCATTAACGTGTCCTGTGTGCAGGAGCCATTAGTGGCCGTACGCGTTCGTACTCGGCGATCATCTCGTTGATGCGATCTGCCGAGTTACGACGCGGAGTGCAACAGCACGATGCGACCGTATCTTTTGCGCTTCTTGCCCTCGTGCTCCTCCCGCCGTTTCTCTTGCCCGCGGACGTTAGGACAATCGGGACATAATCCCGTGGTCACGTCGAACAAGCGCCACCGAAGTTTCGAGTCTCGCTGATGATCCCAAACGAACGTTGGGAAGATACGTGCACTGCCGGCTTTAATGAAGGTCGACTGTCGCGCGAGAGAGGAAGCCATTTGTCATCGTCGAGAAGAGCCGAAGCAGCTTCGAGGAAATCCACGGCATTAATTTGACGTGAGGTGCACACAATTTCCTTTAAAAGCTGTTATCCTCCGCGGTAACGAGGTCTCTAATATCCCGGTTATCCTTAATACCATCGTGACCTTCTCGCACACGATGAACCCTTCTGCATATTATTTAGAGTCTCTCTCTCTTTCTCTCCCTCTCGGCACGTATGGCAGACATCGTCCGACAAGCAGACTATCGTCTCTGTCAGATACGCCCTCCGTGTACTGACGCATGCGAGCTCCATTGTTTGCCCTCGTAAATTTGCGGAAAGCGAAACCTAACATTAGTCGCCCACGTTTACTACCTTCCGCCGGAATACAGCCAGTGTATGAATTAGTTAAGATGGCGCATCCTTATGACGGCACGCTTCGCGTACTTCGTCTGACTTCACTCAAAAAATGATCTTGCAGTCATAGTAAAAATTAGAGTTGGGAAATAACGCCGTTACTATTACCGTTACTTTTTTCAATAATGATCCTTTTCCTGTTTGTAACAGTAACGGTTACATGGTTACATTTTGCGGTAACGGTAACGAATTCAACTGTTACTTTAATTACTTCTATTCAATAGATGATGCGCTGATAACGTACTACTGTGTCCAAAAAGTAAGACCAATTAAAAAATTTTTTTTTAAATCTTTATTTATTATTCCAAATCTATTTCGTCGCCTTCAAAGTAATCCCCCTCAGACACAATACACTTATGCCAACGTTTTTTCCAACCTTACGGTTGGAAACCGTATTACGTGATGCGTATAAACCCACACTGCAGTGATAGATATAAACCCACCATCTCACACTGCATTGGTTCTTCGAGACCATTTCGCTAAAAATTCGACCCATATCGTTCCACAACCACCATATTTACCTGATTTAGCACCGTGTGACTTCTGGCTATTCCCTAAACTCAAAAGACCGCTCCGGGGACACCGTTTTGACTCGATTGAAGAGATACAAGCTGAATCGAAGAAAACTTTGAAGGCCATTCCGGAAATCGACTTTAACAACTGTTTCGAGAGTTGGAAAAAACGTTGGCATAAGTGTATTGTGTCTGAGGGGGATTACTTTGAAGGCGACGAAATAGATTTGGAATAATAAAGATTAAAAAAAATTTTTTTAATTCTTACTTTTTGGGCACAGTAGTATGTTAGGTATTGTTGATTGGATATAAATATCTCGATATTTGCTGGAAGATATGGTTTTATCTTATTCTTCATGTAAAATTTGTTAATGCAAAGTAGGATTTTGCAATTTGAGACTGTAAAAAGTTTTTAATAAATTTAATAATAGCTAAGAACAAGTGTATTATACACGGAAAAAAAGATTTGGTTGAATTATCCAAATATCTGGTCGAATATGAACGATCCAGAAATTCCGATTCAAGTAACCCGAATTCTGTTTAAGTTAACAAGATTTTCGGTAGATTAATCATGGTTAAATAACCAGACATGTTTGGTTCGTCTACTAAAAATCTTGTTAACTTAAACAGAATTCGAGTTACTTCAATCGGAATTTCTGGATTGTTCATATTCGACCAAATATTTGGTTAAATCAACCAAATCTTTTTTTTCCGTGCACTAAGCATATATTTATTATTAAATTTATTAAAAATAAATTTAAGAGTCAAATTGCAAAATCTTTGTTCCGAAAGTCAAATGAGAAATAATCCCGTAT
>NW_022639482.1:2310731-2374726 GCF_010583005.1 Odontomachus brunneus | reverse complement strand
AGTCCAGATTTGAATCCGTTGGACTATTACGTGTGGAGCGTCATTGAACGAGTGACCAACAAGTCGAGACATCCCAATGTGACATCTCTCCAAACCGCTATCGAAGCAGCATTCGCCAATATAGACAAGGACGCGTTGCAGAGAGCGTGCCAGCGCTTCAGGATGAGGATCGAAGCAGTCATCGAAGCAAAAGGGGGTTATATAGAGTAATTTTACTCTAAAAGGATACCACTAGTGATACACAAAAAGTTCTTTTGTAAGTTTTACATTTTGATGAGTAGAATTTTATTTAAACAAATTGTTCATTTTGTCCGGATTTTGGTGGCGGACCCTGTATATAGCCGCTCCGTGAAATTTTCAGGAATCTTTTTAGGTCGTAATTCGTGAGGTCTCGAAACTGCTATCATGTAATAACACACGTATGTTCGTGGATTTTGCAATTTATAAATTTCCGACGAACTTTGTTGCAGTTCACTTCTTCCCGTAACCTACCGACATAAATCAGTCGGTCGGCCGTACCACGAGGATGGCCGACGTGTAAACGCTCGCGTTACGATCCGATAACGAGCGAGAGGATGCGAGGTCCGCTTCTACATCTTCTGCCGTCTTCTTCCTCCCATCTCCCTCCCCTCTGCTTTCTTTCCACCATCCTCTGTCTTGTTCCGCGCGCCTATTGCCGAATTCCCTCTTCTGGTCTTCCGGGGATCATTTGCATAATAGCCTTTTTGAGCCAGCACACTAACGAGCCTACATTCAGAACTCCGCGTCCTACGTAAACCTGCACGTATACCCGCGTCGACCAGGACATTCCCCGGTCCCGTCGTCCTTTTATTGGGTGCAACTCCAAGTTATCTCCCGAGGCCCGGCGCAGTATTATATTATACCTTTGATTCAGCCGAACAAATACGAATTGAGCCACGTGGATACGATGTTATGTCTCATTCACATGGAATCATCGTGAACGTCACACACAGAAAAATATCATTCTATAATACTCTGATAAGAAAAGCAACTATTCAGTTTACTTTCCTTCTTTTAAGGAATGATTCTCTTCAACAAAGCATATTTTCTTGGTAATAGGAATGAACTTTCAAAAACCACCCATACTCCATTGCCATTAATTTTGGCTAAAATATTCCAAATAATATAAAATAAATACCTTCAAATGGATTTCCATCAATAAAGAAATTTAGTGCCAAAAATGCTCAAACATTATACAGAGTGTCCCAGAACAATCTCCGAAGTAGTTTTACCAAAATTGATAACAGTAAAGCGTACGAGTTTCCAAAAGTTCAATCAAATTCAAAGATAATGATACGCTTATAATAGAGTTGCGGATACATGAACTTATGAAATACTTGAAATAATTAACACTTATTTGAATGCAGTATACATTTTTCTGTGTGTGGATTGACGTATCGAGCACATTACCGTATCGCCGGGCGCGGAACGAGGCACAATGCACGGATCGATTACGTGCGCGCACATTAATCAACGTAGATACACGCGTTTCACGTAGTGAAATGTACATTCGGTGAAGGCTATTAGTATTGACGCTGACATGTACGTGTCAGGAGACTTATGAGCGGCTAACAGTTGTATGTGGAATCATGTGCATATATACCGTCGATTTCATATTCTATACTTGAAGATAAATATGTAGTGAATATGAGATGTATATAGAAATCTACAAAAGCATATAGGAATGTGCATCTGTATATGCCAGTGATCTTTAATTAAAATAGCCATTAAAAGTTATTTAATTAGAAAAGTCACGTTTAGAAGACTCAATTTTTAAATGTAAATATGTGCTAAGTGTGTTAAGTCAAATTTACTTGTTATATAATTTCTAACGCGAATCTAAAATAATGATGTTCTTACTGGTTATTCACGTAGCGTAGCACCGTTATTCAGCCAAAGAAGATATATATGCTAGTTTTCTACAGAATAATATAAACCAATTGTGATTGTATGACACGTAAAAGGATGTTGTGAAATTGTGGAAATGTCAAAGTGACGCGGAAGGTTAGGAAGTAAGGAGACCAAAATTGCACTCCACTAACCTTGGATAGAATCGCTATAGCGACCGCGACGCCTTTGGGTGCACTTCCGACGACGACGATCTTAATACGATGGCCATCCACAAGATGCTCCGCCTGTTTGGTCAGTAAGAAGGTCACCGTGTTGCCGGCGACGTCAAACGGTTTCCTTCTCAATTCCGTCATATTGGGCGCACCGATACGTTATTTTCTCGCAGGCACTGAACAGCTTACACGAACCGCACGCCGTCTGACATCCCTCCGACGAATACTCCGCGTGAAATTTTGCGCTCCGTTGAAACTCACACAAAATAGAGGGCAAGCAGGAAGGAAAAGCAGACAGTCGACATGAAAAAATATTCTTGACAGGAAGGCGATGAAGTTGACGGCGGATATGTAACAAGTAGCTTCACTGTCAATTCGAAATGCCTACGGTAAAATTGGATATGCAATAAGGCGGTCGAATTGCTTTTGTATCAAAAGCACGGGACGTGAGAGAGCTATCTCTCTTTTTCTCTCCCTCCCCCTCCTCTCTCTCTCTCTCTCTCCCCCTTATTTCTCTCTCTCTCTCTCTCTCTCTCTCTCATTCTCTCACTTTCTACGCCTCTCAAGTCCGATATATCTTGTACGTTCACGATGTACCGTACATGCGAGATGTGAACCTCCGGTTATCTTCCGCGACCGGAGATATACAATCCGATTAACACGTTCGATCGCGAACGAAAAGATACTATCGATAAATCCAATCGCGCCGTACAGAATCAATCATCATGTCGGAAAAAACGCTCCTTACGAAGGTACAATACGAAGAGGCGAGCGCGGTATGAGCAGATGTAGTGTCGAAATCAAACCAAACGGCCGATGTATCGCCTTCGTCTGCGCTTTTTGTTTTCTCGGTGGATGGAAGGTCGCGAAATTATTGATCGACAGCTGTTCGACTCGCGCACAGGTGGGACGCGCGTTTCTGTTAAAGGATACTTTCAATTTCCGTTTTGCGGGATACCCGAGAAGGCCCTGCGGAATCGATTTTCATTTCCCCCGCCGCGAACTAGAACCGGTCCGTTATCATTACGAAGACGTAAGCCTGTCTCGTTCGAACGGTCATTCAATATCCTCATTACTGCTGCTCTTTTCTGACAGAGCAGAACGTTGAAATTTGAGGCCCATGCGAGTTCGAGCGCGTCGAACGGAACGATTTCACTGCGTGGCGGGGAAACATAAAAGCGAATGTAGAAAAAGGTTGTAGTTGAAATTATCCAATCTCCTTTAGCCGCAGCTCAGGCGAGCTCGTACTCGCTTCGCGTGCAACGGAGAATGCATTTTCATCCGACCTCTCACCTCTCTGCCGTGCATCGTTCGGCTGCGTAAATCAAAATTCGATCGAGCAAAAAAGAGGCGAGATAGGTAATAAGCTCCGCACGCGTGGAACATTGTAGCGCGGGGTTGCATGTAACCGATCGCGAGCAATCTTAGGCGAGCATGGTTGCTTTAATTTTCCAGGAAGTCGAGTTTCACTGCTCTTGTATATCGTTTATTATGGCGCTCGAGTGCACGCACGCACGCGGAAACCGGTCGCCAGGTGCAGAATCGCCCGTTATTGATGAAGACGCCGTTCTAAACTGTCGTCCTCTCCTTCTCCCTGCTCTCTTTCCTCCTTCTTCCTCTCTTTCTTCTTCTCCCTCGTGATTTCCGTCGCACATCCGCTTTCGCAGATCCTCCACATTTCTCGCCCCCCTTTCCTCCTTCGCCGGTCGGTCGTCACTCCTCAATGTCGTCTGTTTCGCGAAGAATGCCGCACTCGCGCAGCACACCGCGGATGTTGTCGGCACACTGTTGCACCGCTGCCTTTTCCTGATCGCTCAGCTTCTGTCGCACAGTGGCGTACACACCCTCGCGACCGAGAACACAGGGTACCGACATGTACACGTCCTTGTCGGTTCCGTGAGAACAGCTCTGTGAACAGAAGATTCCTTCAGCTTGTTCCCCTCTGTCGAGCTGATCGACACGCAAATAAGCGCCTCTCGGAGCGCGTTCGTTTAACGCGTGAATGTTTCAGTCACTCGTCGCGCAGTCCCGGAAAAGGACTCACTCGCAAGAGGAGTCACTCGAGAATCGACCGAGTGGCGAGAGGAGGTGAAGGATTAGGTCGCTCGAATACACGGGTTTTCACCTTCTAATTAATATAGCGCGCAGTGAAAAGGAGGATGTTAAAAATGGGTCGTTTTTACCCACTAATGGAATTTTAACTAATCATTGCATACTATTTCTGGGATCTTTTGGGAATAGAAAATAACAATTATATATCCATCAAGCACAGGGAAAAAATCGAGATTTGTTAAAGTAGTTATATAAAGTATAGTATTCTTGATATATGTTTAAAATAAAATAAATTGCACATTTATATCTTGAGAAGTGAGTAGAAAATGTAGAGAAATTTGTTTTTTGTTTACGTAATATTTATGTGTTGTACATACAAAGGGATTTGAAAATCTCAAATAAAATATTTCAAAACTTGTAAGTTTTAGAATGAAACTTTTTAGACAAAAGTTGTAGGATTTAGAAGGGGGAAAAAGATAATAATATTCATTCGAATAATTTCTCCCAGTTTAGGCTTGAAGCTTATTCTTAACATATTCTTCTTTAAGATTCATATAAAATTCTATAATTCCAAATTGCTTCTGTATTAGATTTACAATCAACTATATCTTATCCATATTTCATTCGAAAAATTGTGCAAGTGGAGAAAATAATATTTTGTGTATCGTAGAGGAGACTCCAGCTCGTTTTTCGAGTTGCATTATTAATTAATACATTTGTATACAGATTTTGATCAAAGTAACATCATCATTAAGCCCATCAAAGCCCATCCAATGTTTCCAATAAATTTTCGAAATGTTCATTTAATGATATCTCTTACGTGTATGTACGTCGAAGCTGGCAGCACCATTTTGGTATTCCTGACTATAGCGTCGACGATTTCAGCGGTGCAGAAGCCCAGAGCCCAGCAGCTCGGCCCTTTATCGCCTTTCCTCCGATTAAGCTCGGCGTCGCTGTAAACGCAACGTACATTTTACTACTTCTCTAAATTCTCACGAGAACGTCCGAGACGTTTCTTAACCACTAACGTTTTATTTACAGCTTCGGCGATGTCACGCCACTTCTCGGGATCGTCGGTTTCGCCCATTCTTGGGTTTATGTCGCGTATCTTCGTGCCCGCCACGTGAACGCTTGACCATATAGAAACTGTGTGTGGAACAGATGTTAAAGGCTGAAGAACGTCGCCTGTTAACTGTTAGGCGAGGTCGTTTATAGTACAACCAAAATATACGTGATACTTAAGCACGATCGGTGTGCTCACCGCATCACGATACAATCTCAACGTATACTTTACAATGTTCGGAAGTAATGATGATGCCGAAACAAACGCGGGATACATGTCCAAGTGCAGTCGTATAAAAGATATAGTCGATAAAAGAAGGAGACCGGTCAGCCACAAGTCGGCGGCAAATTAGTCGAGTAATGTCGCTCACGTACCGGACGTGTCGCCCTGCGCGCCGATATTCATGCAGCTAATCGACTTGCGCGCTACTCCCAACTTCTGACTCAGTAAATCCTGCAGCCTGCAGCTGTCCAGCAGAGTCCCCGTGCCGAGTACGCGGCTCGAGGGAAACTTGGACAACTTCCAAGTGATGTACGACATCACGTCGATCGGCTGACTTACAACCAGCAACACCGCCTTACACGCCAACTTCGCGATAGTAGGGATGATCTTCTTAAACACCTCGACGTTGTGTTTCACATCCAATTTCTCCCCTGGCTTCCTCTCGCAAACCGCGATCACCACTACCGTCGAGTCCTTCACCTTGTAGACGTCTGAAACATAATCGACCATCCTCGACCTCCGATCTTAGATCCAACACAGGATTTCTAAGTACGATCGTGCATTTTAATCTCTCCCGGCTTTTCCCCAGGAAGAACGAGCAAGTTAAGACATCAATTTCACCGAAGCCTTTGCAGAGGACACTCGAATATTTATGCAAAAGCTGTTGTATAACGGGAAATACTTCCGTTAAGAATCGAACCTCCCGAGGAACCCTTCTCAGTCCTTGGGACGTCTTATTCAAGCGCGCAATCATCAGCTACTCGGAAGCGCGTGGAATACAAAACGACGAGATAGGATGAGAAGTTTTCTTCCCTTTCGAGGGGAAAGAAAGAAAGTGAGATTCATGATCGGCGGAGATGCGCCGATAAAGACGACGAGGAAGACAATCCAGCGCGGCCGGAAAAATAAAGAGTACAGATCCGAGGCAACACCTTCACAAAGTGCTTGTAGTAACACAGCAGTACCGCGCGCGCGGCCGTACGATAGATACATTTACGACGGAGAGATGTTGTTACAGATAACTCGGCAAGCCCGTAAAAAAGTCGTCCCACTTGTTCTGGTAATTGCTACCTCGCACGAGACAAGATCGGAAAGAGCCGATTCCGCTATCCTGCACGTACCGAATGCCGGCTAAGTTGACGCTACTTTATCCGCATGGACGACGGAAAATTCGTATCAAGACCGAAATCGCTCCCGAGGTCAAACAGAACTCGACGTATCGCGACGCACATATATAATTCTGGACGTCAAGTTTCATTATTTCGGTTTCCCTTGCCGTCTCACGAGGAAGAATTCCCACACACAGAAAAATATCATTTTGCTACTATCATTTTACTATTTACTGATTTTAACTGATAAATTTTGGTTCGTTCATGTTTTACTAGAGACATTTAATTAATGTAATCAAATTTTTCTTCGCGCGCGCGTGTATGAAATATATAAATTTATTTACGGTTTATATACACATATTTACGGTTTATATACACATATTTACGGATATAGAAACTTGAAATGAAATACTGGCGATAGATAACATCTACTTGAATGTAGTACATATTTTTCTGTGTGGATGAAGAATTTTTACAAGCTTTTACAAGCGCTGAACCAGCTCGTCGGACGGAATAACCGCGCGCTGCGAAGACAGGAATAGAAAACCGCATCGTGAAGTCGATCGTGGCCGAGATAAATAAGAGTGGACGAAATTTACGAGCGTGTTCATGAAAAACTCAAGGGAAATGTTCAGCTTGTGCAAGAGCGCAGTGATGTAGATGAGGATCGAGATTAAAGGACGAACCCGAGGGGAATCTCGATCCCCGAAACTCGCCGCGCTAACCCAAAACCCATTTTTTTCCCTGTCAGTACGCGAGAACGTCGTGGCCATTGTTTCTGATCCGCTGCACGTTGACAGCAGCCTTTTGACGGGTAATCTGATGGGTCGTCGCCTGAAATGGGCGTTGATCGGAATCGATGATCAGGACGCGCGATGGACGCACAGTTGACGCTCGGCAGGGCTCATCAGTCCAAACGTATCAATCTAAAATTTCTGGAATTCGTGTCGCGTCGTGAATTCAACTGCCTCGTTTTTAACGCCCGGAAGGTCTATTTCATCGATCAGTTCGCTTCACGATTAGTTTACGATCCGTCGATCCCGTGATCGTGAAAGAAGCAATGACGACGAAATTTTTCGGAGTGTGAATCGTTGTGACAACTTCAACGCCGGACATAATTTGACACGTATAATGCGACGGACGGACGGACGGACGTGCTTTTTCAAAATAATGTATGATTCAAAGATAGCCAAGAAAATCACAATTTGGGTAGGAAAGTTATTATAATTTTTATCTCTCATAATGAGGGGAGATCGGATCTAGATAACTCCAGAGATATGTTACTCATGTGCTTTTTTAGTATTTATCTTGAAAGGAACAATGGATACAAAATGATCCTTTTAAAACATAGATATGTTTCTCTGAAGTCCATTAAAATCGGAATAATATTATTGTTAAAAAATTTAAAAAATTGATTTAATAGCAAAGTAAATTTTCGAATCTCTCGATTTCGTATTAATTTTGTAAAAATTAGTACAAAATTAAATTTTATTAAAATTAAGACAAAATTTTAATTTTGTAAAAAATTTTGTATTAATATTCTTGTAAGTGAATAAAGTTAAGTGATGTGTTACTTGTTAAAATGAAATTTGTTACAAGTATAATGCATACTGTTTTAAAATAAAAGCAGTTTTCATTTATAAAATGATGAAAATTGAATATATAGGTAAGGTGGCGAAATTTTAGATTGATACGTTTGGACTGATGCCGAAGTGATGGCGAAGGTAAGGTTGGTCCATAATTAAAGGCCGATAGAAGGACTGTGGAGATCTTTCACGGAGATCCTGGAACTACTAATCAGGATACATATTTTATACATAACCTTCTTACCCTACGTTACTGGACAACTGAACCCGGTAGCAGGGCAAAATGGCTGTGTTGCTACGTGTTTGCGTATTTTGATTATTACAAGATAAAATATATAGTTAACATGATCTTTAAAGAAGGCTATTTCTATTATGTTTGTACACAACAATTAGTTGTTTGAGAAGTTGTAACTTCGAAATTCTGAAATATAGGCCCTGGTCTCCAACCCCTAATGTCTAAAATCTAAGTCCAGCACAAAAAATATACCAAATAATTATATTCTTTAAGCTTTCTTAAATACTTTTATGACATTCAATGAAACAAATATTTCTGAACTGTTGACTTTAGTTTACGGAAAATCGTTGGGAAAACTCTCGCCTTCTACTTCCGCTTCGGATATCAATCTAAGGTAATAAAACGCCGAATAATGCAGCAAGTTTAATGGTTAACGGTTAATATTTTATGATCCGCGTAATTTCTCTGTCTTCATCGCGCGTGATTTTACGAGCATACCTGGTGCGAAGCTTAATTAATTGAAATGTAATGGAATACCTGATGTGCCCGTCACAAGCGGACATCCCAGAAAGACACCAGCGTGTTGAATGTCTTCGGCTTCGGCGGCAGCCTTTTCCAAGTTCTGATCGATCAGACAGACCTCGCTCGCTATTCGCTGAAAATCAAGCAAGACAAAATCATCGATTGAACATGGTGGGTTGCGTATCCCGTTACATGGATATACTAACTTTCATCAGAAGCGCTATGGCGCAAGCCATGCCAACTTTTCTTACACCCACGATCGAAACTTTGGCGCCGTTCGGATAAACGTCGCATGGTCCTAAATGCCTCGTTGTTAAAGCGTTTTTCGTGGTAGTTGTCGTGATCGAGGTCTTGTCGACCTATCAATTATCTCATATCAAATATAATGAGATCGGAAAACGCCAGCAATTATTATTTGTCAAGAACTTATATCTCAAATTATAAGTAGCATTAATTTCACAAGCGTTAATAAACGCACAAAATTGCTCTAGTTATTTCAAATTCTGCATTCGACAAAAATTCTAAACGAATATTATTCCAGACTTACATCATCACATTCATTTTCATCGTGCGTCCTGCTGTCGACCATGCCCTCCTCTAAAATATCCTCCCTTCTGGGCACGTCAAATCCTTCGTCGGCCATGCTGCGGTCGTTGCTGTTACTTTACCGAACAGCTGTGCGATAGTCGTACGTTTAGTGAAAGCATGATCACACCATTCTAATTGTATTCTTTTAGTTGAAGTAAAAGTTACTAAACCCGGGCACATACTTAATTCTGGACATTCTTATTACTTTTGTCTTTAAACATTTAAACTTTCAACACAAAAAATATATATACGCGGAGAAAATATTATAACATCTTCATGTAAAATATTTTTAATTTTACTGTTTTTAGTAGTCTAGGAATAGATTGTTAGTAAAGTCCATTTTGCTAAGGAACACAGTAAATTTCGCTAGAAATATAACAAATTTTTTAATAGCACATTTCAGTTCGCACGTCTTCCGCGCATGAAATAACCAATCATCTTTCACTGATATCTCAATAATCACCGTAGTTTACCACGATGTAGTTTAAAACGATTGAGAAGTTTCATTCGGATGTTCTGCATGCACACGAGCTTTCGGACACCTAAATCCAGTCGTCCTCATTACCTGAATCACGTGACTTCCCTTGCCCACGTTATTAACCGCACGGACGCTCGTCAAGGTGGTCGGCGCTTCTCAGGAAGGGGCTCAAATGAGCGGCGTGTGCGAGTCGTCGCTGCTTACGCTTATGCAGATCCGGATCGACCTACGCAGAAACGAGTCATCGGTTTTTGAGGTGGAATCAGGTACCTCCGTTATGAGGAAGAGAGAACGTCCGGACGACTGCGGGAGCAGAGTGCGAGGGGTAACCCCACGAGAGAAACTCTAGCCGGGAAGAATAACGACGGAACTTATCCGCGCGCCTCGCTGTAAATTAGCCGCAGGTAGTCGTCGTAGAAACGCAGCCTATCCCCTCGGCTCCTCCGTGTCCCTCCCCCGCAACGTTGCGTCGGTGTACCGTCACGGATATACCCACGCGCCTCTGCTCGTGTATGTGTGCGTGTGTGTGTGCGCGCGCGCGCCCGTAGAAGCGCGTAAAACACGCTGCGCCAAGACCTATTAGTCGGTCATGGCGAATGAATATGATTTTAATGACTGTTCCGAATGAAATAATTAACCCCGCGTCGTGCGCTAAATCATACGCGGCGCTTTTAACGCCCGCCGCGCGAAGGAAGGAAACTCCTATCGATAGTAGACACGAAATTTTTCTCCCAGGAGATACATCACCGCCGACGGGGATAAATCAACGATGGTTTACGACGGTTAATGACGGAAGCCATTACGCCGCGGTGTGTTTTGAATTCTTCCTCTCGTGGAAGATGCGGCGTGTTTCGCAGACTCTTGTTTCGCTCCGAACGCTAATTAATGACCGCGCTTATCTCTATATCTGTAACCGACAGTGCGTTCGTTAACTTCGCGATCGCGCCGCGATGGGAAGGTTATGCAAAGCGAAGCATCTCGGATTTATCGACGGGACGGCGCCCTTGCAATCTGACGCGGGGACTCACGGGACGTGAGTCCCCGCATTTACTTTCGGGACGACGGGTGGACGGCGGATTATTAATGTCAACCTGCTATATTATCCCCGGGACGTGCCTGAAGACACTCCGGGCGAGCCGCGTGGCGAAACACGCGATGCCACATATAATTCATCGCCGATATACGCGTTGAAAGTAACTTGCCCCGCTCGATATAACGCTCGAGCGACAATCCCGGCCATCCGAAGAGAAAGGGAGCAGCTGAAAGAGCAAAACTTTTCCATTTACTTTGGTGGCCGCCGATAAATCACGGCGGCCCAGCCGCCGCTGCATTTAGAAGTAGCGTGCAAGGCGTGCCCGGTAGTTCGGGGGTAGCCACACGGCGCGGTTTTTGAGCACACATTCGAAGATGGATCTGCCCCTCTCGAGGAGTCTCGTTTCTCGCGCTCGCGCGGCCCATACGCGCACAGGCAAACATACGCAGGCCGGGCCGTACGGACACATTCAATTTTAGCGTTAATAATCGCTGGGAAAAATGACGACCTTAAACGCGGCCATTCATCAGGGCCGATCGATATTGCGAATGCGCCTTAACGACGGAGAGATACCATCGAGCGTCCAACGCTGCAGAGTTATTGAATCGCGTCAAATAATATACGAGCCAATAATGTATGAATAGTCCTGCAATTATGGCCCGCCGATCGTATCTAGAGGCGCGTTGTAATTTAGTAATCGTTCATTCTCACCGCACTGGACAGTGGGGATCGGCGGATATCGGTGAATATCCGATCGTCCGCGGATCTTCCGCGACGTCCCAAAGCAGTGCCCGAAGTTTCAAAGGAAGAATACGCAATTCCCCTGGAATCGTTCTCCTCCCGTTCTCTCCGACGCGCTACTTCGCGCTACCTCGTCTCCGATTCTCCCGCAACGGTTATCTCTCGCTGTAGGTTGCATCGGGATTGTAATAGGATAATACGTTTTGCGCCTTTTTTCATGACCCCGTGACGCTCGCGGCCATTCATAATACCAGTTAAAATCGGTATCTACCAATTAAACGATTTCCTAATAACATCCACGCCGGAACGAGCAGGTGAGGAAGTAATTTCGTGCCTGACATTTATAGTTAGAGCGCCCTGATCCAAGCGCTCCGCTTCCAGATAATTAATTCTCCGCCTTAATTAATCACCCTGCGAATTTTATTGAGCGTCGAGGTCGCGAGACAATGCGCGATCGATGTAGCATCGTTGCACGCGCGCGCGAGTCCTCGACGCGAGACGGAGCTCACCGATCAAAGTCGATATCTCGGCAATCTTCGTGATCCTCGGCTCGTGCGTTCGGATCGCTATTGTAACCGTGATGCCCAAACGTTAAACGCGCCGAAGAAAGAGAGGGGGAAGAAAGAAAAAGAGAGAGAGAGAGAGAGAGAGAGAGACCCTCGCAGGAGGACACGAATCGACCACGATAAAGGCGTGATTCGACGATAACGATGTCTCGTGAGGCAAGATTTAGTCGAGTGGACGGTGCAAACGAGCCTCCGCTTACCGCGAGGATAGTCCTCGGAGGTTGGTCGTAAGCAACCGTTCTTCTGGTACCCAGACCCAGTCAACCGATCCAGACACTGGCTCGCGCATGCCTTCGGTGCACAATGGTTGGTGGTACTGCAGCTGATACAAGTATGTTCGCCGTGCAACCGGAATTTTAATTGGCTATTTGTTTGTCCGCTACACTTCGTGGAGCTGCTATTGTCCGCCCTGCCGCGGGAGAACGACCATCACCTTTCTTCTCTCTTTCTCTTGCCCCATCCCCCTCCCCCTCGTCTCACCCATTCTCACCTTCTTCCGCTGCTGCTGCCGCTCGCTTTTCTCATCGGCGGGGTATTAATCTACTTTTAAGAAAAGAAGCACTCTCTCGACAGCGTCGCCCCTTCAACGTGCTAGAATTGTTACGTTTAATCCCTGAAATTAGAAATCTTTTTTCGGGCCGTCGAGCCGCTGTGAAGAAAGAGTTGGAAATTAATTGAATTTTTAAGGCCAATACTCGCGCTCACGCCCCGATTACTCGTCACGTTATGTTGTTCACGATACTATAAGAAGTACATTTCCGAAACCGTTTAAACTTTTTATCCTCACTCCCCTCACATGTTCATCACGATGTTAATCCGGGGGTAAACGTGCTCCATTTTGTCGTACATATTCGCTTTTTTAATTATACCAATTTATTAATAATTTCATATTTTATCTTACACGTAAATTTTTCTTAATCTTTCTTTGCATAATATAAAATAACAGAACATTCCAGATGTAAATTTTTCCGATAAAAATTAACAAACAGATATTTCCGATTAAAATACCGATCAATTTTAATATCGAATGATTTTTCTCAGTGTATACTGAAAGAAATTATCCGATAAAAAATTAACGAACGAATATTTCGAATCAAAATACCGATGAATTTTTGTATCCAACAAGGAAATATCTGATGAGAAATATCGGTTCATAATTTTTTGATCGGTTTACCTGATGAAATGCCATTATGATCGGAAATATTCGATTAAATTTAATCGAATATAAAAACTGATCAGTATTTTGATTGGAAATATCCGTTTATTAATTTTTTATCGAATAATTTCTCAGTGTATCAATTGCTAATTTGTTATAATACATGTTTGTGCCGATACATAATTCAGTCAAAATGACCAGGAAGCGTCTACTAACATTAGTCAAAAAGAAATTCACGCGCTTACTCCCAGGTTAACAATTATATCCTCGTCTGTTTTGGTACTATTTTTGTATCGAGCGTACGTCTCGAACAGAATTTAATTTGGTGCGCAAGTCTCGATTTTTCCTGGTAATGCGCTCTAATAAATTAGGAAGTTGCAGGATTGCCGTTCGGTGTAATCAACGATACAAGAACCGACACGGTTCAGTTGTCGTGTGGACTGCCCGAAGCGGAGCGAAGAACGTCGCTCACGATCAGCTCGGCCCGAAACCCAGTGTTTTTTGCACTCTCCGTGATACTTACTCCAATTAAAACCTTGCCTCTATTTTAGGCCAGGTCCTAAGGGTTCTCGACGAGAGGCCCAAATGAACGGCTCCAAAAGGGTTCCCATACACACACACACACACACACACACACACACACACACACACACACACACACACACATCACGGTCGCGAAAGAAGAAGTCAGTGCCATGAATCTCTCGAAGGTCGCGAACGCGGAATCGGTAGCTCGACGAGCATTATCGCGTTTCCGCGCGTTGCATTCTGATTAATCGCCTGTGCTGTTCGCAAAGGCCGCGTGATTCATTTCCAGCGCGGTAATGTAATTGTGGACTAGTTGAATGAGCCGCGCTCGGTACTCTCCTCCGCGAGATCGACGCGCGTAATCTCGCCAATGATCGGGCGCGATATCAAAAATTCGCCAACGCGTACTTTCAATCGCGCGCGGGAGATCCCGGAGCGCAAGAGATATCTCGTAGGAGGTCGGGACTTAGAGGTAGTACCCCGGCCACGCGGTACGACCCCCGTGGCTCGCTGAAATATCGCGCGGACGCCGGTTCATTTCGATATTCCTGGCCCTGGGGCCTCGATGAGAAGAACTCTTCTCGGGATCGGGGCGGCGGAGGAGGGCCCCGGCGAGAGACCTCTCGTTTTATTACATCGCATCGGCGAGGGGCGAGGCCGATGCGCAATTGTTTATGCTCGTGTCCCGCCCTATCGGACGCATCGGACACATTCGAACGTACCTACCACGTATACGCCGTGCGCGCCGGCGAAACAGACGTCGTACGCGCGCGCTCGCTGAACGCTGTATACCCTACCCCTCCTCCTCCTCCTCCTCCTTTTCTCGTCCTGCTCCTTCTCCTCCTCGCGTCGTGCTCCACCTCTTTGTTTCTTCGTTCAGGCTAAGATTATTAATGGCCAGACCGAGGCCGATACCCTCAAGTGTCAGCCCCGTGACAATGACGAAGCTCGCACCTCGAGTCCACCCTCCCTTTCCTGTACTCCCTTTTCCTCTTACTCGTCGGAGGACTCGAGCGCAGTGCGTTAACGCGTGCGTGACTACGATTGACGCCGCGGGTTACTGCGCTGAAAACGTGATATAACGGGTCGATTCACGAGTACTGGGACAATTGGCTTTTCTTGCGTTACTCATTAAATTTCCTCAAGTGGCATTCCATTCGAAAACTGTGTGACAACTAAGTCATTCGAAATCAGCCGAGCCGAAATTTTGATTCTACTTTAGCCTCAACATTCCAATTAATGTCTACCTTGATACTCTGAATCCTATATACAGAGTGTTCCCAAAAGGTGGTACCAAATTTTAGGGGTATGTAGTACTCGTTAAAACAAACCAAACAATCTTAATGAACAGTATTCCGAAAATCTTTTATTTCTGAGTTATGAAGCATTTTGTTCTGTGAAAAATAGAAAATAAATTAAATCTACAATAAATGTTCAATGTACCTTCGGCTCATGTCAATACACATTTCGGCATGTTTCGTCATTGAAGGTCAAAGTTTCCAAGTCTCTTAGTCAGTTCATTCACGGACGCCCGTATGTGACCACCTAATTACGCAGGGATTGTTGTATTCAACTTTGGATTGTGGACCGTGTCTAGTTTTGTGTTATCTGAAAAATGGCTAATTTTTACATAAATTCTGAAATGACGGATATTCATTTTATGTATGGCAGAGCAAAGGGCAATGCTTCAAAAGCAACACGCTTGTATCATGCAGCTTATCTGAATCGCCGACAGCCAAGTAGAAGAATGTTTATCAAAATTCATCAACGCTTACGTGAGACCGGACAGTTCAAACCAAATTTAGTTATTTTCTATTTTTCACAGAATAAAATGCTTCATAACTCAGAAATCAAAGGTTTTCGGAGTACTGTTCATTAAGACTTTTTGGTTTGTTTTAACGAGTACTACATACCCCTAAAATTTGGTACCATCTTTTGGAAACACTCTGTATATATACCTCTTTCGATTCTATTTAACCCATCTGCTTTGTCAAGAAGTCCTGCAAGTGGCATTTTGTTTTCTCTTTTGTTGTCATTCTATGTATATAAAGCGTTGGATCAATATATTGGTCAGTATAACGAGTTGTTTATTCGCTTCGCTAGCAGCTGTGCATATTCGAACACAGAATCAGCTCGGACTTGATGATATACTTATTTGCAAAACGAAATTCATACTCATTTCTGTCATGAAAAGAAATATGAAAAAGTGTTGCAAATCATTGTCACACTAACCTTGATGCAACACAGAGAAGCAAGTTTTACGTACGTTTTAAGATCATAAAGGGATTAAAAGCAAACACTCAGAAGAGAGAGAGAGAGATAGAGAGAGAGAGAGAGAGAGAGAAAAAGAGAATACCTAAAAGACACCGGCACGAGGATCCATTGGCAGATGTTCCCAAATGATATCTATATGAACGAGTGCAATGTTTAAAACGACACGGATGGCAGCAGGTGTTCCCTATCAGATCGTCGGGCGGACTGATTTAGAGCAGATACATAGAGAAGACACATGAGAATATAAAATTCTTTTAAGTCTGCTTCGGACAGCGAGCGTAATCTCGCCATCGAAAGTGCATACTGAGGACCTCCCAGGATATGGCCGGCCGGAAGGAAATGCTGTCGAAACGGCAGAATGAACTCGCGGCGCGCCGTGGGCTTGTTTAATTAGGCGCGAGGTCACGTAGGAAATACGCAATAGTAACGACTCGCGCCGAGACTCGCCGTGTGTATCCGCTTTCAGCCCGGGGAGAAACGCAGGCGTGAAACCGGCGGCCTCCGTCCAGCGCGAACGATAATTAATGCCGAGATTCGAGAGTGCGCCGTGTACCGAGGGGAAGCCTGAAAGAAAGAAAGAAAGAAAGAAAGAAAGAAGGTGAGGAGAGAAGATGAAAAGGTAGCTGGAAGTGGTGCCGAGACGAACGACTCGGGGAACGGCGAAAAAGACGGAACCAAGGGGGGCCTCGCGGGAAGCGATAAAATCGCACGAGAGCGGGAACGACGCAGCGCAGCGCGTGTTGCGCTATCTCGGCTCGCGCTCGGCGCCATCCACAACGCAGCGCAGCTTAGCGCAGCGCAGCGCAGTGCAGCGCAACGCGACTCCGCAACCCGTCTTCTTTTCGCCGGCCGCACGAGTATCGTTCGCTTTCTCTGGCTGATCTTCCTCTGGTCTCGGTCGAACTCGTCTCTCCGGCTCGATTTCCGTCTCTGTCTCGGTTTGCCGAACGTGCAGGTAAGAGAGAGAGAGAGAGAGAGAATTAATACTCGCCAAGTGCGCGGTCATAAAGCTTCCCCGCGACGCGGTAATTATGTAGAGCCCGCGCGCATTATGCACTCTCGCCCGCGCCGCGCCACGTTGCGCCGTGGCGAAGCCGCCGTCTGCTTTACGAGCTCCTGCTTGTAATAACAAAGCACCGCTGCACGATGACACGTTAAAAACCGCGTTCCGCGCACTCGTAAGTCAAGGCCATCGCGGCGTGTCCGACGGGACACGTCGCTTCTCGTTGCGCGCAAGTAGCGTGGGCTTGGTTGACCCACTTTGATCTCTCGTTTCGTTTTTCTCCGGTGTCTCCTTTCCTCTTTCTTCCTCTCTTTCCCTTTCTCAGACGCTTTGATGTATCACCGAGCCAAGGAAAACATCGTGTTGCACCGGTATAACCAGGTGGACTGTCATACGCTAAGATATCCGGTTAGATTTTTAATGTCCGAGTAACAACAATTAAGCGTTAGCGTGAGCGTGTGACAGCAAAGGAAATATAGGGCCTGCTTATTTTAATAAATATACGGAAGGAACAGTATATATGGTTGACCCACACCGGCATAAATCTATCGACCAGATTAATAGTAAAGTACGAAACAACTAATTATGTGGTTGCTGCAACCACAGAGCAATTGCTGTGTTTTAGTGAGTGACGATATCTGGTTGCTTCAACTGGAGTATGTGTACACGGAAAAAAGAAATGTGGTATACCTAACAAAAAATATTTAGTTGTAAGCAAATAGCTGCATCATTCTATATATCTTTGTATGATAGTTATGTGTATGGTTGATTTGATTTACTTATTTTGATGTCAACTACAATGAAGTTGAGCGTGATCTGGTTGTGACAACCAGAAATTAGTAAGGGTCATTTTGCATAGACAAGCTAAATATCGATATAGTTGCATTAATCAATGTTATATTGCAAAGCAGCGATGTTAGAAAACAAAAGCAATTCACTACTCGCACAGCTAGAGATGTATACATGTGAAAACTGGTTCTAAGTGTATAAATATACATTTGTAGTTGTCGCGTAATGAGTCGCGTTTGTATTAACTATGTATTATCACTGCTGCAACATAAGTAACTCAGTCATTGCTCTTTGGTTACAGTAACCACATAAATAGCTGTTCCGTATTTTACTATTGAATCTGGTTGGCACAACCAGATTTCTGTATGGATCAACCATATTGTTTTTTCCGTGTAGTATCACTCTAACCGATTTCCACAACCAGATCACGCGCAAGTACATTAATGTAGAGAGGTAGAATAAAGAAGAAATTATAGCAGGAATAAACTTGACAATTCGGCAGATCCTGAGACAGTCGAAATTAGTTAATAACAAGGTTACTACATAGTGATGTAAACGTTGTTGTTAATACGACAATGCACTGTAATCCGCATCTTGTGTGAAATAAAAAATCGATTTCTTCGACTTTCAATTGCAAAATTGTCGAATTCTTATCGAAATATTTCGACATATTTCTGAACATTTTCCGACATCTCGCGGGAGAGAGAGAGAGAACACGAAAATCTACTTTTTCTGTTTTTTGGTATAAAAATTTCCTTATTTTTGTAGAAATATTTTGATATCTTCCAAAATTTTCCGAGCTTGAAATTTACATAAATTAAATCTTTGTTCTTAAATTGCTAAAGCAGTTAATGTGTAGAGAGAGAGTTGTGTAAAGTGTAGAGAGAGTTGATGCACCAAAGTAAGTGAATTTCCGCTCCGACTAAAAATTTCTAAATTTACATATTTACTCTTTATATTTATATACCATACCATTACTCTTTATATTTATATACCAAGTTTCATTAAAATCTAAATTTTCGAGTTCACGAGCTTTCCTTGTGAGTCGTGTCAACCTTGTGCACATTATTATCACATAAAGATAACTAGGGTGATGTAACGATGCTACTTACAACAAAATATATCTAGTTATATGCATCATACCCTTTTTCCCATGTATATACTCATATCACCCACGATAGGTATCTCCACCACCATATACATCTGCCAAGAGCAGGACGTATGATTTTTATCGGAGGCGCTTGCGAGGAATTGTCTAGCAATGATGTATTAGATAGGAAATTTGAAATTAGGCTTGGCCGTCGCGCGGCACCGGGCGGCGTTAATATTCCACGGTGATCTATCGCCTCGTGTTAGCGTGTTCGAGGAGTTTAAATCTGTGATTAGGATGTGGATGTGGTGAGGGTTGTAACGGTGTGTGATTTCCTGGCCACTGTTAACAGCCACATTGAATCACCGTGGAAATGTTTCTTTGTGGACATAGACGAATCGCTCGGACTCTCCGGTAACGAGGCAACGGCGCGCCGGCCGTTCTATAATGTACGTATGTTAATGACCAAGTATGAATCTCGTTACGGAACGTGCCTATGCTGATATAAACCATAATGTATCAGGACCGATACCTCACGGGGTGCAGTACGCCCGAGGATACCTCATGAAGACGTTAACGCGCGTGGAATTTGGTATACGTGCTCTCGAACGAGATTACTTCACTTGCGCATTATAGCTATTGTCTCGCGGGTATTTTCAAGGCAAGGGTACTCGAGATTATTATGAGTTTGCATTCTCACAAATCGGGACAAGGTAATATGGAGATAATGTTGATTCTCTTGCTCAATAAAAGTGCTGAGAAATGTTAAAATTATCTGTGAAACATCCAATGTGCATAGTCTTCGGATGTATGTAACGCATTACTACGTTCTGATGCAAATACCAAAAATGTTAATGCCCTATCAGGTCGTCAATAGTCGTTAGTTGAAACTTGTTTCATGTGAAAAAGATATTCTTTGAATTCAAAATTACACTTAAGTTTTTCAGTTTAAATCGTACGTTATATCTGCGATGATTGATATACTCGCGATTCAATTAAAAAATTCACATCCAATTTCAAATTTTTAAGCATGAAAATCCCACTCGAAACAAGTTTTGATCTTAAAGTGAATCAGTAAAAATGTTTCTGATAGTATCAATAGAAATAATATTTCACCGCGATAATCATTGAGTATTAATCGATTTTTAGTGGAAACACTACTATTCCTCCGGCTTATATCTCATTAATTTTAACCAGTGGAAGTAAGATTTTAGTGCAAAATCTGTAGTACAGTAAATTACGAAACGATTTAGACACAATAAACTTGGAAGCTCATCAAACTGTCAAAACTAAGTGTCATTACCAACGGATTTACGCAATAATAATTTAATTAAGAACACATTATTAATAATAATAGATAATAATAATACTAATCAAAATTAATAATATAATTATTGAGCAACACTATCAGAAATGACTCTCAATTTTGACAGTTTGATAGACTCCCAACTTCTTTGTGTCTGAAACATTTTGTTATCCACTGTACACAAATTCATCTAACGTTATAAATTCAATTTCCTGCGTTTCTGGCGATAGAATTAACAGTTTTTATGTGCCTTATATGAGATGACACTATCTGTATTTGCAAAATGTATCAATAATGGAAATAGTCGTCGCTGTTAATTGATTCTTTTAGCGAGACTTTATTGATTACAGTGTTATACCTGTAATCTAAACCACCAATTATAAATATAGAATTTCAGTGAAGAATACCGATTGTACTTTAGAGAGTAGATAAAACACCATCCGTCGTCACTGCAGTCGCTCTCGTAGATAGTTAGCCCACCCCGCACGGACGACGCCGTGGACACTTTTATTTCTGTCCATAAGAAGCGCAACGTTTCGTTCTGCAATTTGCTTGTGTCGTGCTCAACTATTCCCTAAGCCACTTTGCATTTATATGAGCGCACCTCGTCCTCCCTCGGCGAGCACGTTCTGCGTACGACGAGACGCACGGGGAACGACGCTGCGCATACATTTATCTCGTCGGCGAGAGGGAGACAGGGAATGAGAAAGGAAAAGGGTGAACAGAAGAGGACACGATGTGGAGGGAGAGAACGCGCCGCGTGTGCATACGTACTCGCGAATGCAACACAAACGACGACGAACTGAGCGCAACATGGTCGTAGAAAGTTCCTAAGTCCGTCCTGCATTCGTAAACGGAAGAGAAAGAGAGACAAACTGAATGTGTCCCAATTAATGACAATTGTATCTGATTTTCTTAACCCTACAGTCGTCGCATGGGATCTTTAATATTATACTCAAAATAGTATTTTCTTATATTTTACATGAACCCAAAAACCTAATTAAACAAAGAAAATATTTAAGTCCTCAACATAAAAGATATAAAATAATTTTTTATATTGGAGTTTCTCAAAATCCCATACGTCGACTCGTGTTTAAAAAGTAACGCGACGACTGTAGGGGTAATAAATCAGTTAATACGGATATTTCTAATCTATATTTACCCTAAAAACATGTGATCGTATTCTAAATTTTATGTATTATCAATTATAACAAATGTTGATTAAAATTAAAAGTCATGCTGGAATATCAAAATTTTACAAACGTACTGCTCACGATAACAATTCGAACAGTACTCGACATCTCAGAACAGTTAATATCACATATTTGTTGGATCTGTGCAACTATTTTTTAATTTCGAATAATTGAAATGGTTATATCAGAGTTGAAAGAAGGATAAAAGATATTTTATAAGCAAAGAAAGTAATAAGATATTTTCGTAGTTAATTCATATATATATGTCATTAATCGGTATTAGAAGAGACATTTATTTTTACCCTTATTAATAACAACCTAAAGAAATATGCCATAAAATAATATAGACGTTCTTATTTCTAAAAAGAACATATGATTTATAAATCTTATTTATTATAAAGTTATAAGAGATATGTTAATATCACAACTTATCCTTCCACACACGCGCACGCGCGCGCACACACACACACATATGCACACAGAATTTATTAAATAACACAGGTATTATTAGCCTATAAATTATCATGTTTAAATCAATGTTAATAATACCGTTTGTGATATTAGAATTATTCTTTATTAATAAATTTATAAATTTCTTTATTTTTGTAATGAGATTATATGTATTGGTCATTCTAATTAGGACATTTACTTTATGCCATAAAAATTGTGACAAAACTGACATGTCATTAAATAGTACATCAGTCACTTTTGAACAAATATCATAAACAAATTAAAATTGTCTCATATATTAGAAAAATATAACACAATTAAAACTCAAAATATTCAAGCTCCCCAACAAAATCAATTATTTAATTTAACACGTTCATTGTTTATTAATTTATTTATTTCACGGTGAGGTTACTTGGTCACTAATTAGGACATTCACCTTAGCGGATGAAAGAATCAAGAAAGCTAGGGAAGGGAGGATGAAACGCGAGATGAGAGGAAAGAGATATCGCGAAAGAAGCTGGAGTAGATGAATTATGTTAAACGCCTGTTTAAATACGTGTACGCCTAGGGATACACACACCGCGTATTTTTCACTTTTCCTTCCCATTCGTCTTTACGATTTATATTAAATCGCCTCTCAGATTACCCGACAACGGCCCTGGCCAAACCGTGCCAGTTCGGCGCTCGTTCTTTGTGTCTCCGGTTTCAATGAGGATATTTAAATGCCATTTAAATATCCGGGCTGCATATTCGCTTACGTGCTCAATGCTACACAAAACGACTTAGATGACTCCTGATTACTGCATAGATCATGTTGCATTCATTCGTTATGTGAAGCGTCGTCTTTGTGAAGCTTTTCTCTGCCTACAGATTTGGCGAAAATAAATTTACGATACATATATAATATCCAATATTACGGCTAATGATGGACATACAATATTGCGAAAAAAACCTGTCAGAATAATCTTACTTCTAAGTGGCTCTGTCCGTGAACATTTAAAAACCACTTTCTTCGTGGATAGCCTGTCCTTCAAGAAAATTGTAGAATAGCTGCACGCGACCTTGAATTCTCGTTGTGAACTATGAACTACTCATCCGACGAACGCTGACACGCGATATAGCCTCCGTTTCATAATTCAAGGTGCATGTTACGTGTAATAAGTAACGATAATTTACGTTCCATATAATGTATGATCGTTTCATGAATCAAACATATAAATGCACATATATTTGTAATTATAATGTATTTAAAAATAATTTAAAATTTACGAGACATTTAAAAACAATTTAAAAACTGTGGTATATTGATAAAAAAATATGGAGAAAAACCATTTCAAACAAAAGTTTGAAATTATTGATAAAAATGTTTATCACAAATATATGTTTATAAAAATATTTATTAATTAGATACATTAATATATTATTGCGAGCGAACATCTGCTAATCTTCTTTAATTAATAATTTAAAGAAACAAAATTATTAAGAAAATGATAGAGGACTTTTTTGTTCAGTTTGACGTAATATACAAGTACTTGACGACAGATGTGGCCACTACAGCTCATCTATTATATTTTGCATGATCATTAACAATCCTCTTTAATTATCTCGATAATTATTACGAATATCATAAAACGGTATAGGATTTTTATGTTTATTTCAATCCGTACTATGTCTCCATAAGAACCTTGAAAGTTGTTTTGGGACACCCTATATACACACAAAACTTTTGCAGAACAAAGAAATATTTACGTTACCTAACAGTTCGAGATCATGTAATTTTTGTAATTCTTAAATATATAATCGTTTTCGTTACATATTGAGTAATATTCCAATTTGTTTTTGCAATTTATTTTTATTGTATAATATAAAAGAATTGCAATTCTGTGCAAGCAATACAACGTAAACTTTACCGGAAAAATAGTTATCTCGTCAGTAAAATTTTGCAGTAAAGCATCTTCTTAAGGGAATGCTGGAGTGGATGACAAACTGGCTAAACGTCGATAACGTAAAGGCAATCGTCAAAAAATAGAAAACGTTATCATTATTAATGATTCAACGTATCTGGAAAATGTACCATCACCCGCGTCTTTCGTCCTGACTTCTCGACCCAGCATTCTGGCTACTCCGACACAAACACTAAGACTGCGATTGATACTAGCGTTCTGATTTAATCGAAGATACATACGTTAAGCCTAATCTACGATGTGCTTCCTGTTTCTTGCTTTCTATCTCTTGCTAGCTGAAGGCTCAAAGTTTAAGTAAGAAAGAAATAAAGAAATAAAAGCCAAAAACACATTGACTGTATTCCGATATTCACTACCAGTACTGAAAATCTGTAGTTCATGTTACATATACTATAGATTTACAGTACTGGCAATGAATATTGGAACACAACCATAAGTCGGTATTCACAGTCTTATATTTAAGACTGTCTTAAGTTTATCTTCAGATACTCAGTAACCAATAAAATGATCCATACATCATCTCAAGATAAACTTAAGACGTTCTTAAATATAAGATCCGACTATGAATACCAGTCATAGTAAATCATGGCTAAGATTTAGGATTTGAATCGACGAAATAAAGAGAAAGAAACGAGGAGCAAATTGTACAATGCAAATCAAGCTTTAAATAACGCGATACCGGCGACAGACTAATTATGTATTTCAAATCATCGAGATAAAATAGTTTAAAACTACAGAAAACGTGCACCGACACACGTGGTCCGTGGTACGTGCCTCATGTCGGCACGGAATTGAATGGAAACATCCTGAAATGTCGCGAGGCGCAAAAGTAAATATGACCGTTTTGAAAGTCTCGAATGTTTTAATCGTATAGTCGCGCGGCGCTTATTGACAAGTAACGGCAGATAACGTGGAGGGAGGGGGGAATGTGTGCGTTACGTTTCTTATCAATTGTTCTAATACTCTAGGCGAGTGTTTTAATTCATCGATGGATCCATCGCCCTCTCTCGCGCGTCGCACACTATTATTTTTGTAGCCGCGAGCGTTACGTTTCAAACAAAAATATTGCAAGCGCCTGAGGCAAATGTTGATAAACAATCGAGAGCTCCAAGTCTCGCGAAAGTTTTCCGAATGTTTCCACGCAGTCTCGAGACAACGAGCGACACGCGTATCACGGGCCACACGTGTCGGTGCGTTACCTATTGTTTCTCTCGTGAATTATTTCGTTGGCCCTTTCGAGATAATTAGTCTCGTCGGTATCGCGTTAATTAACACGTGTATCTCCGGTTGAATTGTGTCTACGCGAGTGTCAGTGTCCAATGTCAATACCATGACGGAGCAGCCAGGATGTTTGGTCGAGAAGCCGGAACAAAGAGAGAGAGAAAGAGGAGAACGCAAGACGCAAAGACGGCGAGGAAAGCGACGCATCACATATTTCCCAGGTGTGCCAAATCATTTATTACGACATTTCCGTTCCGTTTGACGTATTTACCGAAGATAAAAAATACCCGAGTCGAAATTTAGACTAGCATTCATAGCTTATCATTCGACATATAATTATAACTTTATTGATTTCCGATTAATCATCAACTTATACCTGTATTTTTTACATTATTTTATACCAAAAACATTGGTATCCAAACATCCAAGTAATGGTCCATGAATACAAATTTATAATTAATTATGTTCTCAATCAAAGATCTTAAATAACTTAATAAACTCTTAACTTAATTAACTCTATGAGTGTTGGCCTTAGAATATAATATAAATTTTACAAGTGTTGACTTTTTCCGTCTAATAATGCTCCTTAGTTCACGATTGCTATTTGGTTTACATCTGTCAATGCTCTTTGGTTCACGATTGTGATCTTGTTTACATTTGCCAACGCTTTTTCTCGATGTCTATTTAACTTTTTGCCGAATCTAAATTTAAATCTTCATTAGTTAATAGCATTATTGGACACATAACTGTTATTTTTTCTTTTACAGCTTTATATCAGTTCTTTTAAGAGCTAATCCAATCTCATCAAAGCTTCCATTAACCTCTTGGTTAATTTAAAATAACTACGCTATTTCCCCCAAGGCGAGTTTTTCTTTTTCATATAAACATATCTAGATTTCTTTTCTCTTTACTATTATTTTCATTGAGGTATTCTGAAAGATAGAATACAAAGTATATCTAATTTGTACTTTCTATGAATTAAAAATATACAATAATTTTTAAATAAACCAAAAGAGGAATTTAATATTTTTTCATTAAAATTTTCTAGTCATACTACTTAAGAGGTTTAAAAGAAAGAAAAATTAGGAAGAGATGAGATTAAGTCTTGTTCTTTTACCCATTCACCCACATACCAATCCTTGTTAAATAATTTAATATACGCTTATTTGTATAAATTTCGTTCGAATATAGCCAGTTGCCAATCGCATATATATATATATATATATATATATATATATATATATATACATATATATATATATATATTTGTCAATTAATATAACGTATATGATAATACCACGTCTCGTTCATTGTTGAATATAATATATCCGTAACATATACCGATGAGATATCCAGCAATTATCGGTCGGGTTCCGTACAAACGATGTATTTTTTTTTAAAGATTTTCCGGTTAAACACTAATCAATTATCATATTTGGCAACTGGCAAGTAGTTTTTATGCATCGAATGTACCCAAGCGCGCAATTTTTTCGACATTTCTCCCGCGAAGGGAAATGCATCGAGTTAAATAGCAGCCCCAAGATCTTCTCAAGGTAGCTGTTAAGGTAGGTGGTGAGGACGCCGTTTATGTATTTCATATTTTGTTCATATCTTATTCCTAATTGAAAAATTGCTTAATGATAAGAGAACGGGTTTTGCTAAATAATTAGTTGATTCAAACGACTCGACGATCGAATATTCTCATCTTTTTCAGGATCTGCACAAACGTTGTGCATTTTTTTTAGGTTTTCCGGCTGGACGAATGGCGATGAGCGAATATCGGTTTTGGTGCATTTGATGCGTCCGGGCGTTTAATTTTGCTAACATTTTCACCATAGAAACGAAAGGCTTTGATTACATTGTGCGTCTCTACGCAGAGAAAAAATATCATTCTGCTGCTAAGAAAAGTGTTACTCAGTTTATTTTCTTCCTTTCTTTTAAATAATTTTTATCTTCTATAAAGAATATTTTTTATAATAGTCCTAAAATATACTCACTGCAAATTTGAGAAGAACTTATTTAAGAAAATATATTTAAAAAAATATATATTCTCTTTAAGAGAATATAAAATTTTAACAAAGCAAAAGTTGATTCGATACCAAGCAAATCAAATTCTTGTTTTAATTTCATATTCTGGGTTGAAATATTAAACTTATTAAGATTCAAAACATATTTTGAACAAATTTAATGCTTATGATATACTTGTGATAGATTTAGACGTAAACTTATGAAGTATTTGAAATAAATAATATTTATTTGAACGCAGTATGAACTTTTCTCTATGTAGACTTTATCATTTTGTTCAAAACCGGTCGGCAGTCAATGGATGAAATTATATAAAAATACACTGTGATAAACGAATATTAAATAACGAAAAAAATAATTGGAATAATTAAAAATAAAAACGAATTTAAAATATTACATAATTCTTGAACAAGTCTTCGAGCTTCTTGAATATAAAGAAAACGGCAACAAGCGATCATTCGCAGCATCAAGGTAAGTCAACAGCTTATATATCTCGAAATTCTTCATTGATGCTTCAAATTTGACGGAATTTGCAGAGTCAATGTAGAGTCAAAATTTCGACTCGGGTGCCTACAAGTTCGACAATATTCGCAGGTTTAACCTAAGTTTCAATTTAGTTATTTCAATTCGGGTACTTTTTGTAATTTGCGAGTATATGTAAAGCGAATGAAATTCAACGGAAAACAAATCGAACGGTTGATTTACGTTAAATATTATACATGCAATGAATCAATCTTATTATTGAATTAGTCTTATTAAATAAGAATCAAATATACCAACAATCATAGAACGCGAGTATCTGCACAGAGAAAAAATACTTAAAAAATAAAATATTTATTCGGTAGGTATTAATATCACATATCTATTTAAATTTAAATTATTTTATTTAAATAGAATAAACAATTGTTCTCATAAAAAGCTGAACTTTTAAGAAAATATTTTCTTATTTGAAAAAGATTTTATATCAATATAATAAATATGTCATTAGTACCCACCGAATAGGTATTTACCTACAATAGGTATTTATATACAGGGTGTCCCACAACTGAAGAACTACCCGTTAAGGGTAGATAGGAGGTGCAATTTGGAACTGAAAGTTTTTCTTCCATTTTTGGGTCCGACAATTAGTTAATGAGATATTAATTAATTAAGTTTGCCAATCCCTTAGCGCTCTGAGTGAGCGGTCAGGGATGTAGGACACCGTGGGCTCCTCAGAGACTCTGCTTGTCCGTTGTTCTCCTCTTTTTATACACACACACTAAAATCATTTCACGATACTCAATTACCGACATGCAAAAAACATTCGAGTCACCCGCGCACTCGAAGGAAGCATAGCACATATGTCCTCCCTCTCCGGCACATAAAGTGCATGCACTCCGCCCAAAAACATTCAAATTATCCATGCACACATAACCGCACACAAAAACATCCATACATCACCTCCACACATTGAAAACTTGCCACCCCCTAGTTCCGATCAGACACCTATCCAAACACCCACTCACTCACTCATGCATATTTATTCCTCTGTGATACAAAAAAAGGGAGAAAAACAGACAAGCAAGGTCTCTGAGGAGTCCATAACACCCTACGGCCCTGAGCGCTAAGAGATTGGCAGACTTAATTAATTAATATCTCATTAACTAATTGTCGGATCTGAAAATAGAAGATGAACTTTTAGTTCCAAATTTCACCCCCTACCTACCCTTAACGGGTGTTCTACCAGTTATGGGACACCCTGTATATATGCTAAATATTCTGACGTTGTGAAATATGCGAAAAAAGTACAACGTCCACTAGAAAAATATTCGTGAATTAATTATTAGTAATTTTCTACTCTACTTTATCATAGTTGTCGGAAAATCTAATCATAGGTAGTCATACATTTTTCTATAAACTTTTCGTATCCTTTTTGGCATCTAAACTAAATTCTGAAAGTATAGTAATGATCGTTGAAATTTTCCTGATTGGAACATCCACAGTTTCAGTATGTACAATTTTTATGTAATTTTAGTATTAAACGAATATTGCACTAATTGACAACTCGAAATTTAACTTTAAAAATATCTTTTTCGTTCTCGTCACACATTGAGCAATGTTCCAATTTATTTGTGCTTTTGTTGTGTAAAAGCATTTGTAATTTCGTGCAAGCAACAAGACGCAGAAAAAAGTCAATGCTTCCCTTAAAAATTCATCATCCCCTTATTACTTTTAATTTCGAGCGTGCCGTGTAGCGAAATATTAACATTGACCCCGAGTTAAGAGGAGTTTCGATTAAACAGAACGCACAAAATACGCACAGCTGGTCGCGGACTTGTGTTTCTATTTATTCCCCGGCGATCGTCTATCACTTATCGATAGATCATAATTCTCAGCTGATACGGTATACAGTATCCTGCTAACATTCCAGCGAACCGTGCACTTCTCTCAATGCACCCCTCGGAACATACCTCATACCGAATCACTCTCTCAGAACTAGCTCGTACGGCCAGCAACTATGGCTGTATCATACCTGGCCGATCATAGCTGATTTACTTTACGACTCGTGCTGAATAGCAACGGTATATAAGCCGCGCGCTCTTATAAGCGATCGCGGTGCGCACGGCACCGCGTGCGCGATATACGGTCAGGTGTAAACGCGCTTTCGCGGGCTCTCTCCGGGCAACCCTCGCGGAAGAGGAAACCTGAAATGCGATCCACGGAGAAGCGAGAGCTCGCCTCGTATCCGTCGGTTTCATACGCAGGTGTACGGCTGTGATAATACGTATTAAAGCGGCGCTTCCGTGTGCAAATTGTTGCCTCGCACGGAAATCCTTAATCTAGTTCCATTATAAAGACACCGTACCCGATGCTTGAGCCGCACCACCAGCGAGTTTACGCCGAACCGCCGCGGCGGCCGTATATTGTCCGTACGCACGAAACGCAGAAGGGTTACCGGAAAGCAGAAGGGTAATCGGCTACGCTTCCTCAAATATGCGCGATAAATCAAGATCAAAATCGCGGCTTCGTTCAATGTCTCGCGGCCGAGGCTGAAGCGATACGTTGAACGCGATATCAGGCCGCTATTATCCGTTCTATTAAGCGGCGTATCTCTCTTTCTATCCCGGTTCTTATCTAGATACGTACACAAATGTAGCTTCTACTAATAAACAGTACTCAGCAATGCCGAATCACGCAATTCGTCTCCGACGAATCGAGTGCGAATACGGAGCGAGAGGAAAGGAACAGACGGAAGGATAATAAATATACTTCTGCGCTCGTGATGTGGCTCGCCAAAGCGTGCATATAACGGGGTGGCCCATTATCCCCCGTATATCGTTGGCCAGGCAAATAGACGATAAATATTAATTGGAATCGGCGAGATAAAACAAATGGATCCCTTTGCCACTGGTACGAGCGCCGGTCACGCGCTCCTCCCGCGAGAGCGACGTAGGAGGGAGTGAGGAACGCGAACGTCGAGAATCGTGGGTCGAATCGCGAAGATGAAAACGAAGAGAGAGAGAGAGAGAGGAAGAGAGAGCGTAAAGAGATATGCGCGCGCGGGTCTGATGAGGAAGAAAGAAAGAAGGCAGTACGAGGGAGCGAAAGAGAGAACAAGGGGGAGACAGGAAAGTGGTCAGGCAGAACGGTGCCGCGACGCGGCCTCGGCTGGTGATTTATACAGAATCATATCTCCATCTGAATGTCTTCATTTTTAACGCACTGCCGCGCAATGGGTCTCCTCGCTCTCGGCGGCTTCGTTTCGGCTCCTCATCTTTGCGCCCCCTCGCCGACCTTTCACGTGCCTCTCTTCCTGTCTCGCTCTGTTTCGCGTCTCCTCTGGAAATCGCTGGATTCTCTCGCTCCCGAGGAACAGAACGGAGAGACGCGCGGCTCTCTCGCGAATGCACCTCCGCGGCGCGTTTCTCCGACGCCTTGCCGGTGGTCCCTACGGTTTAATTTCTCTGTGCGCGCCGCCCCCTGCTTCCCAACCCTTTGACCGAGAAGACGCGCGTTGAGCGTTCCCAGGTCGCGTCGTGTGTAGGTGCGAGCGCGCGAGCCGCTCGACACGGACGAGGAAACGCCTGCGAGGGCTGAACGCAACCACGATGATCTGGTAATTTTGTACGGGGCGAGCGCGGGCCGATCGACCAGGGCGACCGGTCGATACGCCTGCTCCGCTCGATTTCGCTCCGTTCGCGCGTGCATAATCGAAGAAGCCCGATTTTCGGCGTTCAGCCTGTTGCAAAAGGAAGTCGAGCGCTTACTTCGATTGTCGCGGTTTGGTAAATTTGTAGGCTGAAGTTCAAGCGGCCAGAGCACATCGAATAGATGAGTGTCGATTGCAGATAATTTAGGAGTCTCCAGTCGAGACATTTAACGATTATTCTAATGAACTTCCCGCAATTTTTTCCCATGAAATGACACCAGTCAAGATTTTAGTCCTACTTTCGACGAGCTTCTTAACATTTGTATATTCTGAAGGACCAGTGTACGTTTAATACATATAGAAATTAAAATCCCATTTAGCATCTCTAAGGGTCGATTGTTCCAACCTCTTGGTAAACTAACAGTTAAATCATATGTCTGTCTTCGTTTTTTCTTAAAATTGGACAGACACATGATTTAATTGTTAGATAGCTTCAAGAAGTTGGAACAATCAGCTCTAAATGGCAAGAAACGCAACATTAGTAGATTAAATAGGATCAAAAGAGATTGATATAGGTTTCAGAGTATCACATTAGGTGTTGAATTGAATACTGAAGTCGAAAGTAGGATCAAAATCTCGATCTGAACTTTCTAACATCTGTATGTTTTGAAGGATCAGTGTATGTTTAGGAAGGATATCGCAAAGATGGCAAAGAAAGAAAGAGTCTCTTTAAGAATTTTCTGTAAGTAATAATACATATTTTAATGATTATTTTACATTTACTAGAACAATACATGCGCGCGCCATATAGCTAATAAAAAACAATAAAAAATATAAAATAAAAATAAAATAAAAATTAAATTAAAATATACTTTAATTAATTTATAATTATAGGGAGAGACAGGGAGAGACAGGGAGAGACGAGAAGAAACAGAGAGACACAGGGAGAAACAAAAAGAGACAGGGAAAAACAGAGAGAGAGGGAGAGACAGAGAGAGACAGGGAGAGTCAGGGAGAGACAGGGAGAGACAGGGAGAGATAGGGAGAGACAGGGAGAGATAGAGAGAGATAGAGAGAGACAGAGAGAAACAGGAAGAGACAGGAGAGGCAGGAGAGACAGGGAAAGACAGGGAAAGACAGGGAGAGACAAAGAGAGATATATCTCTTCTGTATTTTTTTTCGTGATCTAACCAACGCGATGACAGCTATTTGCCTAGTAATTTGACAGGCGCAAACGACATGAAGCCGCAGCCCACATGAAGTGAGCTAAGCGAGAGAACCAATCAGTATCGCGGAAAAACGGCAACAATTAAATCTCTTACATGGCTTCTTTTAGAGAGGATTCAATATATATTTTTTAAAAAGACTTTTATGTTATTATTTATTTAAAATATATATTTTATGACGAGTTAGGTTCTGTAAAATAAGACCTACCGAAAAAATGGTTACATTACTCAAGTGATTATTTCTGAACGGTTAACCTGAAGTTAATGAAGTTAAAATTTGTAAAAAATGGGAATGATTGGGGACAGATGTCTCATATTTCAGAATTTTGAACAATTCTCAGACAATTAATTGTTGCGATTGACTGTACAAATATGATAGAGACAGGCTTCTTCTATGTGTTAATATCTCCTAGGATCTTGTTAACCGTATAAAAGAAATATTGAAATCGAAACAATCCAAATAGGAATCGTATGCGTTTCGCCAGTACAGAAAAATGGCTCGATATTGAAAACTGGGTCGATACCAAAAAACGGATGTCTGGTTTTGGTATTGGCTCAGTACTAGGACTAATATAAAAAAGCTGTATTATTGATACTGGCCCTGTTCGTAGAATCAGTACTGAATAGTAAAAATTGTATACAATCTGCCAATAGAGGATATTAGGCCAGTATTGTGCCGGTACTGAAAAACGAACGATACCAATGTCCTTTATGGGAAAACTGAAGAGGTCACTAACGCGAAACCATGAAGTAAGAGAGAAGGAGGTCGAACTCCATATAATGAAAGTGGTCCTGATTCGTGTCTCCCAACTGAAAGGAAATCCGCTGAAAAGAATAACTTCTTATAGTTGGGCGCCATTTGTAAAGCAATAAGTTAGAGCGAGACAAGGTTAGTATTGGTGTGACACCAATACTACATGCAGTTAAAGAGCTACATCATTGAACTGGTGTAGTAAGAGTGAGACAAATATATCTTATCTCGCTCTAACTTATTGTTTTACAAATGACGCCCAACCACAAGAAGTTATTCTTTTCAGCGGATTTCCTCTCAATTGGGGAACACGAATCAGGGCCACTTTCTCTATTCGCACCCTATCAAGTTCGGTCTCCTTATCTCTTACTTCATGCGCGAAACCTAGATAACTCAGTGATAAAAGCTTGCTTGACAAGCGGAAAACTCGAATTCGATTCCAGCCGTCGCTTCGAAAGTTTTTTCCTCATATAAAAATAGACATGTATAGGTATGAGAAAGCAGCCCGCGGCGGCCATAGTCGGTGATCTTTCTTTTAATATTATATAGTTGTGATATTAACAATTGTAATAATAAAAATTACTAGGAACAATTGTACAAATAATAAAAATTACTAGGAATCGATACTGGCCCAGTACTGGGAATAGGTACTTCCCCAGTGTTAGGAATTAATATTTTTTTTATACTGGTACAGTACTGATTTTCAGTACTGTGACAATACTGTTTTCCGATACTGACCCTTTTCTATCATCCCAATATCACACCAATACTAAACCCGTACTGGCATCTGGTACTATGCCATAAATCGGTACTATGCCATAAATGGGCCACTTTGATGCCAGTAGTAAATTCCTACTTGGGAAGGATCAAAATTTCGATACGGGAAATTCTACAAAAGTTGGAAAAAAAACGTAAAAATAATCTTGTCCAATGTCGTTCTGTATCTTGCAGAACGTAAGTTCCACGCTTAGGATACATTACGTTAATGCACGTAAGTATTTGCGAAAGCAAATAACTATGTAAAATTATCGCGCGATATTGCGGCGAAATGCACGCGTTTAATACGCTTCAAAGAAACCTTGCTTTAATCTCTCACACTATCCATACATTAGCGTATCATGAATAACACGACTGCAGGCAGAAACTGCATTTTTCTAATTCGAATCTTTCGCCGAGAATTGAGACTTAGAGGCGTATCTCTTCGAGGGAGAACTCAACGAAAGAATCTATCCATCGCGCAGTTGATAATTATTCATAGATATCTACATGAGTGCTCGTACGCGAATTGCGACGATATGGAAGCGTGATTACCGCGAGACGCGATGTGTACGCGACGACGTTCAGGGGAGGAGGTCGGCGAGGGAGACGCGACATTAGACGCGGCGGCGATAACGCGATAACGCGCTCGCACAAAGAAGACGGAGAAGGGCGCACTCGCGACGCGATTTGTACGCGCCTTGTAAGCGATGATCATTACGAATGGTAATCGTTACGGGAATTCATGGTCGGCGTTTCGATAGCCGCCGCCGCGGCAGGAATAATCCCGTGGCGTTGTTCGCTACCTAAAAGTCACCTTCGTGCTCGAGGAGCAAAAAGAACGAGCAGTCGGGGTGAAACAATCCATTAAACAGTCGTGAGGTGGTCCTCGTCGGCCGGCGAGGTTCTCGAATACGTGAGACGATGACGAAGATGACGAAGTACCTGCGCCTCAAGGTGACAGAAGGCTACCAGGGAGAAGAAGGGTTCACGACATCCCGCGCGCCTTTTCATGCCCGTATTATATCCTCGAGGATACTTGTAACGGACCCTGAAACGTCGGCGGGCCCCGTGACGACTTCTTTCGAGCGATGACCGGCGCGATTCACCGCGAGCGCCCGCGCGCTGACGATCGCCTCCGATCCCTCGTTTCCGACACTCCCCCGCAATCATTACGGCACGATACGCTCTCTTCGTGGCACGAGGATCGACGAGGAGATGCGCACCCCGCGGCTGCCGAGACGCAATCGCAGCCGCCGGAACAACGATGCGAGTGTCTCCCGGGGAAAAATCAGAGACGCGGACAATTGCTTCGGAACTTGCTACGGAGTACAAAGTAAAGTGCTTACTTTAAAGCGTCGTTTACAGTATGCGGAGTAAGCTTGGAGTAAGAAGTAAGCCGTAAGAATTGGCCAATCGTAGTCGATTATTATAAAAATAATCGTCTATGATTGGTTAATTCTTACTTCTTACTCCAAGCTTACTCCGCATATTGTAGACGACGCTTTAATGCTTACGTATTAAACATATCGAAGATAAAAAACAATGTAACTTAAATCTTAGAGGAATCTTTTTAAGCCTATTCTATAAGGCCCGATTTACAATAGATGGAGTAAGGAGTAGGAGTAGGAGTAAGACGAAATGGAAATAATTATTTCGCTTACTCCCTTACTCCAACAAAAGTTTACCCGTATACATCACATGGAGTAAGCCTGAATTAAGTAGTAAGAGCTGAAGTAAGGAGCTGGAGTAAGGGAGTAAGCAAAATAAATTATTTCCATTTCGTCTTACTCCTACTCCAACTCCTTAGTCCATCTATTGTAGATAGGGCCTAATGCTTACGTGTTAGTTATATCGAAGATGAAAAATAATGTAACTTAGAGAAATTTTCTTAAGCCTATTCCATAAGGCTCTATCTACAATAGATGGAGTAAGGAGTAGGAGTAGGAGTAAGACGAAATGGAAAAATTATTTCACTTACTCCCTTACTCCAACAAAAGTTTACTCGTATACATCACATGGAGTAAGCCTGAATTAAGTAGTAAGAGCTGAAGTAAGGAGCTGGAATAAGGAAGTAAGCGAAATAATTATTTCCATTTCGTCTTACTCCTACTCCTACTCCTTACTCCATCTATTGTAGATAGGGCCTAATGCGTGTTAGTCATATCGAAGATAAAAACAATGTAACTTAAATCTTAGAGAAATCTTCTTAAGCCTATTCCATAAGGCCCTATCTACAATAAATGAAGTAAGGAGTAGGAGTAGGAGTAAGACGAAATGGAAATAATTATTTCGCTTACTCCCTTACTCCAACAAAAGTTTACCCGTATACATCACATGGAGTAAGCCTGAATTAAGTAGTAAGAGCTGAAGTAAGGAGCTGGAGTAAGGGAGTAAGCAAAATAAATTATTTCCATTTCGTCTTACTCCTACTCCAACTCCTTAGTCCATCTATTGTAGATAGGGCCTAATGCTTACGTGTTAGTTATATCGAAGATGAAAAATAATGTAACTTAGAGAAATTTTCTTAAGCCTATTCCATAAGGCTCTATCTACAATAGATGGAGTAAGGAGTAGGAGTAGGAGTAAGACGAAATGGAAAAATTATTTCACTTACTCCCTTACTCCAACAAAAGTTTACTCGTATACATCACATGGAGTAAGCCTGAATTAAGTAGTAAGAGCTGAAGTAAGGAGCTGGAATAAGGAAGTAAGCGAAATAATTATTTCCATTTCGTCTTACTCCTACTCCTACTCCTTACTCCATCTATTGTAGATAGGGCCTAATGCGTGTTAGTCATATCGAAGATAAAAACAATGTAACTTAAATCTTAGAGAAATCTTCTTAAGCCTATTCCATAAGGCCCTATCTACAATAAATGAAGTAAGGAGTAGGAGTAGGAGTAAGACGAAATGGGAATAATTATTTCGCTTACTCCCTTACTCCAACAAAAGTTTACCCGTATACATTACATGGAGTAACCCTGAATTAAGTAATAAGAGCTGAAGTAAAGAGCTGGAGTAAGGAAGTAAGCGAAATAATTATTTCCATTTCGTCTTACTCCTACTCCTACTCCTTACTCCATCTATTGTAGATAGGGCCTAATGCGTGTTAGTCATATCGAAGATAAAAACAATGTAACTTAAATCTTAGAGAAATCTTCTTAAGCCTATTCCATAAGGCCCTATCTACAATAAATGAAGTAAGGAATAGGAGTAGGAGTAAGACGAAATGGAAATAATTATTTCGCTTACTCCCTTACTCCAATAAAAGTTTGTCCGTATACATCACATGGAGTAAGTAGTAAGAGCTGAATTAAGTACTAAGAGCTGAAGTAAGGAGCTGGAGTGAGCAAAATAAATTTCCATTTCGTCCTACTCCTACTCCTTACTCCATCTATTGTAGATAGGGCCTAATGCGTGTTAGTCATATCAAAGATAAAAACAATGTAACTTAAATCTTAGAGAAATCTTCTTAAGCCTATTCCATAAGGTCCTATCTACAATAGATGGAGTCAGGTGTAAGAGTAGGAGTAAGACGAAATGGAAATAATTATTTCGCTTACTCCCTTACTCCAATAAAAGTTTGTCCGTATACATCACATGGAGTAAGTAGTAAGAGCTGAAGTAAGGAGCTGGAGTAAGCGAAATAAATTTCCATTTCGTCCTACTCCTACTCCTTACTCCATCTATTGTAGATCGGGCCTAATGGTAGTAAGTAGTAAGAAGTAGGAAGTAAGAGTAAGAAATTGACCAATCGCAGTCGAATGTGAGAAAAATAATCAACTATGATTGGTCAATTTCTTGCTTCCTTCTTTTTACTGCTTACTGCCATTATAAAATGGGCTTTATACACACGGAGAAAACTGATACGGTTGCTATATTCATATATTTTATGGTTAGAGAGTAAATTTATGTGATTTCAAGTTAAATAGATATGGCATTAAAAGTTGCTGTTGTTACACGCCCATCTACAGGGTGTCCCAGACTCTCCCCCGCAATTTTTATAGAAACGTAGAACGCATTGAAATGAACATAAAAACTTCTATATCATTTTGCGGTACTCGCAATAACAGACAAGATATTAATTAGAGAAAACTGGTGAATGATCACACGCGATATGATAAATAACGGGTAAGTGGTAAAACCAATTTGGGATTCAAAACTTTTTTTCTGTGTAAAATAAGTCTATAAGTATTTAGTCGCACTCTTTGCGTACATCTGTCTATTTGCATCGCATATTTTTATTTTATTTTCTTGACACCTCATCGCAATTACAATTTGCTTTTTACGAGTTTCTATGCGTATTAAATGAACGTTAAATTTACTTAGCCAGAGAATTCACGATATATCATATTTCCAACTGACTTTAAGTGACAACGGCAGGATAAAAAGCCTCGCCCGGTACGAACATATAAGTCGCGACAACGTTCGATAATCGATTCGCGTTTTTCATCGGGGCAAGAACAAGTGCAATTAAACTTTGCACCCGAGAAAGGCAAGCGAGGGGAGTTCGCTCGAGCCGCATGCGAAGGACTACCGTTCTCCTATCCTACCCTCGCTATCCTCGCGTCATCTCACTTCCTCTCCTACCACCGCCCTTAACTCGCTCGCGTCGTCGCGATATCACGTGGCTAGCAATAATGCATCTCGGAACGGCGACGGTAAGGTGCAGAACTCGGGGCCGTTGACTGGGCGAGCTGCAGTTTTGCTTTACGACGCGGTTGAGTGACATTTAATACCGAACGGCGCCCTTTAGCGCCTTTACCGCCCGTGAGTGCCTCGCCTCGGGTCACATCGGAGACCATCGAGCAATTCTCTGCGGATTTCGCCGTCGAGTCTTTAACACGCGCGCTATTTCGGTATCCTCACGCCGTTTCCTCGTCGAGATTGTCTTGACGACAACTACGCGAGCTGATGAAATACACTGAGAGAAATTATTTGTTGAGGAATTAACAAACGGATATTTCCGATCAAAATACTGATTTTTACTGAATGATACTGAATTTTTGTATCCAATCAGAAAACATCCGATAAGAAATATCGATTCATAGTTTTTTCATCGGTTTATTTGACGAAATGCTATCATGATCAGAAGTATTTGATTAAATTTAATCGGATATAAAAATTTATCGGTATTTTGACCGGAAATATCTGTTTGTTAATTTTTTATCAGATAATTTCTCTCAGTGTAAATATCTATGAACGTCTGTTTTAAAGAACGTACACTGAGAGAAATTATTCAATAAAAAATTAACAAACCGATAGTTCCGTTCAAAATTCCGATCAATTTTTATATCCGATGAGGATATCCGATTAAATTTAATCAAATACTTCCGATCATGATAACGTTTCGTCAGACAAAAAAATTATCAATATTTCTTATCGGATGTTTCCTAATTAAATATAAAAATTCATCGGTATTTTCATAAAAAATTTGGTTGTAATTTTTACTACAATATTTCACCCGTATAATTACTTTATCTAATCTCTAATTTACTAACTAAAAGTTGGTTTATTGAAACGTTAGTAAAGTATGCGGATGTGTGCCGCGAATCGTGCAGAATGCAACCGTCCGCACGGCGAAATTCGCGAGCGTGTATCATCGAAATGCAGGTGCAACGAAACGGGAATTCCGCGGAAGAGCGTTAAATTACATTACATCTAACGCATCACGGACATTTTATCCGCGCGATAGAATGATCTCGGCCGTGACATGAAATATAACCACGCCTCTGCGGGTTATTGCGCGTACGATGATCGCGCTGCGATTCCTCGCGCCTTGGGCTCGCTGCTATTACCGGGTGCTGATTTTTGTGAACGTGAAAGAGGGACGGAGAAGTATCGGTGCGATACCCGAGTGCGCAATAAAGCAAACCTCGAGCGCGATTAAGCGTGAGCATGCGAGAGATCGAGCGTGGAAAAACAATAAACGATTTTGCGAGCAGAGCATCGTTTTTCCGACGCCGGAAGAAGCGATACCGCCGCCACGCCCGTTCCATCGGATATTTACGGTGCTGAGAGAGAGTCAAGCGCGCCGACGGGACGTCCATGAGCGATGTCGCGACCGTCATATTGTCGCGAGATGCCGAAGAGTTCCGGTCGCGTTTTATGCTTCTCCAAGACGCACGCATCGAAAAGAATTTCAGCGCGCCACGCGGCGCGAAGGATATTTCCCGCCACCTGACGTCCTCCCGTAAAGATCCCCCAACGTGGTCGACGGTGAGCGTTTATTAAGGACGATTAAGGATTATTTATTCGACGATTAGGGGCGCGCAAGTACGCGAACCTGCGTTCATGCGTACATGGAATGCATCGTGCCCTTCTCGCAGGTACACGTCAGAATTCCGAAGATCCTTTTATACTAGCCATTCAAGGACGCAAGTGCTTTGTGTCGCGAAGACACGCGAGGCGTATTAATATATTCGCAAATATACATGGAGAGAATACAACATACGGAAGGATATCACTTGTCTATAAATATGATTGCCATAACAATATATTAATATTATTTTTCGCCCAGGCATACAAGATGGTTATAGTAACTATAGTATTCTATAAGTAGTACACTGGTTTTCCTTGCTGCCTATCCATGCGTTTGAGCGTTACTCCCAATGATGCATGTAACTGAGCTCTACGGACCTCTCACCCATAGTATTTGTTCGGCGGACCACAACAGAAAGACAGCAATATCCTTTAGTTGAGGCAACTATATACAGGGTGTCCCAGACTCTCCTCCATAATTTTGGTTGGGAACGTAGAACAGATTGAGGTAAACATAAAAGTTTCATACCGCTTTGCGATATTCGCAATAAGTTTCGAGATACTGCTTAAAGAAGATTGATGAATGATGAATGATCGCGATATGGTAGACGAGCAGTAGTGGCGCCGTTTACTGTTGTATACTTGTACATTAAAACTGAACAAAAAGTCCTCTTCAAAACCAGTCATTTTGCAATTGATCATATAGATTTTTAGATATTAATTAAAAAAGATTTGTGCATTATTGTGCAATTATGCAACAATTTTCTTTCATTAATAACTAAAAATCTATGTAGTTTTTTGCAAAATGATACAGGACTTTTTTGTTCAGTTTGACCCAATATACAAGCACACAACGCCACTACAACTCACTTACCAAATCACACGTGATCATTCACCAAACTTCTTTAATTAATATCTCGACTATTATTGTGAATATTGCAAAACGGTATATTAAGAGGAATTATTCGATAAAAAATTAATAATCAGATATTTCCGGTCAAAATACCGATGAATTCTTGTTGTTCCGTGCGAGCCGAGTACGGCGGGCGGCCGTGCGCCAGGCGCCGCGATGCTCGTAGGTGCCTGCCCCTCGTCGCTGGTTCGCGCCGTCGCCGCGACGCGGCCACGGCTTCACCGGGCCGTCACTCGCGGTTAAAAGTTGACTCGCCGCGCGTGACGGCTCGAGGCCTTTCCATGCGCGTTGCTAGTTAGGTCATTGCCTTTAGAGTGTCTTTCTTGGCATGTTGAGGGTTCGCGAGATCTCTTCAGATTACTTAGTCGCCTCCATCACGAGTGGATGCTTATCTCTTGCGATATCTCAAGCACTGCAGATATTATACATCGTTCGACAGAACGTAGTTTTATAACGCCTGCAACATTTGCCGCACGAGCCATGCTCGCTTCTAAGTCCGCATAGGATTTAGTTACCGGCACGTCTGCGACACTTACTGCGCGAGCCACGCTCGCTTCTAATGCTAGATTCACACTGGACGCGATTAGCGATGAGCGATATCCAATAAAAGTATTGCTTTAAAAAGAAATAAGAGCTCTCATTGGATATCGCTCATCGCTCGTCGCTAATCGCGTTCAGTGTGAATCTAGTATACGTCCGTACAGGACTTAGTCGCTGTCGCGCCTGCGATATTCCTCACGCGAGCCACGCTCATTTCTAAGTCCGCACAGGACTTAGGGCCGGTTTTTCCAACCTCTTGCTAAGCTAACTAACAGTTAACTCATACGTCTGTCTTTATTTCTCCTTTAAATTAGATAGAAACAGACATAAGATTTAACTGTTAGTTAGCTTAGCAAGAGGTTGGATAAACCGACCCTTAGTCTCCGTCGCACTAGCGGCATCCTACTCGCGAGCTACGCTCGCTTCCAAGTAGACTCCCAAGTAGACTCCCAAACAACGTAGCAGTTCGACCGCAAACCGAACCGGTCGCTCATCATCTCGGGCCGTTTGAAACACTTGTTTATCCCATTAATGATTCAATAACGGTTGAATCCCATCAGGAAACATCCGATGAAAAATGTCGGTTTATAATTTTTTAGTTTGTTTGATGAAATGCCATTATGATCGGAAGTATCCGATTAAATTTAATAAGATATTCTAATCATATATAAAAATTCATCGGTATTTTGATCGGAAATATGCGTTTGTTAATTTTTTATCGGGTAATTTTTCTCAGTGTATAGGACTTTCATGTTCAACTCAATCCGTTCTACGTCTCCATAAAAATTGCGAAGAAGAGTCTGGGACACTCTGTATATGAGAATGTAATAACTGAACATTACGTAATATAAGAACTGTGACTGTGAGAACTGTAAGGTTAGGCATATAACTATAGCAACTTAATAGTATCTACTTAACTTGAAACCACATAAATTTTCCCTCTAACTATAGAATATGTAGACGTGGCCACAGTAGCAGTTCTCTCCATGTGTAGAAACAGCTCTCGAGCTTTTGGAATCTCTTCTCTTACGTATGATTAAGAAGTTAGCTAGGTGCTTATCCCGTTTTATTAACCCGACGATTAATGATCCGCTGACCTCACAAGAGCCGCCGCGCACGCACACCAACGCTAAGTGCGCAGCGTGTCGCGCAATACACGCGGAATTCGCGAAACCGAGCTGTCTCGGAAGAATCCCGAACGAATCGCTCGCAGCGCAAATCGTGGAATTATTAAAAGCGGTTTACGTAGGATCAGCGCTCGGATGTCTTGCCGGTTACGAGTTAAACGTCCGTCTCGCACAGGAGGTTGTCAGGAGAGAACCAGCCGAGACTACAACGCGTCCCCCCCCTTCTCCCCGCCGTCTGCCATCGAATCATCCACTTCCGGACAATTTATACTCTAGTCAACTCGATTTCACGGTGCGCGCCGAGCGCAACCGCCGCGGCCTTTTTCCACTCGCGCGGCCTAACTACGCGCCGATACGCGGAGAAACGCAGTGGTACAAGGTGTACATGCGGGAGAATGCGTCACGGGGTCTCCTCAGCCAATGAATATATTGACCTACGCGCGAGAGTCGATCTCTCTCTCCGACGGTCCCCGACGGCTTTCTTTCGTCATTTAAATAGCCCCCCTCCCCCTCCCTCTCTCTCATTCTCTCTCTTTCTTTCTCTCTGTTTCTCTTTCTGCAGTCGTACACTCGCGTTTTCGCGCTCGCCCGGAGCGAATGCCATTCCCGTTCTTCCTCCGACGCGCCGCCTTGAAAGTGCAAATTGGCGAATACGGTATTCTCATGCGAGTTAACGTTGGCGGCGCGTCACCATCACGACACGGACAATACCGTGGGCCGCGTCTCCGTCGGCCGACTATTCCCGAACGCTGGAAATATCTCGCGCGATAGCCGATACGGCTTCCTCATGGCGGTCGCACTTTGTTCGTTTTATCGGAACCGCGATCCCGCGCCGTAAAGTAATCGAAATCGATTTTAATTATGACGACGTCTACGGCACTTTAACCCCGTGTTCCCGCGATACCACACGCTGAATTATCGGACGTTTACGAGTGTGTCCGTTATTCGATTTCACGCTAGCGACGGGTGGTAATCGCGAGTGCGACGGTGAAATTTGTTGCCTCGCGTCGCTATCGCCCGTTCGTAACGTCTCCGTCGTGGATAACGTTCCACGAGTAAGCACTTTCCATGCGAAAGAGAAATATGGTTGCATCCACGCCTTGCGACGCGCGTCTCGCGAAGGACGAATCGCGACGCGATGAAATCGAGTTGCAATTAAAAAGATTGCGTCCACGATGTAAACACATATTAACACGCTCGCTATTACACTGAGAGAAATTACCTGATAAAAAAATTAACAAACGGACGTTTCCGATGAATTTGTGTGTCCGATCAGGATATGCGATTAAATTTTATCAGATACTTCCGATCATACTGGCATTTCATCAGATAAACCTATCAAAAAATTATGAACCGATATTTCTTATCAGATGTTTTCTGATTGGATAGAAAAATTAATTGATGATTTGATCAGAAATACTCGATGAGAAATATTGGTTCATAATTATCGTATTTGTTCTGGATATTAATTATAAATGTGATATTTAGAAGAAATATAAGTTGCATGAAATTTTTATTTGAGAAACAGTATTTTTAAATTTCCATCGGGATTCTCTAAAGGTTAAATAAAAATATAAACTTTTCCTATAATTAATTTTTTAACTATACACTGAGAGAAATTATTCAATAAAAAATTAACAAACGAAATATTTCCGATCAAAATACCGATCAATTTTTGTATCCGATTAGAAAAAACTATTTTTTTCTTTTTTCTCTCATTATGAAATCAGAATTTATATTCTAAACTTTGAGTGCAATATCAACTTTTGCGATTTCAAGAAACAGTATTTTTACTATCGCTTTAAGTGAAAATACTGCTATTATTTAGTGAAATTCCACTCCAAAAAATTTGAAGAGTACAATACAAACTTAATTTGTAATAATAATATAAAAAATAACATAAAAAATATAAACTGTAATAATAGAAAGCTCCTCGATAGATTAAGCTCCTCGATAGATTAAACTAACAGTAAGATTTGTAACGGCACATAAGGAGCAAGCACGGATGTCTTAGTGCTATTAAATACTAATATTACTTTTTAATATTAATATGATTGTGGGAGGATAAAATTGTCCAGTGGAGAGGTTCCAGGTTTGAGTCCTGGCGGAGGCAGTTTTTTCGCAACATATATAATGAATCTATTTGAGTCATCGGTTTAATGAGGTTTGGGATTTTAATAAAAAATATATATATAAAAATTGGGACTCAAGGATCGATCTAAGTATGGAAAGTAGATTCTCCGCGTACGATAATTGAAGAAAAAATTTCGATACGTGCGTTTAACATACTGGACAATTTTATCCTCCCACAATCATATTAATATTAAAAAGTAATATTAGTATTTAATAGCACTAAGACATCCGTGCTTGCTCCTTATGTGCCGTTACAAATCTTACTGTTAGTTTAATAAAAAATATATGTGTTCCTAATTTCTCATGAAAAATCATTGTGCCACACATGTGTGATGCTGATAGCATACATGTTAAGATCTGCGCTTAGAATTTATGCAAAACAACAACCCGTTTACCCGTTAATCTGTCTTTAAGTACAATCTGTTTAAGTCAAATCACTTTTCCATCAAATCTTGAGACTTTCGTATGCCCGTCGCTCATTAAATGGAAGCGTCTGTCGGCGGTAGGACAAATTCACGTTTTTGGTGACAACGAAATCTCTTCCACGAACGCTCGATTAGACGCCAGGTGTAATCCTATGTCCTCGTGGACACTGACGAGCGGGGTATCGACTAACTATCGCTAGCGATAGTTCCAAAGTTCCGCTGACATCCGGAGCGAGCCACTCGAATCGCGACTCCGCATCCTGTCCGTGTGTCTCTCTTTCCCTCTTTCTCTCTGTCTTCCTTCCTGTCCAAGCCCGTTTCCAGCCCGCGGCATGTCCGCACCGGCGTTTTTCGCGGCGTATGAGCCTCGCCCCGCGAATAACTCATAAAGCAGACTTGTTTATTTTATTGAGACCCTTTTGCCAAGCCGCGCCTGCTTGCTTAGGCCGTCGCTCTTCTCCTAGAGTCAGCTCCGCGTCCGTTGAGTAACGACATTTTCGAAATATGTACGTCCTCGTCGTTTTTCCACGGACGACAGAGTACCGGCGGCGGCGCCAAGGCACGCCGAGGCAGCGAGCTGCCGGCTCCTCTTCGAGAGCGGACGGAGAGCAACGGATCGCGACGAGAAGCCGGCATAGGAGTAGAACGTGCACCTGCAGCCTAACAAGGGAATCTGTGGAATTCCACGATCGAGCCGGCCGATGTATGTATGTATGTATGTACGTCGGAACGATGGATGCAAAGCGAGACTCTTTTATGCGGCGTAACGACACCGACGACGAGCGGCGTTCGTTCGATTCGTTTACGGCGCGGCCGAGCTCTCCGGAATGAGTATCCGTGGATATGCGTTTTTAGGTTGCGACTCGTGAGAGTTAAGAAGTGCCGGAATCGCGGAAAACCTCGCTGACGAGCAGATGAAAAATTAAATATGCAGTGTATGTTGCAATAACTTCCGACGTCGGAAGGACGAAATAGCAATGATGATGGCGGCGGGGATAATACTGGAAATCGTTACGTCCTTCGCTTATGCACACGCCGGTGGTTACAAACTTTTCTTGAGATGTGAGTTATCGTGCAATTCATCTTATAATTGCAAAACGCGCATCTGCCTATCGAGCAGACGGTCGAGACTCCTTCGTAAATGGCGAATGATAAATTTCATGTAGAAGAGGGTTCTCTTATTAATTTATTCGCATTGGAATATTTATTGTTTTATTCGCGATGTAAGGTAACAGTTCGAATTATGAGTCGGATATCAATTTTGGATCAAGCTTTGTTTATTAATGTATTAAAAAAGCACATATATAGTGCAAAAACACGGAAACAATTTTTCATACCACCTTAGTTCTTTTGCAGTTATATATTTTCAGATTATATTCACAAAAATTCTTAATATTTAAGAGAAAAATATAGGATAGCAATTATCGACTTTTATTGATGAAACTGCTAGCAGGTTGTGTCACGTATATTATTATTCTACATAGACTAAAACACATAATGTAAATCATTAATATAAAATTAGGTATTATATAAGCCGTCTTATACGGGCATATAATATTTGCTGGCTCATTGTTGGGACTTAAATGTTTCTAATTATTTTTGTATAATTTAGGATAAACTAACTGAAAGTCTAATAGTTTTATCTTAAAGCTATACTGGTAGTTATATTGATATTAACAGTTAATTAATGTTTAATCGACAAATTTATGTAAATGATTGAAAATTATTCTAACCTTAAATAACCCATAATTAGGACTATTACCTTATTCTATTAATTAAAAAATATTTTATTGAGTTGTATAAAAAGCAATCTCGAATTTTTTAAGTATAGTGGAACAATTATATTTTTATATCGTTGCAATTTTGTAAAACAATATATGCAAAGGATTGCGGAAGATAATAGATCAAAACGCGGAGTAAACCACACAATTATCGGCATCTTTCTAATGCCCGTTCCTACCAATCCTAGGTATGGAATAAATATTCGCACGGTTTTGCTCATAACTTAATAACTTTTTTGTTTAAAATATATATAATAAAAATATTTTACTTCTATCAAACGCACGGCGTCCCGCCGCCACCTCCTTCTGTGGTGGATCCCCCATGGTGCATTGCGTTCAAGCACCCGGGGGCTGCCAAAAAATTGATGTCGACCCCGGGGATTATTTGTATTATTTGCACCGGATGAGGTGGGACAACGGTGGAGACGGGCATACATGGACAGTAAGTCTTAAAGGATAGCAACCTTTGATTTTGAGAGAAAATTTGATTTTGACAGCTGTACCATTTGGTACAATAACATTGTTTCTCTCTGTAGTCGCCGTGCACTCGGGATCGCGCCAGAGATATCGCTTCCGAACGGCATCTCTGAGCGTTATCTAGGGAGATGAGAGTGTCGCGAGCGTGGAGCGTAGATAGCTCAGTGATTTAGAGCAGTTGCTCGACAAGACCCGGGTTCGAGTCCCGGCCTAGCAAAGCCGCGCTCTCGATATTTTTCTCTCTCTGGAACGAAAAGATACGCATATCTCGAACGGTGTCTCGCCGCTAACTGGTACGCCCTCCTCCTTCTATGGGTTTAAATTTGTCCCTATATAAAAATATGCACAATATTAAAAAATATTACATACAACTCTTTTTAATCAATATATAAAAAATATGACAGAGTTGGTCTTCCCTATCTCAATAGAAAGTATACTGGTGCATAAATGAATAGAAAATACCTTATCATAAAACAATACAATAAATAATAATAAAATGTTTGGAAGATTATTTCATATAATGTATTTACATGCAAATTTAAAAAGGATTTTAAGAGACAGAGCATTTAATACATTTCTTTCGAGACTTATGTGTGTGTGTATCTGCGTGAAAGCCGATATCTAAGAATTAAGAGAACATTATCTCGATAGCGATAAAATAGATAAGTTAAGAACGACTCTGAAAGTTACTTGTTCGCTGGTTCTTTACGCGCTATAACGGACAGCACACGGATCTAAACAAACGGTGCCGCCCGCCATAGTCGTCGTTTAAATACGAATTATCGGACGTGGCGTTTCGAGGAGTCCGACCACCGTGCAGAACAAGCAGCCGTCCTGTACAGCTGTGGAAATAGTGTCCACCGGGCGAACAAGTTGAGAGCGTGAGATAAAATAAAATACGGACCCGGATAATCTAACACGGACCCTCTCGAATTCCGACGGTTTAATTTCAATTGCGCGTCGCGACGATCGCCCGGACGAGAGCCGGGCCACCGTGCCGTTGGAACTACGGTATCTTATAACCGTACTCTCTCCGGGCGACTGATTAATTAATTAAGCAATAACTGATAACATACAATCCATTTCCAATTCGTTCGACGAGCGAGCACTTTACGGCTCGGTCAATATTTACGCATTTAGATAGAAGCGCAGATCCGGAGTTAAGAAAGGTTGCGCAACGCAACCATGAACTCTGGTACACTGAAAAAAAAGCGGTTGGGTCGACAAAATCGGCGATCATCAAAGAAATATTGGATCTATTCAACAAAATACTAAATCACTATATCGACGCAACTTATTATTGCATTAACGTGTATTTTCTTGAATAGATCCAATGTTTCTTTGATGGCCGGTGACCGCCGATTTTGTCGAACCAACCGCTCTATTTTCTCAGTGTAAATATACTCCTTTCCGCCTCCAAACGATACGCCGTGATACGCCGCAGCGATCATGTGCCATAGCGATCTAATAATAGACCTAATACAAGGAGCGAACTCAGATCTCATCGCTCGCGTAACCGTTCCCCGAGTTTTTTCTCTTCTACGTAGAGATACGCTCTCATAAACTCGTTGCTTCTCCATCATCCGGAGTTTTGGTCTTCTTCTCATCCTACACACACTCGATCCTCGAATTGGCCGAGCCACCCAGCGCTTCATCTCGATCTTCTCTCCCTCCATTTTTCTCTCTTTCTCTCGTTGTTCTCCGTATCTTCTCTCTTCAGCCGTTTCTTTTTCTCTTCTCCTTCCTCTCCGCCCTCTTATCCTTCGTCCCCTGTTCGGGCTCGTGCGTTTTCCCGTTGCAACTCCTCCGGCAACGTATTCCGCGTCATTCGCCGCGGGATAGAGAGCGAGAAGAAAAGAGAGAGAGAGAGAGAGGGAGGGAGGGAGGGAGAGGGAGAGAAATCGTATATAGTTAGGTCGATTGTTCGATGCGGACCGCGGATCGCGCCATTGTCGGGCTGTGCATTTTTGTTTCTCGTAATGAACTATTGATCGCGAACTGGCGATCCTTTCACGCCGCGGCGCAGCGGTTGCCGGAGGACGAGGGGGTTGCGGCGGGAGAGCCGCGATGGTTAAGGCCATCGACAACCTCCGTGGGGCCCTTCAATGGCAATGGCAGGAAGGGCAGAAAGAAAGCGTATAAGAGTGGGCGCGCACATTCACGGATCATTACGCGACAGTGACGAATTATAACGACGCGGCCGGTAATGCGTCTCCGTGTACTGGCGGCCGGGCGTTTTTGCCGCCGAAGGGCAGCGGGGATCGATAGGAGATCGAGCGGAGAAAGAACGACACGGCGAGCAAGGACGACGGCGAGAAGAAAGATGCTGTGAGAGAAAGAGACGGGGGAGGGAGGGAGAGGCGGGGAGAGAGAGAGAGAGAGAGAGAGGAGGCTGCCACGGTAGTGCATCCTGCCTCGTAAACCTGTTCTTCTTTTCGCCGCCCGGGATCCGCTCTTATTTACGAGGGTCTCGCGTGCCGCCGAATTTCGGATTCACCCGCGGCGTCGCGAGGCGAAAAATCAGATGGCCGCGTTATTTACGGCCGCGATTCCGCGTACGCGCCTCTGACTAATGCACACCTCCCGCCGCATTCGCGTTTCAAGCAGCCCCGGAAACTTTCCGTATTACGAGCCGACCTTACAGTAATTTGCTGCTGGGGAGCACGGCGAGGCGATAAATATCTCGACGATGGCGCGATACGAGACGCGTGCGTTATCGCGTGGAAGCGGCGCACGATAATATAGTGCTCAAAGCTGATCGAGCCGGCAAGCGCGTCTCATCTGCGATCAAAGAATTGATAGCGAATGCAATATTGTAATATCGCAACACTCTCGTGGTATTCGAGACACGATATTGTGTGGCGCGCTGTAAGTAGATTAATTCGACACTTTTGCTAATGACTGGTCTCGCTTCCGGGTTGGCGCCACGTCCTTCATAGATTTGTTTTCGACGCGCACGCGTTTCATGAACATCTCAGTTCACTTCCTCAGAAGACTCTTTCGGTCAGGGAACGACCGCAGGTATTTTGTTAATTTGTGTTAATTTTCTAATCTTCTAATTAATTTGCATTATTAAGATCGTGTCTTGCTCAATCAACGTCCGATCCATCCCCCGTTGATTCTTCAAACGCGCGTCTACCATCGACTCTTCTCTTCGCTCGTGTTGAAGGTGATCCTTTCGAGGTAAAGTAACCGCGGCGTTACGTGATCGATCGCGCTCGGGGTCATAGATGGTCATAAATTATCATTGCTTACCCGTTGTTCGGCTTTGAGGTTCCCACGTCGTAATGAGACCTTCCACCCTTCAACCGGGCCCTCTTTCTCCCTCCCCCGCCCACCCGACCGACCAACCGACCTCGTTCTCCCCACGCGCCTCGCGCTCCTCCACTTTTTCTCTTGGCCCATGTGCTACAAGCACGACGATTCCGTCCTAGGCTCGGGCAGTGATTGCTGAAACGAGTAGTAATATATTACCCACTGATCCGATCGTTCCTGTCATTTGCGCCAGACGGCTCCGGGATTAATTAGCCCAGCCGATACTTGGAGATCTCGTTCGAGCGACTCGCATCGTTCGATACTTTCTTCTTCTTGCACGACCCGCCCTGCTGTCACTCCCGTCTCTCGCCTCTCACCTTCCTACACCTCCTCCTCCTCCTCCTCTTTCTCTGCTTCTGCTTCTGCTTCTGCTTGCGCCTCCCTCGATCCGCCGATACTCGCGCCGTCGTTTCTTCCACGCACGACGAGCTGCTCCCATCCCGTCCGCAGACATATCGAAACGTCGTCGCGGTGGAACGCGCGTGCCTGATCGTCATTTAGATCCGCCATCGATCCCCTTCGCCGGCAATGCCGCGGCCGTGCCGTTTCTGCACGAATGACAAAGAGAGGAGCGAGACGATGGAAACCGAGATGCTCGTAACTCAGTTTACTTGCGATCGTGGCGGCATGATTTGCAGCCGGCTGTCGGACCCCGGAGGAGAACGTATCGGGACATCTACGTAGAGGATGATACGCCGCAGATTGTTTGACGCGACGTTGTTAGCCTAAGATTTTCGCAAAGTGTCGACCACACGATATATTCTTCCAGAAAACAGTCGTGCGAAATTTCATTAAATATTTGGGAACAAAATAAAATTTGACGATGAAGAGCATGAGATCCGCAAAAATATATTGACAGCTTCCAAAGTCTTCTAGAGCAAAAGAAACAAAAAACTACTCTCAATCTATCTAATACCTGTTTGACAGTAACCGGCGAGATCAGCACTGTCGGACCATTTACCCATTTCGAGTTTTAACGTCTGACAACTAGCCTCACCCATTGTGTCGCCCGAGTGTGGGGCTAGTTGTCAAACGTGAGGCGCTCACGTGGCTACAAAGCCTTCCCGCACCTTCCTATCGTAACGTCGATTCTCACATAGTCGTTGAATAATCGCGATTCCACTTGCCGCTCGTATCTCCGGCTCGGAGAAAGCCACAATTGGTAGGAAAGCCGGTGTAACGACCATCTTGCTCGCGCTGGTCCCTTTCGGCTGCCAGGATTCGAGGGAGTCCCGGCGACAAACGCGTTGGCTTAAGTTACCGGCTCCCGAGCCGTTAATTCGTCTCGATCGAGTGCCTAGATAAATCGACACGTCCTCTCCTGGACGAGCTCGAGCGTGGCGACGGCCAGAGAGAAGGATCTCTCCCGCTCTCGCGCCCTTCTGAGACTCTCCGCGTCTTCTTCGCACCTTCTCGCGCACCTACCCGCACGCCTGACGCGAGCTGTTCCGATGGCGGATAAGCCATCCGATATCCCGCTAATGTCAAAGATAAATAACAATTATTTTATAATTAAGCGGCCGAACGTGGGCAGTAAATACACGTCCACCCCATCGGAACACTTCTTGGTATAGGAAAACGGCTCCCCGCAATCCGACACCGCCTGTTGCCGCTCATTCATAAGACGCGAGACCGGCATCGATCAACCTCGCCTTGACCGACTCACAAGTACTGGGTCCACATCAGGCAAGACCGACTCGAGTGAAACGTCGGGCCGCACTTCCGCGCTTAATTGATCTAATCCTACGAGCGACTAAACTATACAGGAAAAGACTGATGGTACTTCTAGTAAGTGAGGTCGGCCCTTCCATCGTCGTCGGACGGAGGAGTCACTCTCTATACGACGGTTTAACGTGGTTATCGATGACGTGTAATTCATTTTCCCGGTAGAAATAGGGAGGCGATATAGATGTAGTCCTGAGCTGAGCAGTAAAATCGTCAAACGAGAGATCCCACACAGACGTACATCCATACGCAATCTCCACGACCTTTCCCAGATTGCATCTTACACGCTGTTCTCAGAATCTTAATAAGAAACTATTGAGAATATACACTAGTGGCTACGCATTAACGGGCTATGGTCGTGCATCGAAGTCTTCGGTGCTTTGAGATACTTAAAGAATGTAACGAGAGTCGGGAACTACCACGCGCGTAGTTTATAAACATGTTCCCTATAACCAACAGTTCTTAACTTCTCTCATACTGAGGATTCCTTCAGTAGTCTGGTGAAGCCTACGAGTTCTTTTTCAGAGTATTTTCAAATGCATAAAGTAACGTAGCAAAGTTTGCAAAGAAAACTCTAAATCCTCTTTCTAATGCTATAATTACAACTGGTGGTGGTTATACGTACAGCATTGTAATCAGCAAGAGTTCGCTGAAAGGGTCAGTTAATAGTAGCGATTATTTCCCTCATTTCTATACTTTGCAAACATAGGCAGTGCCATTGCACGCAAGCCGCATGGAGGTTATTCCATCGTTACAAATGTTGGTATAACGTATAACAAATAAGTGTATTGCAGATTTTGCGATGAAACTTTACTTTCACTGGCTAAAATTGGTGAGAAATAAAATGAGAATGTTTTCACTGATAAGCAGTAAATACTCACTGATTATCGGTGAAATAGTTGATTCAATCAGCCTTTGTCTTTCAACTGATTAGCTTTTTGTTGATTCAATCAGAGACATTTTTACTGGTTCACCTTAAGGATCGATTTTTCAATAATAATATAAACTTAGATTTAACCTTAAGTTCTATTTAAACAGATAATATTTCACTGATAAGCAGTAAATACTCATTGATTATCGGTGAAATAGTTGATTCAATCAGCCTTTGTCTTTCAACTGATTAGCTTTTTGTTGATTCAATCAGAGACATTTTTACTGATTCACCTTAAGGATCGATTTTTCAATAATAATATAAACTTAGATTTAATCTTAAGTTCTATTTAAACAGATCAATCACATTGTTAGAATAAAACATAAATCTAAGTTTAAATTGCTATTGAAAAATCGATCCTAAGAGCAGTTAATAAAATACTAGAGAAGTAAATTCGTTTGGTCGATGCAGAGTATCAATTAGAGATTAGTATGCAAATAAACGTTTAATTTTTCTGTTACCCAAATTGACGGGCTCCGAGATTTATTCGGGGGCCTCGGGCTAAGAGCCCCTGATCCGCACGGCTGAATCGACCGGTAGGGATTCATTAATGAGCCCGACCAAGAATTGATCTGGTGTGACGCGGTGCGCGCTCTCAGATTTCTCAACGTTCCCCCTCCGGATTCTCTCTCTTCCTCCGCGGGCGTCCGCGTTCACATGAAATAAGATTCGACGGGGTCGTAAAGCGACCCTCTCGCAGCAAGTTACGTCCAGTACGTACGCATAAAGCCATTATATACCTTATACCGTCCTGTAATACGCCATAAAATCCCGCGTTGTATATCTAAGCGCGATATCATCTGGGTTAGGAGCACCCGTAGAGCGGTGCTCAGTTAGTCTCCCCGCCGGGTGCCTTCACCTCCAACGGCCAGTGTCGTGGTGGAACGACCTTCCTTAGCGCGACGCGCATCTGTGGAAGTACTCGCCGGCGCTGTCTCTTTTAACTTCAACGAACCGACTATTATTTCCACCCCTGCGCGGTGTAATACGCTCTTCGCGACGGAAAAGGTTTCGCGCCGCGTTCCTCCTCCTCGCTACCTCGCCTAACTATCGCATGGATACGAAAAGATACTCGGCCTTCTTGTAATTCATGCAGACACGTTCAGCCGGCATAAATCACGCACGAAGAAGGAGGTCGTCGAGGAGGATCCTGTGACCGAGCAGATCACAGCTAAGCCTCCCTTATTTCTCGCTCGTCAAAGGACCCCTTCTCGTGGATTCGGTTACCTCCCGGACACTCGCGCGCTCATCCACGGTACGAGAACGGTCGCTTCCGAATGATATGGCGTATGTATCAACGCTTCTCCGCCACAATGAGGTACGACGGAGCGCAGAGATGGCAGAGGTGGTGTAACATTACAAGAACTCCCGTGTGTCGTTGAGTTTACGAGATACGGAAGCCCCATGCTCGTCGGCTACTGAAACCCCTCCTCGTATTTTCGCCATCGCGCGTACCTCTGTCGCGATAATATCCTTCCTCTGCCACGCATTCAAAATCTTACTCTAGACAAAATGTTACTCTAAACAGGGTTAACGTATAACACTCTATGTTTAAATGTGTAGACAAGAACTATGTATGAGATGTTATGCACTGAGAGAAATTATCCGATAAGAAATTAACAAACGGACATTTCCGATCAAAATACTGATGAACTTTTGTATCCGCTCAGGAGACATCCGATAATAAATATTGGTCTATAATTTTTTGATTGGTTTATCTATGGACGAAATGCCATTATCATCAGAAGTATTCAATTAAATTTAATCGGATATTCTGATCGGATATAAAAATTGATCGAAATTTGATCTTAAATATCCGTTTGTCAATTTTTTATCGGATAATTTCTCTCAGTGCATGCTTTCAGTTGGATCAGTCATTTTTTTCTCTCAATGCAGTTTCTATACTTTTAGTCGACTTTGCAATCTGAAACTTCTGAAACGCGATTATTTCGCTACAAAACCGATTTTTTGGCAACGTCGATGATTTTCGCCAACACATGTGCATATGTATTCGTGTGCGTGCGCTTATGCGAAGCGAGGTGTACGATTACACAGTATAACATGACTCGATGAGCCTCCCAGCGCGTCCAGGTATCGCCACGAAGCGCAACGCGGAGCGTCGCGCGTCTCGGCTGTGTTTACACGCGGCATTGCTGCGCCGCGAATCGCGCGAGCTTTGAATAGGGGTGGATGGTTGATCGCCAACGAGCCGGGAGAATACATACGTCCCGGTGTACGTGTGTGTTCCTGGGAGACGTGCAGTAATCACTCGTCGGCGGCGTAGACCACCGTGAGTCGCGATGTACACGGTATATATCCTAGAAGAGCCGCGCGCGAGGGCCTAGAGGCGATTGCGGACCTTATCAGGGACGAGCACGTACGTTGTACATAACTGTCCGGATATAAGTGGATAGTGTATTAATTTATAGGATTATTGCGGTTCAATCTGTGATTCCGAAGATATGTTGCTCCATTAGCGGAATTGATGGCGCGCTATGCATATTGCGTTACTGCATCCGGTACTGCTCGTTATGCGCTTTATATTTAATTACGAAGAATCGCAAACTGCACTCTTGACACTTTTTCTCCTCTCGACGATCGACAGTAACACGAAACAGTACCGCGACGGAGTCCATTTAATACCCGTTTCTGCCAACTTTGCTTAACTTAACCGGCTGATTCCAACGGAATTGACCAATCACATCTTTTAATTCTGACAAAGAGAAATGCGATTGGTCAATTCCGTTGGAATAGCCAGCCAGGTTAAGTTAACCATAGTTGGTAGAAACGGGCATAAGAAGTCTCCGCTGTTTGTGTTTTAGCGCGCTCTCGATTTGTGTGGGGACTTAATTATATTCAAATTATAACATTCTTACGCAAGCAAGTTCCCATGACGACTGGCGTTTAAAACGAACTCCTTTGTGTGTCTTGTAATGATTTTTTCAAACGTCCAATTTCACGCTGGGCCGAGCAATTGCTACGTTCACTCGCTCGCTCGCGAAAGATAAAGAGGAGGAGAGGGAGAGGAAGAGGTAGAGAAGGAGAACATCGCTGCGTCGTTTAATTTGTAATAATGTTGCCATACGTTGCGTTAATTCCTCGGGCACGGAACCGAAGATGTAAATCCGCGTCTACATGCATGAAGATCCGAGTAATTACGGATGACAGTTGTTCATTAACTACTCATTAATAGGCTGCGAAGTGCGTGCCGGCGCGCGGGCGCGCGCTTTGAAAATATGTAATTACTGCCTTTTCCATGGTTATTACGATCCCGTACGGACTTCTAAGATGCGCAATGTTGTGCGCGATGATGTATGTTTTCAAGGATATTACTGTAAGCGCTAATGTACAACGGTGACCCGTTAGTAAGACTTATAATAACTCGTTAGAGCGAGGCTTTATCGCGCCGCTCGTATACATTCAAAAGTGACGTGAGGCCACAGATGGCCTCGATAATTTTCTAATGATTCAGCCTACGCGCGCATTACTTCCCGTAAAGTGTAAGCGTTAACGACAGAATTATACCCCGCGTACTTACACTCTCCAATATCATAATAACGAGAGGAACGATAAAAAAGCACATCTCGTTATAAACATTATAGTCGAGTAAGTGATTTGTAACTTCTACGGTTACGATTGAACGTCCGTCATAATGCATCGAATCAAGCCACTCAATGATACTCTTTAACAGAGGTTCAAGGTTTTTCTCGAAGCTAACTCTATTCAAATAATATATACACTGAAAATTTCTATGTAAACTATTTGTGAAATTTAGCAAAAAAGTCTATCTGTAGCCCACCCCGATTAAACTATCGATTCCACTACGCAATTTGAAGAAATTATCTTCTCATATGTTATAAAAACTCCTGATGCAGTTTGCAAACACAAACAGTGCCATCACACGCAAATTACACAGAAACTGTTAGATCATCAACACAAAAATGTTCCATCATCAACACGCTACTCAAAAAAAATTATTTTATAGTCATAGCGAAAATGATCAAAATATGAGAAATTAGCTAAGATTGATAAAGACTAGTAAATACTGCGATGTTTTGTATTTAATCAATATAGATGACAGACAAAATTTCTACCTGAACTATTTGTGAAATTTAGTAAGAAAGTCTTTTTGTGGCGTCTATCCAGATTAAAATCAATTATATTTTTTACTGTAAAAAGTGACTGTAGTAGACAAAAAATATTAGTGACGAGAGACAAACGAATGTATAATCTTCACACCCCCCTAAATTCACTTGCAGATATTGTTAGAATGCTGCTGCTGTAAATTCTACGTCCTACAGACAATTTTCTAGGAAATACAAAAAACAATAGAGTTATACCTTTATTGCTTGATACAAAAAATATAAATTATAACGATAAATTTTAACTGTAACATTTAGGATCGGTTTTTCAATGATAGTTTAAACTTAAATTTCAACTTAAACTCTGTTTAAACAAAACAAACGCATTGTTAGAATAGAATTTAAACTTGAATCCAAGCTTAAACTGCTATTGAAAAGCCGACCCTTAGAATTTCATTTGGACCAGCAAAACATTTTTTGAGTAAACAAAAAGTTATATTTCATACAACTATAATTTACGTACTACAGATTTACAGTGAAATCTTACTTCCACTGATCAAAATCAGTGAGATACAAGAAAGAGCAATGGGACTTTCTCTGCTGAAAATAAGTGAATACTCACTGATCACCAGTGAAATATTTCTTTTATTGATCCAATCAGAAATATTTTTACCGATTCACTTTAAGAGAGCACGGAAGGAACACCTGTACCAGGTGTAGAAGTATGAAACCGGAATTTTTTTATACAAATAAGACGTCTGTTGTTCGAAAGTGATAAATAATACTTTATTCAAAATAATTTCCACTGTTTTGAACACATTTTTCCCACCTCTCTGGCAGTTTATGAATGCCGTGCCAAAAAAACTTTTCATCTTTTGAAGCGAACCAGTTATCTAGCCATTTTTCCACATTTTCATACGAATCGAAGCGTTGGTTAGCGAGAGCGTGTCCTAGCGATGCGAACAGGTGATAATCGGACGGAGCCAAGTCTGGAGAATAAGCCGCATGCGGTAGTAATTCCCAACTGAACGACTCGATCGTTTCCTTGACCCGTTTTGCTGTATGTGATGGGGCATTATCATGGAGCAAAATGACATTGTGTTGCCTTTTTGCATATTCTGGTCGTTTTTTAGTCAATGTTCGATTTAAATCGATCATTTGTTGTTGGTAGCGATTAGTATTGACGGTTTGACCAGGTTTCAGCAGTTCATAGTTCATAGTTCATAGTTCATAGTTCTTCGTTCCTCACGTCAAAATCACCACTTTTGAATTTTTTAAACCACTCGAAACACTGAGATTTACCAAGAGCATATTCACCGTAAGCTTCGACAAGCATTCGATGTGATTCTGCAGCAGTTTTCTTTAAATGATAACAGAAAATCAATGCTGTCCGCAAATCATAGTTAGTAGGCTCGAAACGTGACATGTTTAAGGTTATACAAAAATATACTAGAGAATGAAAGTTGGGGTTATGTTTGTTGACAATATTCGTCAGCTGTTAGGAGAATATAATAGCGCGGCAGTAGCGGTCTTACGGTCACTAAACTGAACGCTGGCACCATTTATAGGGGAATTCCGGTTTCATACTTCTACACCTGGTATATCTCAGGGTGTCGCGATACAATACCGTGAGTCCCACGATACACCGTCAATGCCACATAGATGATACGTAATTGCGCAGAAAAACCCCACAGGAGCCAGTTATTCAATCATACATGTTCACTAACGTGTTCCCACACTTAGCAGCGGACACACGACGCACCTACACGCATGATTTCATTCCGTTCGCAGCGCTACCTCACGCACGGGGCAATAACAAAGCGCGTGGCGTACCGCCGCCGCCGCCGCCGGATTTACATTGGCGCCCCGACAGCGCATGGAAGGTCAGGGATAGACGCGTATGGTTGATTGCCAACAACCGGAGAACGTATAGTTACATCGCGAATAGTACACGTTGCCGCGGCGTGTAGCGATCGCTCATGATGGCCCTGGGGGACCACCGCGCGTATGACGAGCGCCCGCGCGTTTCTTGCACGACGCGACCGTCCGGAATCTCTCTCTCTCTCTCTCTCTCTCTCTCTTTCTTCGCCGTCGATGCGACGCGCGTCGCGACGTTTTCGCGCGCGGACAAATTGCCCGATCTATCATGCGCGCGGGCTACAACGCTAATCCAATTTGTATGCGCCGCGATAGCTCAGCGGGGCACCGTCCATCGACGTGACACTTGCGCCGCCGGAACGCGACGTCCGTCGTTGACGGATGGAGAAGCGTGACCGACTGGAAGCACGTGGAGAGTGTCGCGAGCGGAGATGTTTCGGGAGCTGGATACCCCCGACGCACACTGTACGCGAGTTTGAGGGATGTAATGGGCTCGGATGACACGAATGGTAGTGAATGTTACTCTCTTGAAGTGAATCAGTAAAACATCACTGAAAGCAGTGAATATACACTGATTTCCAGTTATAAGTATACCACTGAAACTGCTATACTTATAACTGATGTCAGTAACTATTCATTGATTTACTTTAAGAGAGTACGTACGAATAGTTACAAAAAATAAACGACTCAAAGAGATGAAAGGAGAAAGAAGTGATCAGAATGATTACCATTGAAGCATAATTTTTGCAAAATACACTGAGAGAAATTATTCTGTTCTACTTTATCATAGTGGTCGGAAAATCTAATTGTATGTAGTCATAAATTTGTCTGCAAAAATTTCGTATCTTTTTTAGCATCTAAACTAAATTCCGAAAATATAGTAATGATCGTTGAAATTTCTTTGATTGGAATATCCACAGATTCGGTATGTACAACCTGCAGAATTTTTGTATTAAACAAATATTGATAGCTCAAAATTTAACTTTAAAAATATTTTTTTCGTTTTCGTCACATATTGAGCAATGTTTCAATTAATTTTTGCATCTACTTTTGTTGTGCAAAAGCATTTATATTTCTGTGCAAGCAACAAGACGTAAACTTTGCAGAAAAAAGTCAATGTTGTGTCGGTAAAGTTTTCATGTTCAGCATCCCCTTAATGCCTAACACTGGTTCTAAAGAGCAATTGTGCGCCGGAAGAATTGATTCGCTTGTGTTTACCTACTGTACACCAATATGTTCATCAGAAACTTCCAACGAGTCCGAGTCATTAATATTCATTTAAAGATCCTTTTTAGGTCGGAGCCAACGTGTCTCGACATGTAGGAACGACGAGGAGGTTCAGCACGGAATCTCCGCACGGACTGCTGATCAAAAGTATCCAAAGCTCTAAGCAGCTTTTATCATTGAGTTGCTTCAGTCTTCAATACCCGTGGAATAAATTTACAGCCGTGAATATTATCTGTCAAGACGATCGCGGCGTAGATCGCTTCCTGGGGGTAGCTGGCCGTGGTTGCGAGAAGCGCAAATTGGACGTAGGTGTCCGTCGTGAGTGTAACAAAGAATTCAGGATATGCATATATAACTCGGCGACGGTAGTACAATAAAGCCACCGCGCGCTGCAACCGTCGCAAGACAGAGAAGCCATGTTTGGTAAACGACGGTGTGGCAGGCAGGTACGTCGCCTTGGCGAAACCCCCCATAGGGAAAGAGGAAAAGGCGGAGGATCCGTGCATCGAAAAGAGAAAGATAGAAAGACACAGAGAAAAAGAGAGAAAAGTAACATTTATTAGACTATTTTTCTCTGGATTATTATCAATTTGGAATAGTGAATCTCCACAAAAATTGTAATCTGTCCAGCGACCAAACATTCCAAGGCTTTCGATAAAATATATAAAATTGAAACAGATCTACAGTGCTTAACTTCAGTTGGGAATTTTATCTTAAGTACAGAACAAATGAAAATAGACCTCCGGATAGACGCCATTAGCCAAAGAGAAGTTGAAGACATGTACGATGACTAAAGGAATCACCGGTAAGGCGGTGCGTAACAAGCTTGTAGAGTATCCATCGCTGTCAATTGATCTAGATTCAATTCGAGAAATAGTCTTATGAACAGCGCAGGGCTCTATATTAGCCCAATAAAATTTCTTCGTAATACGGCTTACCGAGGTATACAAGTCCATCATCCCATCATCCATGATGGAAAGGAGGTAGAGAGAAAGAGAAAGAGAGGCCCCCAGTACTGCAACGAACAAAGCAGAATCGAAGCAACCCGACGAAAAACACCCGAGTCATCCTCGACTTAATAGCTAATTATCAATTAATTAAGAGAGCCGACGCTCCGATTGCAGCGCAACACTCGGCGTAACGGTCTGCGGATTCCTTTTACAAAGAATTTGCATCTCATGAACATTATCGAGTCGTTATAAGGCGGGACGTACGCAACAATGTGTTGCATCAGCGGCACGGCCTGCCTCGTGTACCGTAATGAGTTTTTCGATGCATCCTACGCAATAAAGAAAGATGGATGATACCATCGTCGGATCACGGGACCTTGACATAGGCATTTAATCGCTGCGCAAATGGAATTGTTAAATTGATTCTCCGAATATGCTAGAGTGGAGCATCGTAGAACGAAGGTCGCGCCGCGGAACGAGGTGAAGCGGATATTACACGAATCTCTACGTACAATCGCACGCGTCGCTCCAGATTTCGACATGCTGTTGCCGCGTATTTCATGACCCACATTTAGACCATACATTCATCATAAATCTGACGTTTCATCTATGCACGATATGTAGGACTAGTACATTTGTAAGCTGGACCGATCTCTAACGAGTTCCTATCTCTTACGAGTGTACATTTTTTTTCGAATGTCATTGATGGAATCCACGATAAGTAGAATCGTCAAAATCAAAATAACCACCCAAACTGTTAAATATATCATATTGTTTAGTAATACTTAGCACATTGAGTGATAAATATACGAAATGACTGAATACTTTGATAACAGTCAGACTGTTTAGTAATAATCACCAAATTATTTCGTATTATCAACCAAATCAATTAATTAGTTTAATTAAATAAGGAATTTGTTTTACTATTTATTTTATAATTATGACTAAACGGTTATCACTACGATAATCACTACGATACCATTCCTAATCACTAATACTAAATATTGCACTGAAACACTCAACCAGATGCATCTGTTAACTGTTACAATACTTTCCCTTTAGTGTATGACAAAGTGACGAACATATACGCACAGTCGTTATCGATGAAACACGAATTTACCGAGCGCTCCCGGATACTCTCTTCTCGCGTCGCAGAGATCGCAGATCTCGCATTTTATCACCTTATCCAGACCGTGGCCGATAAAATGAACCCACTTGAGCGGATTAAGCCGGACATGGAGTCGCGCCAACAACGCCACCGAGGAGAGCACCTCCTCGGTGGCTATTAACGATATCGATATTTTCGCTCGCGGCACGGAATTCTCATTCGCTAGCCCGAACGGGGCACATAACCAACACCGAGGTTGAAGCGACGGTTTTGTACAAAAGCTGCGGAACGAGAGGCACGCCTTTATTACGAGGATGATACTCCCTCCCCCGTCCGCGCCAACCCACCCTCTCACTCGTACGGTCCGAGGCGCGATGTACCGCGTGCTGTCTATAATATCGAATATATTGGATAATGATAAAGCCGCGAGCACCTATACTCGCCGTACCGGGGGTGATTGGTTATTAGTTTTGGCCAGACGATACAATCTTAATGGGAATACTTAGGTGGGAGGCTCCGAGACATTGAGGATGATCTATACTACGGACCGTGTATGCGCATCAGGCTGGGCTGATAGATCGACCAGCCTATTCGTGGGACCTACCGTACACCATGTCCCTCCACCTCCTCCGCCTGCTCCTCTTGCCCCCCTCGGCCTGTCCCTCTGCATCGCTACCAACACTCGTAGGACGCTCGCGTATGTAACTTGCTCACATGTGCGCGAACGCACATCGTCGCACATCTGTGTACGTGCAACTGCCGCGGCAAACAGCAACCCCGGCGACAACACAATGCAGCCGACACGAGAGAGCCGATAAGATCGGGACCCAAACTGCTGCGTCGAGAACGCCTGCTGGGACGTACACCTTTTTTGCACACAACCGTCCGCTGTGTGTATATGGATCTGCTTCTTCCCTTTCTCTATCTTTCTCTCTCTCTCTCTCTCTCTCTCTCTCTCTCTCTCTCTCTCTCTCTCTCT
>NW_022639482.1:2266268-2308848 GCF_010583005.1 Odontomachus brunneus | reverse complement strand
TCTCTCTCTCTCTCTCTCTCTCTCTCTCTCTCTCTCTCTCTCTCTCTCTCTCCTCTTCACCAGCCGCTCATTGTTATTATTAGGATGGACGAGAACACCTCCTCTACCCTTTAGTTCCGGAAGAGCATTTCGTGATACGAGAGTCCTAGACGGAGTCACTTCCTACCGGACAGCTGCTCTGCCCCCACGATATTTCCTGATGTTCCCCCACGGGATTCGGTAACTCCTTTTTCGTACGCTTCGCAGAGCACGGTACAGTCCCGGCTGCGAAAGTCGGCCGAATACGTCGGATACTAAGCGCGATTGTGTTTCCGCATTAGCGTAATTATAGTGGTTATTAAAGCGAAATACCACCCTGGTCGGGGAAACCGTTAATTCGTGCTCAATGTGTGGATGTATGTGTGTGTGCACGCCCCCCGCGTATTCCTCCAATGAAGAAAATGAATTAACCGTGCGTCGAAATTAGATTACGTTACTTACGACAAGGCAAACGCACTAAATCGCATTCCAAGCGCGCATTCGGGTTCTCAGTGTCGTAGCTTCGGGGTACTGCGCTCTCCCATAAACGGTGGCCGACAAACCAGTTACTACTCTCTCGCTTCACAGTGGTTCACATTAACTGACGCGCGAGTGACGTGGCTATATTTCCGTCGGCGAGCAAAAGGGAGAGCGGCTGGTGGCGGTTGAACGACGAATGCGATGAGCTACATCGATCCGCGTAACATAGCGTACTCTTCAGGTTTAATATCCTTGTCATTTTCACGTCTGAGTGCATTCGCGACCTCTCGCCGATAGAACGAGACGTCGCACAACGAACGAGACTCTCTCTGGTCCAGTTCCGCTTTCCAATACGAAATAATTCATTATATTTATTAATTACACTATTTTTATCATCTATTTTATCTGCTGCAACTAATTAAAGTATATAATGTTAAATATTAATAATTAGAATATATAACTCCAAATAACAAGTATATCGTATAATTTGATAAAAGTTCCTTCAAGTAAATTTTCATTGATGTTCTTTTTTGCGTAAAAAAGTCACTTTTTTATTTTATTTCTGTGCCTATATTATCTCTGCTTTTATTTTTCATTTTTTTTACTTTTCTCAGTAGTTACTCTTACTCTCACACACCTTTACATCATCTTATTTTTATTTGCTTAATATTTCTTGTTTTATCCCGGACTTTTATTGCCTTTAGTGTGAGTCGGAACAATTATTGCGTATATAAAATACAATGTATATTGAGAATAGAAGAGAGTCTATGATCCATTCAGATCTCCCTACTATAGAAACTGCCTAAAACTGTCGCTGAGCCCGCTAAAAATAGTTATTTTTGCACTAGTTTTATTTTTTATCTTATTTAACTCAGTGGCGCCATCTAATGAGAATAAAATTTTAGATTTCTCCAGAATGGTAGCTCCGTCCACCTTGACACTTACATATTCTAACCTATTCATTAAAACCTTTAATTTGTACAAAATAAAATCAAAATTTGTATCTGTAAAAATTGAACGGAATTTGGTCTCACACTCTTTTATCTAATTTTTATTCCTATGAGGCCCTTGTAACTACTTAATGCTCAATAATAGAAACAAAGTTTTCTTACTATCCACAACATTATAGATTAATGTTATCCCTAAAGTTTTGTAATTTACAATACTTCCTAATGCCGACAGTAATATAAAGTAATGAAAATATTTTAAATAAATATCGAAAAATTTCATTTTTTCGTGCTAAGATATTGATCTCGACTACTGCACGTTGCTGGCCTCGTTTACGCGACATACCGGCACGCCTGAGACTCGCTCACGACGACGATGATCCAGGCTCGCGCGGGGTTAACGTCATCGTGACACGAAGGTGCCGCCGCACCGAGCTGTGCAGATTGACGATTACCGTATTTTTCGCAGCTGACGTTTATAGTTCGCGGGCGCTTCAATGTATCATACGTTCATACCGCGAGTTATCTCCGCGGCCTCGCGGGAATTTCTGCGCACAGCCCGGCACGAGAATAAAGCACAAACACACGATCCACGCGTACGAATGGCTCACCCACGAAGCGCCTCGCTGAGGGCGCAGCGCTCTGCGTGCATTAAACGCGCATTACGTCTCTTTCTTTACGACTCACGGGAGCCTCTCGCGAATCGTCAGATTATCCGACCGAATGGCTTCATAATTGCGTGCGCGCCTGATGCGAGATATTCGTCGGAACTCTTCTCCAGAGAAGGAATCGCGTCTTTTATCGGGAGTCAATTTAAACGCCAGTTTCATTACGTTCAATTTCCTAGAGAAATGCCTCGATCGACCTACGATATTGGAAGTGCTCCTTTCATTCTTTCAAGGAAATCCGCAGAATGAACCAAGCGGAATTTCAGAACGCGATCTAGGCATCTGATTGAACCTAGAAGGTGGGGAAAAGTAAGCTGAATTTAAAGCCGCGGGTAGAGGAACAGCAGAACGAAACAGGTGAGCGAGAAGAGGAGGACGACGAAATGAACGAACGAGCGAGGAGGAGAAGGAGTAGGAGGAGGAGGAGGAGGAGGTGATGAATCCTCGCGATTAACACGTCACCGTGGAAGAGCGTGTTTAATCAGCGTGCGGAGAAGACGCTGCGGGGCGTCCGCATTCGGACCGTCGGCCCTGTCGTTGCACCCCCTTTCAAAGCGGCCGGAACACCCCGTCATAAATAACGGGGCGTTCTGGAGCCTCCAAGTCACGGAGGGATGATGACGACGGTAATTGTGAGTTACACCGGGCCCTGGGGCCTCGTGTAGGAGCACGGGCCCGCGGGACATGTTCCGAAATTAACGATGATAACGATGATCAAAAGTTTAGCCCCTTCTAAGCCCGACGACGGACTTCTTGCACGCTATCACCGGCTCCCGGGGCCCGCGGGGTTCACCTTGCACTTTTTTCATCGCGGTATCAGCCGCCGCGGTTGATTGCGGCCGTGCATATTTGAAATACAACGTGGAATATCATCAACGTCACCGGGCGAAGAGAAAATTCAACACCTGCGCGAACAGTGTCTGTGGTCCTATCTCGATGAAATCGGGTCAAACGACTGTAATTGTCCGCGATACACGTGTAAGTGCCGTAATAAAGTACCGCGATATCGCAGATGCATAAACGCAAGTTACGACGACGAATTGTATTACTTCATGAGGACCGAGTGAGCATTGTTGTCTTCCTCTGACGCTGAGACGCCGCGTCAAAAACGGGGAAACAACTATCCGGAACGAAAGAAGAGAAGCGCGAAAGGCGGAACGACGGGCGGCGAATCACTCCGTGTAATGCGGTTCTTTAGAAAAAAAAAGAAAAGGAAAAGAAAAACGTTCCGAAAGGAAGGCGGACAGAGAGCGATACCGATGAGACTCGCGCTGGTGAAAAAAGCTGGTGAACCGGCTGTTCTTTCTCTCTATCTCCCTCCCTCTGAATCACGGAATAATACCATGAATGAGTTTCCAATCACCGTGACGTTACACAAGGTAGTACCTTGTCACTCCGTAACTCTCATCGTCTTATTGAATTGTTTTTGTCGCGTATCTTCTGCTGCAGTCCGACCAGGAGCTTGTAATCATCTTCTTCACGGAAAATACGTTATTTTACGCTTCTAAATATTTGCGGGATAATTGTTTGCGGAACGCAGTTGTACAAACACCAACATTCTACGATTACTTAGTGTCAATCGCTTACTATTTGAAAAATATTCTACAAATTGTGTATTATAAATTTTGCAAAGTAAAATCTTACATCCACTGGGCAAAATTAGTGAGATATAAGACGAAGTAATAAAGTAATTCATCTTATAAAGTTTAATCTGATTCGATCAGAAACATTTTTACTATTTTACTTTAAAAGAATTGGTCAAAATTATTGAGGTATAAGACGAAGCAGTTGAGTGAGAGCGTTTTCATTGAAAATATTCATTATATTATACTACAAAATATTTACTGTAATATTTCACCCATAAAACTGACTATCAGTATTATCAGTGAAATATTTCTTTCACTGATTCAATCAGAAACATTTTTACTGATTCACTTAAAGAGATCAAAGAATCCAACCCCAGGCTAGATTTTCCGTAAAAGGCAGAGCATCTCGTATGTATATGGATTGACATAAATAATTTGGTTTCACCTCAAAGATCACGCTCGCACACTTCGTCATTCTTCACGCTACTACGTGCCTCATAGTAGTTAATTAATCTCTAGCGAGATTTCCGATCGCATAAGAAGCAGGATCTACGGACGATGGGAGGGTCAACTAACGGAATGATATCTCGGCTCCAATCTCGCACGTCTCGCTCGCTACCGTACAGAGGACGGGACCTCTTCTTGCCAAATGAAAATGGCACCGACGTTATTAATTAATCGCGCGTCCCGCTTGCTCTCGCGCCGATCCGACCACCGCCGATCGACCGGACAATATCTCGTCGATTAAACACGGTGGCCGCTTGCTGGACCACCGATTATCTCAGGCCCGGCATCCCTCCCTCGCTCGAGTTCTCGCGGTAAAAACCGGGCGCTGCGCAACGCCGGATCCATAAACAGCTTTTTAACCGATGCGCGCGCTTGAATATTCAACGAGCGCAGCGCGCGCGCTTCTCTCCGCTGACTCGCCGCGAACGCGGCAATTAATATTGATTTTATTAAATTCGACTTTTTGCGTCTCATCGTGGATCGCGCCGCCGACTGTCGCGTCGCGAAATCTCCCGATCACGAGGCGCGTCGCGATCCAAAGCGCTGGCATTCGATGCGCATACCAACGTACCGATATGGTTTTTGGCAGTTTGGTTGTGCCGCGGATATAGCTGATAATCGGTCGATACTTTATGCAATTTTATTTGTTTTGAAAAATAATAAGTAAAAAGTTTGGAAAAAGCCAGTAGCACAGTGCCTGTTTTTATGTCGGTTCGTATGCTAGTAAGTGCTAGAAGTGCACCGAGCTGCGTTCCTACTCTGAACAGCAGAGTTAATTTATTGTGCTAAAACATTCTAAAGCCGTTCTAAAACGCGGAGTACACTATGTGTATGTGTGTGTGTGTGTGTGTGGTTAATGTATCCTGAATCCAGATTAATTCAACCAATTCTTTTTTCGTGGGTGTGCTGTTGACTTGACATAATATTGCGAAAACACGCTGGCGGTATCGGTACTCGAAGTACGTGTGAAACCTAATTCGATCTTTAACGCTCGCGTTGTAAATGTCAATTACCAGTCAACGTCGTGTTCGGAAGATTTACAGTCGATCTTCGATTCGGTCGCGCACACCGTGTTATTAACCGCGGCTTTATTACCGCGCTAGTTAAAGCGCCTACAATTTTCACGATAAGGAACACTGTTCGGTGTTTAGAGCGCCATAAATCAAGCTCGTTAGTCGGACGGCGGGCGAAGCGTGGACTATTTTACAGACTGACCCGATTAGGTTGCAAGAAGAAGGTGAAACCAGAGGCGGCCCACTCGAATGATCGAAAGACTGCTCCACGTTGGCCGTCGTGCGCCACAATGAAGCCGCGATATCCCCCCGCAGAGAACGAGTAGAATCTCTTCGCCATAGTTATTCGCGCGACAGAATTTATTCCGCGCCTCGACTCGACCTCCGTGACGTAAGGAGAGAAACGGAGGACTGGATTAACCCGAGAGGGGACAGAGGAGGACCAGGTAGATCGGTGCCAGATGCCGTGCTCCCAGTGGGACGCCGGGCGCCCCGGGAGTGAAGACGTTCGAGTAATTGACCCTCTGCTTCGATTCCGACTGCTGCGGCCGCGGGGCACCCGATTCGGCGGCCTGACCGAACCAGTCCTCTCGTTACAGTGGAAGCGCTCGTCCTGGTGTCGGCGGGGAGCTACTGATTACAGACTCGCCCGCAGGAGCCCTCCGCGCCGGCCGGCCGAGCTCTCCTCGTGGTCCAGGCAACTCGCCATCACCTTGTACTCGGTGTACACGTGTTGCCTGCCGCGCATAATAAGGCCATCCTCTTGCCCGACGCCTTCGGCCTCGTCGTCATCGTCGATGGCGATTCATTGACTTCTCAGAAGCTACCGCGCGATTGTCTCTGAAAACATACCTGACAAGTCGTCGCTGTGAACATCGACGTCGGGTAAAATGGTGGCGAAATTCACGGGAACCCAGAGATGGTTACGCGTGACCGACGATAACTTGAGACCCGGGGAAAGCGGGTCGACCCAAGCACACAATGTCGTCGCACTTTTTTACCCGTCGACGTGTTCCTTTGGACTTTTTGTACGCTTCTTTCTGTATCTATATTGTTATGCTGTTGATAATAAGGACGGAGATATGAGATTGTCCCCTTGTCCTCTTCGTTCTTGGAATTTGCCAATTGACAGTGCCATGCAGAACACGCGAGCTGTGCTGATCGTTATGCTAGGATGCGACGCGGGTAATGACGAGGTCGAGAAGGCGGAAGCTTCTCAGATCTTATCAGCGGCGGCTTTTGGTGAAAGAGAAATCGAGGGGAAGTCGTTGAAAGGCATGAAAGTCCACGTTGCGCTGTGCTTTCGTCTCTGTTTTGCTACTTAACACGCGACGCATTTCGCGAACGAGACCCTTCGTAGCTTGTGTGTGTGTGTAGTGCATTTTTATGATGTGAATTATTTCATTCTTCAACCAAAGACAAGAAAAGATAGTAGTAACATACATATAGAGTTATTATCACTAACCTTATATAATAGAATTTAATTAAAAATGGTTTTCTTGACCATAAATTATAGTCATTATTTTTCTATACGGTTATAGCTACAAATGTGCCAAACATTTCTTTCTCAATATAATAAAAATTACTGTAAAATTTTTGTAATTTTAAACCATACAGAATTATGACCAAAATTATTATATATTTATTTAAAAATATTATGTTGTGTGCTATATATACTATAATGTTACATTATATCCCTTTTCACTTTCTTTAACATCAAAATAAATTGTATTATAAGCTTCAGAATATCAAAATAGATGCTGAATGGAATAGTGAAGCTGAAAGTAGGATCAAAATTTCGACTTGGTTTGCGCTACTTTGAAATTTCCCCGACCTTTCGCGGAAGTTGTTGAACGATCAAATATTCCGTTCAGATAACTTATAGCGAATTCGGTTGCTTGCAGTAGTGCGCACTAAGGCTTGTTTATAGTATGTTATTTTATTTAAAGATTGTCTTAAATAAATTCTCAAATATTTTTAACCAGTAATATAATATGTACAACATCCATACGAATCATTTTATTAGCTAAAATGTTTTTAAATATGTATTTAAGACACGACCTTAAATATAAGAATGTACCGTAAACAAGCCTTGGCGCGCACTCAGTGCGCACTAATACAAGCTACCGAATTCGCTATCACAAATCCAACATTGCACGCGATGATTAGACAACCTCAAAAAAGATATCCGTTTCGTAGGTTATCCCAGGTGGAACGGTGGACGAAAAATGAATCAGCCGCGCAACTGTGCTCGAACAGAAGACGATGGCGTGATTGGCGTTAATGCGCGCGTATCCTAAAGTATATCGTATCGGGCGCGCAGTCATCGTTCTGTATGAACGCGTACACAACCACAAGCACGTCTGCCTTTCGCGTGCTCCACGTCGCCTGAATCGAACGTTGAGGGCCGGAGGATGCGTCGCGTAGGCGGATGGCACTAGGCGCCTTTGTGCCGCTCGTTAACGCACAATGCAAGGAGATTAGGGTGCGTAGGCGGACTGACACACTTAAATGTTTTTAGAATAAGCATTTAGTTAATTATCCGCTTACGGGTGTCCCCGTTCTATCCTGCCCCGCGAACGCGCGCCCGTCTCGATGTATAGGCTCGATGATTATTCAATAACATAGGCCGACTTGAACTTTGATCGCCGATAGTGAGACAGCATGGATAGAATTTCGTGCACGTGTGACACTCGACGAACATCTTCTCCGAACGATGACATGTCGAACGATCTTCGACTCGATCTTCTGACCGCGCAACGGAGGAGTATACAATTTTTTACGATGAAAAATCTCGTGTGTAATTGCTCTCCAAGCTTCTTGGAGTGAAATCTCGCTCGAAATGAGTGGAAATTCACTCAAAGCAATAGCAAAAATACTGTAGTGTGTAACATTCGAAGTGGAAGCAACATTTTGTCTTTCGCAAGAGTGAGTGTCTTTTGAAATCGCAAAGTGGAGATTTAATAAATGTTTACCAGTATCTCCATTAGACTGAATTTTTCACTTTTTATTTCAATAACAGTGCAATATATTAGATTCACTTTTCAATTTTGAAAGAAAATATTCACTCGACGATTCGAAGTGGAAGAACTCATTTTATACTTAAAAAAAATATTGTAGTAAAAATTACGTTAAATTTATATTTTAAAGTTAAGTTTCATTAGTAAAAATTACGTTGTTTTATATTCTTTTGCGCAATGTTTCTTGTATAAAGCCGAACTATGATTACCGAAATTATGATTATTATAGAAATAATAAATTTGACAATCTACCTGATATACGATATAAAAAATATTCACGTAATTACAATAATGTTGCAGTAAGCAACATTGTATTAGTTGCAGTGCTATACATGATTATACGCGATAATGTGCACAAATTTTCTTTAATTAATATCGAAAAATCTACGTGGTCATTTGCAAAATGGTAGAAGACTTTTTTGTTTGACTTAATATATAAATATACGGTGATAAATGGCGTCATTACTGTTCATCTACGATATTGCGCATGATGATTCATTAATCTTCTTTAATTAATATCTCGAAATTTATTAGGAATATCGTAAAAAATAGTATGGAACTTTTATGTTCACCTCAATCCGTAAAAAATGTGCATAACATAACATTACAACATAATATTTTTTAATAAATATATAGTAATCTTGGTCATAATTCTGTATAGGCCAAGATTACAAAAATTTTATTATAATTTTTACTACATTGAGAAAGAAATGTTTATTTATATTATTCGGAAATTTCTACGGCTCTGCTCTCCCGATTATTTGAAATGCTATTATATATTGATACATTGCGGTGCATTCTGTCATACGACGATTAACTTTGCATTTCCACGCGCGTACCTAATCATTTTCCCAGGAACCGGCGAACGATCTCAGCTCGGACCTGTCTCGTTTGAGCCTAACGCAAAAAAGGGCCTGCCGAGATGCTAATTGCCTCGCGTGATTAGCCGGCTACCGACGCGCGGACGCTCACCCCGCTGGTTACCGAGAGAACCGTCGTGCATGAGGCGGCAGAAGAAGATTGTGTAAATCAATCAACGAGTCTACGACCGTTTCGACGGCGAGGTCGTGGATAATTGGAGCAGCGACAAGTTGATCAGCGGAGCTGGCGCGGCTCCTTTCACGACGCGACGCGACGCGACGCGATGCGGAATGGAACGGAGCCCGACTTCCCTCGTTTCTCTACTCGACTATCCGGCAGGCTCGCTGGAACCCTTAGTCATCGAGGGTCCGCATGGCAGGAATGCCTCGCGAGCGCAACAAGAAGAGAGGGCATGACGAAATCCTGCAACCGTAAGGACGTCATTGCTTATTCAGGCGCAATGACCTGATTGTCAGCAGCGTTAATAATCATGCGTCACTCGATTCCGGAGAATCTCCGGAGCGCGTCATGTCCTCGGGCTCGTTTGAATCCCCTATTGAGATAGCGTTGGAAAAATGTCATACGCGCATGACTGAATCCTAAACAGTGCGTTGCGAACAAGTCTGCTTGGTCCCATTCAATATGGATGCGATGAGTCGTAAGGACGGATCGCATCGCGCGCGATAGCCACATATATATATATATATATATATATATATATATGTGTGTGTGTGTGTGTGTGTGTGTGTGTGTTGGTGTGTGTTATACACACATACATACATACATACATACACAGGGTGTCCCAGATCACCATTTTCAAGTTTCGCCAGAGCGTAGAACGGATTGAAGTGAACATAAAAGTTCCATACTATTTTTTACGATATTCCTAATAAATTTCGAGATATTAATTAAAGAAGATTAATGAATGATCATGCGCAATATCGTAGATGAACAGTAATGACGCCATTTATCACCGTATATTTATATATTAAGTCAAACAAAAAAATTTTCTACCATTTTGCAAATGACTACGTAGATTTTCGATATTAATTAAAGAAAATTTGTGCATATTATCGCGTATAATCATGTATGGCACTGCAACTAATACAATCCAATGTTACCATACAGTGAAATGCTTCTTTTACTAAATTAATTAGAAATATTTTTACTGATTCACTTTAAGAGAGTACTATACAACAACTGACAACTCTCCTATGCACATTATCCTGAATTTCTTCTGCCGTGTTGATCGCAGCACAATGTGTGACGTCTCATACCAGGACTCACATCGGGAAAAATCTATTCTTAAAATGCGGTATCGACTTTTACGTTGACTTGTCGACGTCAATCTTGAAGGGAAAGAAAAGCGCGCACTCTCTGTGCACGTTGGCAAGAATTATGCAAAATTAATCACGCGTTGAGTGTCACATTACCAACTTAGGAACTGGAAAAGAATGTCGTATTCTGAAGAGACCGAGCGCGGACAAAGTGGGAACGTAAGAGAGAAAGAGAGAGAGAGAAAGAGAGAGAGAAAATTCTTCTCAGTACGTCGACGCTACGGAGGTAATGTTGATTGCGAGGAATCCCGTATCGGCTTCTCTCCTCCCTTCGGATTCTCCGCTCATGCGTTTCTTATTGTCGCGCTATGTCCCTATGACTTGGAGTCTTTTTGCAAGGATGCACACTACGTATTTCCTACGCACACTATAAATCAAATCAAATAACCTACGTCCCTCCGATATAAATTTTGCTTCTGTATCGAATGAAGAATGACAGCTTTGTAGACCGCTTTCCGCTACTGCCCCATTTCATTTGCATACGTTGTATTATTATACGTTTATATATTTGCCAGTGCTGGACATTAATCGATTAAAATTTTCTTCGGCGAAAAAATCGGTGGATCAGTAATCAAAATTAATCAGTTATCATACATAAAATTACGAATAATTTAATCAATCGATAAAGTTGATTATTAATCAAACTTTGATTGTGATTATACACTGATAAATAATTAATTTTATCAATCGATTAAATTATACATAATTGACATATGAAGATAAATTAAGTTTGATTATCGATTTGCTTTATTTTTTAGTAAAAAATTTAAATCGATTATTACCCGACACTAGTATCTACCATATTTTCTTAGTTTCTACTTAGAATAATGTAAGAAGAATCCATAATTCTCTGAATATTTTGCGCATCCTTTCTGAAAATTTAAATCGCACGACACGTAATTTCGATTTGAGACAAAGAAATTATCTCTTCATGTTATGTAAATGTAGCCAAGATGGATTCGAAAGCAGATCTGAAAATTAATACAAGGCAGATAAGATCTCATTCAATTATTACAAAATACTCTCTCAATTTGATCTACAAGATATATATTTACATGTATGTAATATTTTATTTCTTCTACCGTAGAAGATTACGATATAATATGCGACATTATGCATTAACGTGCAGGAGATGAAAAGGCCAAATTGCCATGTACATATAATAACTGCTTTGCACCGCTAAATAACGCGTAAGGGGCAAAACGAGACTACCAATGATCACCCTCCGCGTAACCAATAACCGGTCTCCCAGTGCGCTATTATACATTCGTAAAGGGTAACATTCATCTCGTTGGTTACTGATAAATCGCAATCTCTTCCGTGAAGAGAAAGGAAATGAGTTTAGATTATCTCATCGTGAGAAAGTTCATCTTGCTTACTCACAGATGTATGTATGTAAAAGTACTAATACTATGTATCTAATCCTACACTGAGGGAAAAATTACCTTAAAATCAACAAATATTTCTCTGATGGGTGCCATTAACATATTTATTTAAATATTTACTTAAAAATCTATATTTAAGGGCCAAACCGATAAGAATGTCTACACTGAGAGAAAAATTATCTTAAAACCAACAAATATTTCTTTGATGGGTGCTATTAACATATTTACTCAAAAATCTAAATTCTCTTTATTTAAATCAAATATTGTTTATCTGATTTAAGTAAATAATATTTAGTTTAAATAAAGAGAATTTAGATTTTTAAGTAAATATGTTAATAGCATCCATCAAAGAAATATTTGATTTTAAGGTAATTTTTCTCTTAGAGTAGACATTCTTATCGTTTTGGCCCTTAAATATAGATATTTAAACTTTTAAAATAAAAAAAATATATATACAAATTTTAAGTATATACATATATTCTATGTTAAAAGTTTAAATTAATTTAAATGTTAAAAATTTAACTAATTAATTAATTAATTAATCGTTTTTAAAGGTATTTGAGTATATACATACATTCTATGTTAAAACTTCAAATATTTGTATTTAAAACAATAAGAATGTTCAGGATTAAATATGTGTCCGAAAATTGGCACTTTTACCTTAGATCGAAAATTTGCTTAAATTTTCTTATTTTAAACATTCTTAAAAAAAAAGTTAAGAAAAGAGAGAGAGAGAGATAGATAGATGGAGAGAGAAAGAGGGGGGGGAGAAGAAAATATGCATAATTAAAAAGTAATTTTTAAAACTAAAAAACCCACTGAAACCCATAGCTGTTTAGTTTTATATGCGTAATTGATTTTAATTAGTAAGGATTGATTATAACAATCGTGATTAACTTCAATTTTTATGGAAAATCGTATAGTATATTTTTATCGAAAAATAACCACGAGCGTTTCCCGAAATGATCTCGCGGTCTTTCTGTCCACTCGACGCCTCCGGTGACGCCGACAACACCGTCGTCCTCTACTCTCGCCGTCCGCCGTATGGTAGCTCGAGAACCGCGCGCTATCTTGATGCAGATAACTCTTTCTCCCCTCGTCTCACTCTTCCTCGTCTGTTGTGTCTCGTGTGCCGTGCACTGTTACTTCCCTTGTCTCCTGCTCTTTCGCGTATACCTCCTCCTTCTTTTTTTCGGCTTTATTTATTCTCCTCTTCTTCTTCCGCGGAGAGAGGCGGCCGTTTCGCGCGCTGTTTCGCCGCTTCCACACGGTTTCGACGCGACGTGTGCGTATGCACGGGCGCACGCGAATGTGCGCGTGTGTTTTATTACCGTGAACCATCGGCATTCTTTCTTTCGATCTTTCTTTTCTCCTCTCTACCTTTCCACGGCTCCACGGCTGACCGCACTCCACGGCCGACACGTGCGTGATTTTCTCCGTTCTTCGGCCGGAGCCTCTTCCTTCCTTCCTTCCTTCCTTCCGTTACCACGTATCAGCACAGTTCCACTTTTGATCGCGCACGCATATTCAACGTGAAGATGTATCTTCGTGGAATTCGAGGAAATGCGATGCAGGGAACGATGGGTAAGATGGGCCTAAAAAGCGTAACGTAAGCGTTACATTATACACGTAACCTTACGTTTTTTGGGGCTTTACGCTGGTAATACGATGGTAGCAACCACCCAAAAGTTCGTGAGAAAAGGGCAAAAATTCGTCTCAAAAGTGTCGAAATAAGTCATTTTTAATAGTAAATCGTTTAGCAACTATTTTTTTCCATTTATTTAAAATGACTTGTATTATAGTTTGGTTTTATAATTCTTTTCATTGAAAACCAAAAAAATACTTCGAAATGAAACACTTTAGAAATGTCAAATCTAATATAGCAAAATGCATATGATATTAAAATTAAAAATGATAGTCAATTTCTTATTCAAATGATGTTAACTCTCAAAACGGGCTCATAGCTCTCTTCTCTCTCTTAAATGTGTTCAAACGATATCAATTACTTGAGATTTCTCGGAAGCCTGTGTACTTTAATCAGCAGGTCCCTAGTGAGAAAAAAGTTTGTAGTGAGGAGGCCAGAAGTCCGGTGGGACCGGTTAGTTTCCGTTCAACTTCCGAGCTATTCAAGTTGGCGGCAAGCACGAACGACTCATGAGTCCGATTTTCATTGATGAAAGTTGAATTTTAGCAAACTGTTCTTTGTATTCATTTTTTCTGATAAAAATAAACATATTTTGAAAATTTGAGTGACTGAGTATATTTTTTCTTATAAGTATATTCATTCTTATAAGATTTTTTTGCGTAAATTGTTTGTGGAAGATTATTTTTAAGCTTATGTCAAATATGAAATATTCTTCCCTCGTACTTAGTGTTAATAATAAATATAAATTATAAGTGTTCATATTTTATAATATATTTCATAAAACTATAAAAAATACGTGAATTACTTTTTTTCTAATTTTAGTGCCTTTGTTTCTCCAGTAATATACTTTGTTTTAGTGGACTCTAATAATTATCTTTTGTCAGTGACAATTATTCCATAATGTTTTTTCAAGTGTAGACTCTGTACTAAATAACTTCCAAAGTATATCTTTTAAAAATGAAATTTCGAAAAATTATAATTTTTTTAGATATGCTTGCTGGTAGACGATTTCTTTTCAAAAACAATAAAATGGAAATATTCAAAATAAACTGTAATCTAATTCAATAGTTTTTTTTTTTATTTAATTTACACTTTAATTAAACTTTCGTGAATTTTTTAAGAATTTTCTGCGCACGCGTGTTATTTAATAAAGTACAGATACAATGGATATTTATCAGTCCGGTTTTTATTGGAGAAAAATAACAGTTCGTTTTGTAGGTTAAGTCTCATCATATGTGCATAGGTCAGATTTTGTAGGTTAAGTCTCATCTGTGCAGTTTTAAGCTTTGAACGTATATAAATGGAAGAGGAGTTGAACATCAGTTGTGCGTCGAACATCTGTGCGAGAGAGAAAGGTAGAGAGTTCTATTCGTCTGCAATGCGCATGCACCGGTATTCCTAATTACCGTTTTGACGTTAACCACTTTGATACTTATGTATCATCGAATACAAGTTATTTACACACTGATTCGAAAGAAAAATTATAATCTATTGAAGACAATGCCCTAGTTATACTGTCTTAAGGTCACTAAGATTACGTACATAACTTACGTTACACTGAGAAAAAAATGTACTAAATTTCAAAAAATGTTTATTTGGATAGTACTGTGAAGATATTTGTTTAAATTAAGTAATTATTTTCTAAAATTAAAGAAAAAAATTTAAAACTTCTTTATTTAATTTTAGAAAATAATTACTTAATTTAAACAAATATCTTCACAGTACTATCCAAATAAACATTTTTTGAAATTTAGTACATTTTTTCTCAGTGTACGTTCTTTAGGTCAAAATCAGCCCATTTTACCTACACTAAGAGAAATTACCCAATAAAAATTAACAAACGAATATTTTCGATCAAATTCCGATCAGTTTTTATATCCTATCAGGATATCCGATTAAATTTTATCCGATACTTCCGATCATTTCATTAGATTTCATTAGATAAACCGATCAAAAAATTATGAATCGATATTTCTTATCGGATTTTTCCTGATTGGATTTTCCATAAAAATTCATCGGTATTTTGATCGGAAATACCGTTTGTTAATTTTTTATCGGATAATTTCTGTCAGTCCTGTCATCCTTTCTCCGCAAATTGCAAATTTGTATTTTTTGATGCTTTCCATCGTGCCGCACCGATTTCGCATAACAGTACGACACCGATAATGAACTAAAAATGATTGCCGTGACCGTGAGAAAGTCGTAAGGATCGCATCCTCAATAGCCAATGGTATCCATCGTCTTCAGATCTCTCATGTAGATACTTTAAATCTTCCTCGATACACTCTTAGTCATCGGTGCCAGCGCGCGAATCACCGGGAAGCGTCGGTGTTTAATGTAGGTCCTCAATCGATTGCGGCGATAACGCGCGGCGATCAGCGAGAAGTGCGATATCGGAGTTTAACGAGGGAACATAGAGCAAAAGGTGAGAGAGAACAGGGGGGAGGGGGAGACGGGCGAAAAGGTGAATGCGGAATCGCGGATGCAATGTCGCGGTGGCTCTCCCCCGCTCATTGAAACCACGATGTTTCAGGAAGAGCCCGAGCGAGGTAACACGGACGTGTAGACGGAGGAAGTATCCGCGTTTGACGGTTCTCGTTATCCGGACTGATTGCCGACTCTCGCGCAATCGCTAGTCAGGATATCCACGGGGATTCGTATCTCGAATTACAGATCTCACTTGAAGACGTCCGCTGGCCCTGCCGGGAAAGCCCTTTCGTGGTATCCGTGAGGAAGCGGGGCGTGTAGCGTACGTCTTCGGGTAGTAGAGAAGCACCTTGCGGAGCCGCGAGCCGGCGAATAGCTCGCGAGATGACAAGGTAAGGGGAGCCGCGGCTCTCTTCCGCGCCTCGCGAGATGCAACGCGCGCGCTCGCACGAGCGTGAACGCGAGTTCACCACACGTACGTGTACCACTCGACGTACTCTTCTTCTTCTTAGGCGCGAGCGTGCGCGCATGCATGTATCCGTACCGTAAGACGCTAAGAAGCTAAGAGATTCGACGGACCAACGTCTTTGGAGTCCCTCTCGGCCGGGGTTCTTCAGCGCCTGGTGGGCCCTTTGAGCAACGGCGGAGAGCGGCCAGTCGAGACCGAACTCCCTTTCCTTCGCTCTTACCATTCTTTCTCTCTACTCCTCTTATGCAAACCGGCTCCTCACCTTCGTGAAAACAAAACAACGACACGATGAGGGACAGGGAGGAACGGCGAAAGAGAGAGGCGGATGAGACGGGCCTCCGAGCCGCCAGGAAACAATCCTTTTCTCCCTCTTCCTCTCTCTCTCTCTCTATTTCTTCTCCTTCGTTGCTGGTTGTCCTGAGTTTCTTCTTCTTCTCTCCCTCCTCCTTCTCTTCCTCCTTCTTCTTCATCTCCTCCTTCATCTTGTTATTTCTTCTTCATCTTTTACTCCCTACGCGACACCCGCAACTTTGTGCAACTTCCACGAGATCGTATATCTCTCATTAAGGATAAATCGAAGCCTCCGGGCCTTCTTTCCGTGCAAAATTATTCGAAATAACACTTATATGTTGTAACTATAGCTGCGTTCCGATATTTATTGCCAGTACTGCAAGCGTGATGGCATTACAGCGCGCTGATACAAGCGTTCCGTTTTCACAAGTTCACTGTCGATCTACTGTGAATAGAGGAAACGGGACGAAGCATTAACTGAGAGAAATTATCCAATAAAAAATTAACAAATGGATATTTCCGATCAAAATACCGATGAATTTTTATACCTGATAAGAATATCCGATTAAATTTAATCGAATACTTCCGATAATGACATTTCATCAGATAAATTGATCAAAAAATTATCAACCGATATTTCTCATCAGATGTTTCGCGATCGGATATAAAAATTCATTGGTATTTTGATCGGAAATATCCATTTCTTAATTTTTTACCGAATAATTTCTGTCAAAATAATATACTGCAGCAACTATCATGCTATTTAGCATCATATATAACCAAATTTTTACTGAATTTTAGTATTGTTAATAACCAATAAAGAATTAGCAAAACACACATGAAAATAGCTACATTTTATTGCCAATATTGCACGCGTTATCAGTTGGTCATTTTATGCTCTTTTATCTTTTGCGTCAATCAGACACAATTCTTCTAAGGACACCGACATGTCTCTATTGCGAATACTTTACTTCGCGAGCCGCAATAACGACAGTAGGAAATGACGACACAACAAGTAAACATGAAAGTACTTTAAGAGAGCTTACTGTCGCGTGTATCAGAACAACATTTGTAGCGCTGCCAGTGAATATCGGAATACATGGTCTGTATTGGCCGATGTATCATTCTTCGAACTGATTAACATCCTCCATTTCATCAATCCACGGCACGTATCTCGCGAATCATCGATCGTAATTGCCGCCCACGAGGATCAAAAATTTGGATACAAAATATTTGATTAACGTGCAATTACGCCGTGATTCTTTCTCCGTTTATAATGCGAGGATAACGAAGCGGTTTTCCACATCGATGTACAGTAAGTGGCCCATTGTGCATTGTACCGAGTCATTAGCCACACGTAGTCCCAACATGATTATCCACTTTCCGTCGTTTACATTTTTAAGCTGGCGTGCCGGCACGGCGAGTCGAAAAGATCGACGGCTAATCTCCGGGCCGCGGAATAATGACTCTCCGTGAGTCTGACAATTTAATTCCTCGCTTTCGTGCTCGATATCCGGTATATCCGGCGGCCGAGGCGGTTTATTTAATTAGTCCCGTCGATTAACTTTTACAGACGCACACACGCGCGCACGCACGAGCGCGGGCGCCTACCGTGTTGCGACCGTAATATCATCGCGGCCTCGCTTAATCTCGACTGACACTGATGATTAACGACGCGCGCGAGCGATTCCGTCCGACTTCACCTGTCTTCCACATTCGTGGGGTTAAGTGGGAAAAGCCGCGGCAAGAATGTGGCATTCCGCCGGACCGCGGCGAGACGCCGAAGATAAATAGACCTAAGACAATGCTACGGCCCCGACGAGTGTTCTTGCGGCGTTGGTCTGGGCGGAACAGCGAGTTCACGTGGCTTGAAATTTGCATTCGTCCCATCCCCTCTCACCCTCCCTCGTTCCGTTTATAAATCACTCGACGGGACCCTCCGTCCCTCTTTCTCTCTCTTTCTCTTTCTCTCTCGGTCCCGCGCAGGACCTCTACGCTGTCCACGAACCGCGACGCAGGAGTGCTCCAAGGGCCAGATATTGTCACGGGAACAAGATATATGTGCACTACCGTAGGTGCGCTATTATTTCGCAGTCCCTCGTTTCTGCGTTCTTCCCGACGGGAAGGAGCGACGTCGGATGTACCAATCACGAAGTGCAACGGACGCCTAATATCTCTTACGAATTTGCATAACTTCCTCGTGAAACGTTGCGCGCGTGAACTGCGCGCGAACACACGAAGGATCGTGCCTGACCGACTTTCGTCGATTCCATTTATCACATGTCGGTATTAAGTTGAACACGAGGTCGCGACTCGACGTCGGAATTTTACGTAATCGGCGACGTTAGTGTCGTCTTTCGAGAACTAAACATATAAATTCAATCAGGTGAATTTCACTCAGAAAAGTGGTCTTGTAAAAATTATTTAGATATGAGAAATTAATTAAGATAGATAAATGAGTAGCAAACATTACGATATCACAGATACGTTTTGTAGGTTTAATCAATATAGATGACAGAAATAGAATTTCTTTAAACTAAAAGAAAGAAGAATTTCTTTATCTGAATTATTTGTGAAATTTAGTGAGATAGTCTCTCTCTCTCTCTCTCTCTCTTTCTTTCTCTCTCTCTCTCTCTCTCTCTCTCTGTGACCTCATTCAGGTTAAAATTAATCACATTTTTTATAAAAATTAATTGCGATAGACAAAAAAGACGCGGCAAAAGACAAACGAATGTATAATTCTCACATCTATCTAAATTTACTTACAGACATTACTAGAATGGTGCTGCTGCAAATTCAATCACAGACAATTTCCTAGCTGATACAAAAAACAACAGCACTAAATTTTAACTGTAACACTTAGAATTCTATCTGGTCCAACAAAACAATTTTTCTTAATGTTACCGTTCAAGATTCTCACGTACAGTGGATTGCAAAACCTCGCATGGAAATTTATTTGGCAAAAGCTTGTTTAGTTCTAGCGTCTGTCCAGTTTTTCTAATATAGGACCGATTGTTTCAATCTCTTGGTAAACTACTTGACAGTTAAATTATATGTCTGTCTTTGTTTTTTCTTCAAATTAGACTGATACAGACACATGATTTAACTATTAGGTGACTTACAAAGAGCTTGGAACAATTGGTCTATAGTTTATCTGGATAGGTGCTAGACAGAATCTAGCTCGTGTGAATATTTTACCATCTCTGAATGTAGATTCCAGTCAGTTTTCTCTAGTTATCGTAACCTTCAGTGACTCTCCAGTGGTTGTCTTAGTTTTCTCGATATAGACAGCGCCATCGGAGCTTAATTTAAGTTTGTTTTTTTCTTCTGCATTGGTTGCACCAGTGTAATGCAGCATCGTATGCAGCATAACTCCTTTGGTTCGTGTTGTATGTATACTTCGCGATCTGTAGCAGCAGTTGAATATGACATGGTGTCATGTAGAGCGGAGAAAGACGATTCTTAACTCGAAAAAGAGTTGAAAAGCATCCTGCTACGAGCTGATGTCGAAGCTATAATGGCAAAGCGATCCCGACATCATCTTCATACCGGTAAGCCAATTTTCTTTTTTATATTCTGTTTTAAAGTCTGTTCTTCATTTTATAAATATCGTTATGTTATTTAATTATTATTGACATATCATTTTCTATAACTCACTTCATACGCTCTGGAATGTAGCACCGGCTAGGAGGTAGGTCTGCTTTTTAATCAGCAGCCTAGTATCTGTATAGTTTTACATTTCTTTTACATCTAGATTTCACAAGGTTACACATAAAGCTGGCCAGGTTTACAAAATAAACTCCAGATAGTGCTTAGAAAAACTAGCTCGCAACTAGACTATTTCGGGTAGAAATTTCCACACGGGACGGTTTAGACACATTGGTATTGGGAGCTTATCAAATTGTCAAAAGTGAGTTATTACTGGTGAACTTACACAGTAATAATATAATTGAGAGCAATAAATAATAATAATATTTAATACTTGATATAATTATTGATAATAAATAATATAATTACTGTTCCCACAATCGAGTTTTTTATCTAATCCTCAAATAACACAGAAAATCTCATTACACTAATGTTTTTCCCGTGTACTATTCTCGTGTTAAGATAATCAAAAAGATATGATTGAACACAAAAATAACTATAATTTTAGTCAGACCAAACATTTTTCTCTCTCAGTGCAATAAATATATCAATTGAACGCATGACCGACACGTCCTTCGGGCCAATTCGACCCGGTGCCCTCTACATCGAGAAGAAACACATGCGTTATGGAGATTTGAGTTTAATCTGTGGGCGAAAACACTATTAAACTTTTAAACATGTTTCTCTGTCTACGCAGATTATATCGCGTCGAGCAAGCATCGTTTGCGCGAAGCAACGTCGGGGGGAACTCAACGGCCGTAATTCCGACAAAACAGTTATCGTCAGATCACGCAGCCCTCGAGAGAAAGAGCGTTCATATTACTCGGGAAATAAGCGGAATGCAGGCATTCACGACGTGCATAGATCGACTATGCGCATTAATGAAAGCACGCTCCTCCGCGTTCTCCGACATCTCTCTTCGCCGCTTCTCCGGAGGGAGAAGATAACGCAGCGACGGCGTTTCCGAAACATCGAAGAACGAGGCGTCTTAACGCTTAACGCAAAACACATGCTTACGGTACGCGGGAGCGCAGCCGGTTGCATTAAAACGCCGGACGATGCACCGCGCGAAGATGCATCGAGACGCACGGCGGAGATGGGGGACGCCGGCTCGCGCGCTCGCCAGACTGTTCTATAATTTTATAGTGCCCACTTTTATCCGGCCCCTAATTAATGGCCCATAAATTATGGGCGACGAGTCGTTAATGGCGAAAGCGCGTGCGTGCGACGTACATGCGCGCAGCGCAGTGCCAACGTCCCTGCGCATGATCCTGCGCGACTCGCAACAGCTGCGCTCCTCCGGCTTATCGCACGTCGCGTATTCCACCGTGTTGTTAACACGCACGCGTCCGATACGACTTGTGCATGCGCACGCATACCCTTGCACACGTGGCCTTGCGTTACAGTTGTCCGACGCTCGTAAACAATGCTCTACCGATTTGGACGTAGCTACCGTTAATAAAAATATCCGGCGACGATCTTTCAGGGATACGAGAGTAGATGCTATCGATACCCTAGCCGGACAATGGGTGCTTATTTTCAGGCGGCGACGTTACGTAAAGGGAGAGCTGCCTAGTCGCGGTGTACGCAATGTCGTGCTGCGTCTCGAAAAAAATGCACCCATGAGCGTTTATTAACTGATAGGCGTAGTATCTGATAGATACTTTTATACTTCAAATTTCCAATATTCTCGCGGTGTCTACAGTGATACCAAATCGCCATGCATCCTCCTATCTTATGATCTGGGCCTCTATTCTTGAAATAGTTGCGTATACGTAAGTTTTACTGCGCAGATTTAATCATACCATAAAATAGCTGCGCAATGAAAATTACGTATACGCAAAAATTTCAAGAATAGGGGCCCTGTTCTTTTCAGCTGCACTACTGAACTGGTGCAATAAGTTAAAGTAAAATAAGTACATCTTTTTTCACTCTAACTTATTACACCAGTTCAGCAATACAACTGAAAAAAACAAACAATTTTCTGCACAGTTTTTGACAGCCATTAGTGCTTTATTACTAGCTAAATGTTTTGTAACTAATGTTAAATTAATGTTTTTTAAAAACCTAACAATTTATTTCACTGATAATTCTAAAACTTAAAAAACATTATTTTCATTATACACTAAAAGAAAAAGTATCTAATAAATACAAAATATTTATCCAGTCAGTATCTCATATTTACTTGTATTAATAGAAAATATATATTTTCTTCAAACCAGCTTTTCATGAAAATTATTGTTTATGCTGTATTTAAATAAAAGTTTTTAGGTTCTTTTTAAGCAAAAATGTTATTAGTATTCACTGAATAAATATGTTTTACATATAAATAGGGTAAGTAAGAGTCTACTAATACTAATCTTAGTTATCGCTATTTTGTTAATATCTAACATTGCGAACCGTTACACTAAACACTCTGTATACACACTGAGAGCAATGTCTGATGATACTAACCAGAATTCTATTTAGGTTTATCAAATGGTATGATGAATAATCGTGTACAAGATATTTAGTTAATGATACCAAACTATCTGGTGAGCGCATTGTTTAAATAGCATTACAGTAATGTTTAAATACGTTTACCAAACCGTCTGATACAGCAATTCATTTGGTGAATGTTATGAATACAGTTGTGGAGTAGTATTAGATTTCTTACTTAACCTAAAATCTAACCATATTATATATAATTTTCATATATTTGCTGTATATAATCTTCATATTTACTTCTAAATTTGTCGACATATTTTAAAAAATTTCATTCTTCCAAATATCTGACGGTTTGCAGCGTTTACTCTTTTATAGCACCGACGTCTTTACAAATTAGTATAGATGAAAAAGGAAACGTCGCAGTGAGTAACAATTAACTATCGTATCAATAGTATCACAAGTCTAGAGAGAATTACCAAACTATCTAGATGTCTACAACTAAATGTCTCAGTATTGACTACCAGATACGTCGAGGCATCGTAATCAGAATATTGGATATGTGAACCAGATATTGCATATAAATTCACCATATTACTTTCATAAGACGAGTATAGCGTCATTCACCAAACCATTTCTCTCAGTGCATTGAACATTATAGACATAAACATTTAGTAGTTGTATATACGAGAAAAATTGTATTTTTGAGACACCATTTGTTGTTGCAACAACATTTGTGGTTGTAACTATTTGGAAAAATGGCGTAAAATTGGACTAAAATACGAATATCTGAAACTTATCGTAGGAGTGTGAATATAAGTCTGTTTTTCGAACTTTAATTTTAATTTCTTTACTGTCGCAATATACATTTAACGGTAATTACTGTGTATGTCCTGTTAGGCGCTTGAAAGACGAAGATCCATCAACTATGAGACATATGTAAAACGTCCCTTTTCGTATGCCCCTCTATCTAATCTACGATGACGGTCTCTAACGATTTGCGAATAGCGGATTTAATTTAATGCCGGTGCAGCCGAGGCGTGTAACGGTACTCAAGATCCGACAACTTTACAATGCATTTAATATCGCACGCGAAGTAATCATCATGCGGGATTTTACAGACAGTGTCTGGAGATCCAGCGTCGACGAGATGCCGGCGTTATCGTGACCAAATGAACGCGGTTTCTAAAAAGATCCCGACGAAGTCTACGCGCGCGGCCCACGGGACGAGACCGGGTCCACGGCGCCGAGAGAAGCGGACTTACACGAACGTGTACGCGCTCCGATACGTACGTACGTAGAGTACTCTCTTACCAAGAGAGAGAGGCTCATTGCCGAAGCATGCAGCCTTGTCTTGTACAATTTGCTCGAACATGTCCGTCGCGGTCGGAGCGCTCGTTTCAACCGGTCGCAGCGTCCTCTCTTCGAGGAGATGAAGAGGATACACGACCGTGCCGAGCCACGGTCCCGTGGGATCGAGGAGCGACGAAATTCATGGTGTAAATTCACCGAGTCATTCTCTTTCTCTCTCTTTTTCCTCCTCGTCTCTCTTTATCTTTCGGTCTTCTTTTCTATGTCCTCGCTTCTTCCCTCGCACTCGCACCTTTTAGTACCGCCAGCTCTTTCTGCCTTTGAAGAATCACGTGTACACACGCACGCGCGTGTGTGTATGTACGTGTGTGCGTGCATGTGCAACAGGCCCACAGCGATAAATCTAAGGTGCCCTCCGCCGCGACACCGAAAACTCGATCGGGACAAGTCCGCCCGGCGTAATCCGGTGTCGACGACGCGGATCAGTGCCAAGTCCCGTCGTCGGGCTTTTCGATACTGCAGATTAGACCCCGCTTCTCCCTTTATAAATCCTTGACGTACTGTGTGTTTCACGCTTACCGCGCGCACAGCCACCATTTTGTACGTTTATTTTCCGCGTTTCTATCCTGTGAAGTAACACGTACATAATAGATACATGCATATAAATACTTTATATGTAATAAATAGTATGTATTATACTTGGTATACAGAAAAAAATTTGATTCGATTAACCAAATGGTCTGGTGAAATACAAACAAACCTGAAGTTCCAGTTGAAATTACCAGAATTTTGTTCAAGTTAATAAGATTAATCACAAGATTAACATAGTTAACTAAACAAGATTTCTGGTTAACTAGAACTTGCAACTGTTCAGTTGCATGTTCTGTTTAACCACAAAACTTATTAATTTCAACAGAATTTTGATAACTTCAACCGGAATTTCTTGCAACTAAATGTTAATCCAACTAAATTTTTTCTTCATGTATGTACTAGTATTTAAAAAAAAAAAGAAACATCCCATTCTAAAGTTACAGCTTTGTAACTAGTATCTCTCTATAAGTTTCACTATAAATCTCAATGTATTAATATGCAGCAGAGATAAAAAATTCTATTTTTCTTCGTTAAAACACTTATTAATCAATAAGTTGATAATAATTCTCTCTTTCTTGAAAATTATCTTGATATTAAGTTTTCATTAATCATTTTCACGCTGCAATTGCAGCTTCACACTGCCGGAAAAGTACCACAAAAAGGGAATAAAAAAATTAAAACAATACGATCACGAACGAGTTAAACGCGAGAGGTCAACGTTACAATCGTCAGATACCTCTTCCTCGGTTCTGGCTGCATTTTTTCTCCCCAGGCGTCTTATCGGCGCGTTTTCGTGTTACTATTCAGCGTGCATGACGTGCGCGTGAAGACGGATGCCCGCGGCAAGGTTCACGGGATTGATTACCGCAGTCAATAACACGGGTGTGTATATTGATGAGAGCGCGGAATGAGAGAACGTTAACAGGTCAATGAAATTATACTGTTACAAAGATTGATGCCGTTGTGATTGATGATTGATGATGCGCCGGGCGCTGAGGTGTCAGGAAGCGGTTTTCACCTGATCACTGACCATTCCGTCGAATTTGTTCGACTATCGTTACGATTTGTACATCGGCGTACCGCACGCCCTACCTCGTTAAACAAATGTTGATTTTGTGCATAATTAAATGGCAGCATCTCGCCGCGATTGTACGAAAGAACTCTCTAAAGTACGATCAGTGTATTCTTCACTGAAATGTTACTTACAACTGGTAGTTCAGTTATAAGTGTAACGCTGTATTCAGTAAAATATCAGTTAATAATAGTGACTATTCCCGTTATTGATGCGGTTACTTTGCGGACATGGACTTGTGCCATTGCACGTAAAATATATGAAAGCTGTTAATTCGGTCATCACAAACGCAGAAATTTGAATTTAGTATAACGTATAACGAATTTATTACAGACTTTGTAGTGAAATTTTATTTCCACCGGTTAAGATCAGTTATAAATAGAATGAAGTAATAAAGTGGGATTGTTTTCACTGAAAATCAATGAATATTCGCTAATTATCGATGAATTAGTACCTTTACTGATTCAATCAGACGATTTTTATTGATTCATTTTGAAAGAAAACCGTCCTAATTCAGCGGTTTAGGTGCATTAAACTCACTCTATTCCTCTAATTTTAATTTTCAAGTCGACACATTTTGAGTAACTTTCTACATATCTGGCTAAAAAGTTAAAAAAAATACGCAGAAACTGGGACTGTCATTCTGGGTTGCCATTGATCTTCGTTTTGTTGCTCACACGCGAAGAAAACGACGTATAGTTCGTGTGGACTAATAAAAATAATTACAGTATCTCCACGTCGTTGTTGGTCGACGCCCAAATCGAAATCTGATAAGAAGCCTAATAAATGCCGCGAACCGATCGCCTTAACGTTGGAGACAAGTTGCGTCGAGAGCCACCGGATGATCCCAGAGACAACCGTGCACTCCCTCTCCCTCTCTCTCTCTCTCTCTCTCTCTCTCTCTCTCTCTCTCTCTCTCTCTCTCTCTTTCTTTCTCTCGACAGACAGTGCTGCGGAATGCGTCGTCTTCGGGCCCTAATGATTCCCGAAGCCGGACCCACCGGGGACCCTGATGATATCTAGGCCGGACGAACGTCGCCCGGACCTGCAGCCGTGAACGCTGTCTCGTCCTTGCTACTGTCGCTGTTAAGGGAGAGAGTATCTCCTGCGTCTTCTCGAAAGGTATTCGCAAGAGACCGCGTTGCATTCTTCGACGAGTAAGTATTAGTAATTTACTAATTGCATCGCGATGGGATCGATACGATCGACCTGTTCGACATTGCGCAATTCCCGTTGTAGCGTTGCAGAACAAGAAGATATTATTTTAACGGCGAAAAAAACAGTGGACCCGGAAGAATGACATATCACGAGGGTGGAATCGACAGTACTTTCTGGAACGCGAGGAATTTTCGGAGATAAGCATCTCCGAAGCTCACCGACTCCACGGCAATTGCTTCATAAGTCATCATCGTAAAATTGACTAATAGGCATACACGAACTCTCTTGGAATCCGTTTGTCCAACTGCTCAAGCCGAGCGAGGTTTTGACAAATGATGGCGAAACCGAAGATATATTTGATAACGTTCATTGTAGGATTCACCGGTAAAGCCTATGTATCTCTTCTAATATTTTGTAGCAGGCTTCTCCGTACATAAGAGATGAAATGAAGTACATGAGGACGTCGACAAGAGTTCGAAATGTTAGTTCCCATTTTCCCGTTTTCTTGTTTCCTCTTAAAAATAAAATTGGTTGGATTAACTATATCCCACACAAGAATATGATGTCTTAAAGACGTCTCCTCTCTAAAAGACGTATTAAAATTTTTGAAACGTCTAAAAAAAATTATCAGGGAGATATCTTTAAGACTTCTCATGTCTTAATTTAAAACATCTTTTAAAACGTTATTTTAAGACGTCTTTGAGATATTATTTTAAGACCCTTTATAAGTTTTGGTCAATATTTTAATCATCTCACGCAAGGTTCAAAATGTCTATTGTTTTACAAAACAAGACAAAAAACAATTACAAACAAAGAACTTTGTCAGTAATTTTCATTATATAGATGATATGTAATGGAAAACAGATTCACATATAACCATACAAGTACTAGCTGCTCAAAAAATAAAAGTGATATCCATTTATAATATGCAACACAAATTAACATTTTTGTAATTTTTTACATGAGTGTAATTGCGAATACACCAGATTAGCGCAAATAAGCAAATTTTTTTTATTTATGCAAGGTTTAAATTTCCATTTACAAATATTTTAACAAAAAGCAAATTTCCACAAGTGATTGAAATATTAACCACAAAATCTAAATAATTCAAAGCACTTCCCCTGAATGAATTGTGGTCGATTTTTTGCCAACCAATAATCATAATAATAACAAGTATTATAAAGTTTCTTATATTTCACACATTTGTCATTTGTTGTCTAGATATTTTATGTAAACTTGTAATAGACATTAGAGTCGTCAGGTTCAAAAAACAAATTTTGATCCTATAAATGTTTTTGATCCTATAAAGGATCAAAAACATTTTGTTTAAGACTGCTTTAAGATTTTTATATATACACATAGACATGGCATCTCTCTCCTTCATTTTAACACTTCAACCAAAGAAGGGAGGAAGGAAGGAAGGAAGAAAGGTGTTGGCGTTTTCGTCGCAACTCCGACCTCGCCCTTGTGTTCTTCCGCAACGTTGTGCACACTACTTCTCTTTCATGAGCGCGTGTGAATACGTCCTAAAAAGCGAACGCGACTCGATCTCACCGGCATTGTCGCGAATGGTCCCCTCGACAACACCGCCCTTCCTTGGTGTCGCTCTCGTACGGAGGATGAATGTTCGAATCTGTCCGTCGCATGAATAGCGGAGTGATGTTTGTTTTGAGTGCAGGTTCTCGCGCTTTGTCTCAGCGGGAGCCGCAGTCGTTTTCCGCCGATGCCCCCTTCGCCTCCGTCGCGAACGTTGGGTCTGTTTTTCTCTCCACTCTTCCTGTCGCCCTTTCGTTTCTTTCGTTTTCTCGAGTTCTTTCCGATCGTGGAGACTCAGACGCGGAGACAAACTCGAAATTACATCCGGAATTAAGACCGGGTCTGATTATCACACTTTTTATATATAATATTTATATTTAATATTTATATTACATTTATTTTTATTTTATTTAATTAAAAAAAATATACGCAATATTTTTTAATATTGTGCACGTTTACTTATAAATATAACTTTCAGGTAGAAAAAGAAATATCATCTTTATATATATTTATACATTGAGAGAAATTATCCGATAAAAAATTAACAAATGGATATTTCCGATCAAATTCTAATCAATTTTTATTATTTTCATTTTTATATCCGATCTAGATTAAATTTAACCGAATACTTCCGATCTATATTGGATATTCATATCCATTATAGTATTTGCATAACTTTATCGATAAAAATTTAGCGATATTTTGATCAGAAATATCCGTTTATTAATTTTTTATCAGATAATTTTGTTCAGTGTACAACTAAAGAGAGATTGCGACCAAAAGTTTCATAACTAATAAATCAATAAAAAATAAAAGATTATAAAAAATTTTATCGTCTTTTTTAGTTAAATCTTGAAAAAATGGTTAGGTTGTAGATATCACATGTTTCATGCAATGTTTCTGTTATAAACTTTTTCGTACACTCAACTAACATAGTATAGAGAAGATATGCTTCTCTATTTTTTACGTGAAATATAAACTTTGTGACAAACTGACCCGTATGATTTCTTGACCAGATCTCCCCTATGTATAAATTTGGTACGTCCAATGATTAATAAAAATTAATTATGCGTCCAATGATTAATAAAAATTTAAAGAGTTTAATAAAATATAACGGAAAAATATATGTGATAAAAAATTGTCCAAAGTATCCCTCAACAAAATAAATTTTGTGGAAGTGTCGACTAAAGTATCTTCTTCCTTCTGATTGCCTTCTCGACTCGAAGCGGCGTGAAGTTGAACAATTTTGATGCATGAACTCGACAAATTTTCGACTGGATAAAGACATTAGACGCGCTCCTTGTTCTTACACAGTGGCTTTTGTACTTTTCTTGGTCAAAAAAGAATAATCGAGGTGAGGGAGGTGAAAAAGAGGCAGAAAGGTTGAGTGAAAATCACAGCCATGACGGCGGGCTCTGTCACAGTGCGATTGACTACAACAGTTTCGGCTAAAGGTTAGGAACAGAAAGAAAGAACACACAGCGATCGCAAGAAACAAAAGCGAATGAAAAGTTTTTCTCCGTAACTCGTTTACTCACGTCGGTTGTCGATCTATAGATCATTGACGACATAATTCGTTCTCTTGGTGCTTTTACGTCGCGATTAATACGTATAACTGTTTGAATTTTTATCCATTTTTCCCTCAAATGGTGAAATGTATGAGAAATACGTCACTTGTTTTCTAAACATGTGTTTCAACACACACAACGCTAGTTTGTAATTTAATTCATGGGGTAAACAGTCTTATGCATTCCCAGCCACGAATTGCATTGTAAACCTTCGAAACCTCCGTGTGCACATCCATTCACACATTTATCACATGTCCGTTCATTCACACCATGCCTCTAATTCGCTCCTGTAAGCAACGCGCCGCCTTTCATCCGTTTCCTGTACACGACCCCTAACTTTCGAAGATACAGCCGCTGTTTGACTTTCATTATACCTGTTTCTTCTTCGAAAATAATATATACCGCTACTTTTTGGTATTCCAGCCTGTACGATTAGCGCATTGAACATAAGATTTGATAATATTCAACCAGCCTAGATAATAATTACTAAATATTTTGATGAAATAGTTTCAACTTAATATATAAGTGAAGGTAACCAAATAATATTTAGTAAGTATTAATAAATAGCCTTGACAAGGCTTGGTATTTGTTACCAGGGCTTGATAATTATTACACTAAGAAAAATTATCCGATAAAAAATTAACACGGGTAAAAAATTAACATTAAGACGGATATTTCCACTCAAGTTCCGATCAATTTTTATATCCGATCAGGATATTCGATTAAATTTAATCGGATACTTCCGATTATAATAATATTTCATTAGATAAACCGATGAAAAAATTATAAACCGATATTTCTCATCAGATGTTTCCTGATCGGATACAAAAATATATCAGTATTTTGATCGAAAATATTCGTTTGTTCATTTTTTATCGAAATATTTTTTATCGAATAATTTCTCTCAGTGTACTATTTTATGTATAGTACGTATCAAACAATTGTTAAATAAAACCATATTGTTTAGTGATACTTTCCACTAGATTAGACTGGCGTAATAACTTAAAACAGATTTTTTACCAAATAGTTTAGTAATTATTAAACTATTTGGCAACTATTACAGAATTATTTGGTATTAATTACCAAATCATTTGATTAGGTGAATTAATTAAAGACTTTGTTTTACTAATTTTGTAATTAGTATTAAACAGTTGGTATTTATTACCATATTTGTTCCCCTTTATCAAATATCATATTGAAACATTTAAACAAATGCTTTTGTCAATTATTATCAGACTTCTTTCAGTATGGCTTGTCCCATAACGCGGTGTTGATTCCATTGGAGTAGATTGTTAAAATCGACAATAAATTCTTAAGAATGGTAGAACTATCCAAATTTCTATTTTTATGTTTCCTTTTTTGACTTGTAAATATTCCACGAAATTTATTTCTTCTAGTTACTTATAGCCTACAACGTCCGGTATATTTAACGACTTCTGATGAAGGCACGATCGATTTGTTTTGCCGATATGTGTGTTCATAAACTGTTTGCTGAGAAATTTGCACGTTGAAAATGTTGGATCGTTTTAAGGTAATAACCACAATAAGGTACTCAGTAAGATTCTCGTAGCTTAATTCCTAACATCACGCACGGCTGATATCTCTTTCGGACGTTCCACAAATTCCTCTATGAATCACGATTAATCGCTCTGCCTCGGTGCATACAACGCTGTATCGTTGTGTGATCGGAACCTTTTAAAGGATCAGAAGATTTTCAGGCTAATACCTGAAATGGTGTTGATACATTTCTATGCAAAGCGCTTTAAGCAGACCAAGTCTGTTCGAGCGATTAAGATTCCCGCCTGTCTCTAAGGATTATGTCCGGCGCGAGTATCCGTCGCTTAACTGTTTTACGGCGAGCCGTAAAGAAGCCCGGCCCGTGCAGGTGCAAGGACTGCGCACTTTTTGCTTATCTCGTTGAAATTCTTACAAATGTGGTAGCGATAGCGCGGACTAAGTTGGCCGCTACCGAGAATAAGAGCAATCTCTCGGAATGTACAGGATATCTCAAAAGCAGCGCGCATACTTTTCCCGAGATACATATATTACATTAGAACATATATTACATTATATAATACATATATTACATTAGATATATTACATGGTCATTCTTCGCAAATTATGCGAAGAATGACCATGATTTATATCCGCACTTTTATCTTTAAATAAATAACAGATCAAAATTTTCTAACGTAACTTTTCCGTTTTGTGAATATTTTAATTCTTTCAGACATTTCGCGAATGTCTAAATTGGCCGATTTAAAAAGTATGAAAGTAATCAGGGAAGCACTTTGACCGAATGATAATAATAAACGAATATTCGGAAAGATCTTTCGGCTATGTAAGCCCGGTGTGCAATTAAAGCCGGCAAGTGCAAAGTAAAGGACGGTCGTCCGTGCTCCATCTATATCCTTGAAAATTCATATTTTAAGGAAGCAATTTCACACGAGACCGCAATTTCGTTTCGCCTTGGTATTTTAACTCGTCCCATCCACACGAGACGGATATCGGGTGTATTTATTTCGGAACGGTATTAGGCTGTCTTAGCAAAAACTCACTTCGTCGAGAGCTAATGATATATCCATAGCTACAGAGGCAGTAATTTTCCTCACAATTTCGCTAACAGCGTCGCCGTGACACATACACACGAGTTTACGAAACACCTGTCAATCTCCCATTCAGCAAAAAATGTGTCGCTACGGCGCGGCGCGTTCACCTGTTCCCGAAATCAATCTTAACGTTATTTCCCGGTGGTGAGAGAACTTTCGTGTACAAAAGAATAACGACGGCGGTTGCGAAACGCGAAGAGAATGAGAGGCTGAAGGAAATGAAAGCAGAACCGATGGAATCACCGTGAAATCGAAAAGAGATTCAATCAAAACACCTGAAATTACCTCAAAGTACAATTCCATTTGTGGCTCAACTATGACTTCGAGAATAATGTCTGACAAGAATAACTTGCTAACATTTAAAAGAGACAATCGAGAAATCCAAAAGAGTAAGGAACTGAGCCGGAGTTGAACGTCACGGCATAAAGCTCACAGGAAATGAACCAGGTGCGGAGAGACGGAGAACGGAGAGAGGAAGCAAAATAAACCGCGAGGGGATGTTCTCACCTACAAAGAACAGAAATTAAAGTCAGAAGACGGACGTGCGGGAACGTGCACGGAGAAACAAACGACTACGGGGTGGCCCGTTTCGTTTGCCTACGGGGAAATCGAAATTAACGCAGTCATCGGGAAACACGGGCAGAAGGCCGGGCAAAATAAACGAAAGAGTTGAAGAAGAAAAGAAGCAACAGCGGGAGGCAAAAGAAGAGGAGTAGAAGACGGTGGAGCAGGAGGAGGAGGAGGAGGAGGCGGCGGCAAAGAGAGGAAGAGAGGAGGCCGCCGACGTCCTCGACGGCGTGACACGACGCCGAGCTGCGCGGTAAATTACTAGCGTACGCTGAAGAATCCGAGCGCGCCGAGGGTAATTCCTCGGGCGGGCGAGGCGGTATCGGTGGGTCGCATCTCCATGACAAATACTGGCAGGACCTCGCGCGGACGCAGCAGATCCTATCTCGGTTTTATCCCCGCAGATAAATGGACCCGCGTATAATGCCGCCTCACGGTGGTTACGTACACGTGTACGCGTGGATGTAAGGCCACTGCGCGCCGATATCGGTATCTCGAGTGCGCTCGAGCGCGCATTGCGAGGAAACGCTTTCCACGCGCCCGCTGATGAGAGCGCGCTCGCGCGAAGGGAGACCGCCCCCGATATTCTTCATCCTCCAGGAGGTGAGAGGCGAGCAACAGCGCGACAAATAATCCCGTAGCGTGTAGGCTGATTTGCTCTTCCGGCCAAATGCTCGATGCTGGACTGAATGGTCCCGAGATTTTCGGAGTACAGATATATTTAACACATATATAAATGTGTTGTTTAACACACACGTGTGTGTTAATTTAAAATATCAGTATAATATATTAAATAATATATAAATATATATATAATATATAAATGTGTTATATATATATATAAATATATATATAATATATAAATGTGTTATATATATATAAATATATATATAATATATAAATGTGTTGTTTTAACACACACGTGTGTGTTAATTTAAAATATCAGTATAATACATTAAAACTCGAAAGTTTCTATCGAAAATTTAGAAGACATTTTCTGAATAAAAGTGACAATGAAGCTCATGTTGATATTATCTTGATTGGATATTGAATCTGACCTCTCTGTAATCACATTGCAGTCAGAGAAAAACATGATGATGGCAACTATACAAGTGATAACTATACGACATTCGTTCATAGAATTATAATATATATATAATTTAATAAACTATTTTGCACTCATTACAACTAATACTTTAATTGTAAAAGCTACAAAATAGTTCATTAAACTATCACAATAATATTTAAATATCAAATTTAAATATCACAAAATCTGTATAGTTACCATCACCATATCTTTTCCTCTGAATGCACCATTTCACCTTGTCATTTCACTTAAATAAGTTATACAAGTCGTTAGGTTTATACTTATAAGGCCCATATGCGAAGAGCACGACGTCTCTCCTCACATTATCTCAGCCCACAATGTCAACATCGTCAGTCTCCGTAATCGTACCTCGAATACCGCCGCGTAATTAAGACATTTGTATCGTAGCTTCGTATATAGCGACTCCTTTCCCTCGGCAATTTAAACTCACTCCCCGTGAACCAGGTCGCGAAAGTTAAAGCGAGATACGATCGAGACCGTCTCCCTCCAATTGGATCGGCGACCAATCCGTTGCCGTGGGGCCTAATTAATTCCGCCTCTTGCCGGAGTCACGGTGGGTCCTTATCGGGGCCCGATTAATACGAAACGCGGCCTTATCGTAAGGAATTAGCCTGTTTGGCGAGAATCAAATAGCTGGATGGGCGTGCGCGCGTACACTCGTACATGTGTACGTGTGCGTGTGCATATTGCAGCAGGGGAACGCGACTCTTATCTCAAATACGCGTGCTACGGCACTCCATCGCGGCGATACGTGCGTGGGCCCGCCGTGAAAAAGCCCGGGCCTTCCCCGGGAATTTCGCGCTATCGGCGAAAATGAGCTACGTGCACCGATTACCGCGCTTAGGCTTTCTTCCCGCGCATCCCCGGCTCGTCTTTCTTTTTTCCTCGCGCTTCTCGCGCGAAATTACTAGACGCCGAACACCACCGTGAGACTACTGTAAATTACGCGGCGGCATCGCGAATACGCCGCAGGAGGAGGAGGAGGAAAAGGAGGAAGAGGAGGAGGAGGGGGGAGGTAAGGGGTGAGAAGAGGGCTCGCGCGCGCGAGAAACGTCGTAGGAAATCGAATTACGCCGGCACGCCGAGGTGTGGTTGAAGTTTTACCGATCGCAGGACGTAAAGTGTAATTGCGAGATGGGGAAGATTCGCAAGAAAAAGAAGCGCGAGTCGCGCGTTACAGCGGTCGTCCGAGGGTTTAGCGTGCTCCACGAATGCTAAACGCTCGCGCGACTCGAAATCCGGTTTATAATGTAGCTTGCGTTAGGACGCGCCTTCGTGTTACTTCGCGCCCACATAAAATCCGCAGAATAACGCAATTAGCCGTCTGAATCGGACTCCTGATTATCGTTATTCGCACCATCGCCCTCTCTCGCGGTTCCTTTGCGCATTTAAGCGCCCCGATCGTCTTTTTTGCATACCGCCGTTAACGCCGTGACCTTCTCCCATTAGGGACGATTATATCGTTACGCCGATATCCACGCTCCCGGCATGATATTACAAAATCGGAATACAAATCGCCTTCGTCGACGCGCGCGCGCGCGCGCGCGCACGTCGCCGCTTCGATCGCCGATCGCGAAGAGGATTATACCTGGATGTTACAACACTATTATAAGAGTCGCCTCTGCTTAATGTCACGGGACGTAATACCGACTGATCGTATAAATTATATATACAGTACGACACTAAGCTATTAATTATTATCCCGACGCCCTCGCAATTCTCGTCTATAGATTCTTCAACACGTTAATTGCCATGTGGGTCGCCGGTGAGCGACACTGTAATATCGCCGCGTCTCATTAAATTACTTCTGAAACGTAGCCAATTATGTATATCACAAATTAAACGCGCAGTTGATGAAACGACCAAACAAATACATGCATTATGAACTGCGTGTACTTGTCGTATCTTTAATGATTGAAATTTTAATTGAGCATTGAAATCACCAAACATGCACTGAGAGAAATTATCCGATAAAAAAATAACAAACAGATATTTCCGGTATTATAACGAATTATATATTATAACGAATATTTCCGGTCAAAATATGCCGATGAATTTTTATATCTGATCAGGATCATAATAGCATTTCACCAGATAAACCAATCAAAAAATTATAGACCGATATTTCTCATCAGATGTTTCCTGATCGAATACAAAAATTCATCAGTATTGTAATCGGAAATATCCGGTTGTTAATTTTTTATCGAACAATTTTTCTCAGCGTGGAAATCAGCATAGACTTAAACGTGCTGAATCTGTGTCGGAATTTTTTTATATAAAATTACAACATCTCCCAATTTCAGCCGCACTGAGAAATACGGGAAATCACGCTTAGGATTTCAACGTGTTCTGGCGACTTCTCACGTAAGAGAGAAGTGCCCAACCGATCCTCTCTACTCGAGTCCCACCCAGCGTAATCGGCGGACGATCTCGCTTATAAATTCGGCATTCCTGGCGTGTAGCCTTGGTCCACCGCGCGCGTCAAGAAGACAAATCATGACTGCTGTAATTTCCGACGATCAAGGTCGCGCGGACATACATAATGTACGATCCGGATCGGCCATCTTAGCGGGAATCGATTTGAATTAAGAATCCGGCTGCGTTATATCCTAGAGGCAGCTGTGGTTCGCGAAGCCCAATTAGGTATTATAAGCGGTTCGGCGCCGTGTAATAACGGAGGGGAGGTTTTGAATCGCACGGAGGAACAGCCAGAGAAAACCGAACACGGAGACGGACCCTTAGCGAGCCCGATCCGACAGTCCGCTCACTGAGAGACTTCACACCTTATTTATCTGCATCTTCCTCGCCGCGTGCATCCGCATTGCATCCACCAACGTATGCGGTGCAGCAGCGTGCAATGGAAGCTGAATCGCGGCGCGATCGCGATCCTCGCGTTCCTAACGTTCTTCTATTCGTCGAAGAATTAGCACGCGAAGATCGACGGAGCCCCGGCGCTCGATGAAGGACGTCGAGGAGAGAGAAGAAAAGAGCGATAAAGAGGTGGATAACTGGTTGAGAGAGAGCCAGTCACAAAGTGGCAGACGTTGAATGACAGACAATCGGAGAGAACTCTCGGCGACTTCTCTCTCGGCGTTTTCATAAAGAGAGATGACAGAATCCGGCAAGCTGTGGCAGTGATCGGTCGTGATCACAACGAAAAGACGTTCACGAAGAACCGGGGGTAACATCGACAGTGGTATTAATTATAGTTAACTCTCGCGGCTCGCTTGAGCCGGTTGAGAAATGTATAATGCCGTTGCAAAACGCGGTGGACTTCGATTCAATATCCCACGTTCTAGGCGGCCACAATGGCGGTCGCACTGTGTATCGGCAATCAGCAATTCTAACGTGCGCGGTTGGGAAAGAGGACATTCCGAGATGGCAGGCTACTCTACATTGAATGAAACGCTCAGAAAATTTCGAAGAGCGAAGAACGCGTCTCTCTCTCTCTCTCTGTCTCTCTTGCTTTCCCTGTCTGTCCCACGTGGAGGCTGGAATTCGAACAGCAACAAACGCATAGTAGCATACACTGGCACAGCTGCTAAGCGAATTTGCGTCCCCGCAGATCGCGGCCGCGCGAAGAGCGGTAGCGGCGAGCAGAATAAACGCGGCGCATCGCGACGGACATTTAACGCGGCTGTAGCATAAATTTGCGCGCGAGCGATGCGCCTGTATGCACTGTTTCCACTCTCTTCCTGCTTCTTTCACTCCGAGCGAATGTGCGCGCGCATGTGTTTGTACGCGTGCATTCACGTATATCATGCACGCGTCTTCCTTCGTGCAACCCCGCGGGATACCGCGGAGAACGAACGTGGTCAGGACGCTTTAGAGAGCCCTCGGCTCCTCGAGAGGCGTAAGCTCATACTTTAGGAGGGCTGGATGCGTGCGCGCACTCCCAACGAAGAATCTAATGTTGAAGCGCGCGCGCGCGCACTTAAACGGGATTCTGCGGATGCACGTGCGGCTGCGATCGTAAATATTGTACAGCCAAAGGTATGCCTGTGCGCATTTTCCGTCAATTTCGAGTAAACGTGAGAAGTGCGAAGGAGAAGGTGCGGGAGTACGCGAGGGACGGAGTAGAAGTCACGCGGGACGGAGTGGAAACACTTGACGTCCATCTGATGATCGGAAAGATAGAGAAATTCGGGAGGCGCGAGAAGCTGCGTAATTTGTATTTACTTCATTTGAATGCGCATAAAATTCCGATTATATTAGATACAACGAATCTAACTCATAAGGTTAAACATCTCCAGTTTTATGGTTCAGCGGCTGTCTCATAATTCCACCTTCTCGATGGAGCAGATGCTATCGTAATCCGGAAATAGCCTTACTATGTTTACGGTTGAAGAATGTAACCTTCTACCGCGGAGAACTGAGAAATTTGATCTTTGCTACTGACAAGTTACAGAAAGCATGATTGAAAGAAAGGGATATACTCTTCCAATATCTGGGAGTGAAATTTCAGCCGAAAAATATCGAGAAAATATCGGTATGTCATAAATTGCTAAACGTCTGTATACATTATACACTGAAGTCTGTATACTTATACACAATTCTACAGTGAAGTTGTTAGAATTTTATTCAAGTTAATAAGATTCTAGTTAATCAAACAAGATTTCTGGTTAACCAGAACTTACAACTATTCAAGTTGAACATCTGTAAACTTTACTTAATCAGGAATCTCGTTAACTTGATTAACAAACGTTAACGTTAACAAAATTCTGGTAACTTCAACCAGAGTTCCTGGCTCGTTCATATTTCACCAGACATTTGGTTTATCCAAACAAATTTTACTCCGCGTACAAAGAAAATTCGTATAATTGTCACCTATAAAATTGTCATTGTCATATTTCTCTTTGAATGTAGAGTGACTATCGGATCATTCGAACGATTTTTCGAAAGATGAATTCTTTACTATTAATCAAGTGAATATTTTCACTTGAAATTGAGGGAGAGAGAGAGGGGGAGAGTGAGAGAGAAGAATGAGAATCTGACCGGATCTCCACCATCACATGAACATTCTTTTAATCAATTGTAGCGCTCGCTTACATGGGATTAGAATGTACTCTAAACGTGAGTGAAACATTCATTCTTGCGATTTCGAGTGGTTGTATTTTTCACTATCGTTCCTCGTGAAAATACTAGCACTTTTCTCTCGTTTCGAGTGAGATTCTATTCTAAAGAATATAGGGAGCAATTCTTTTGATATTCGGAGAAAACGTATTCCCACGTGACCTCAGTGGGGGACAGTTAAGGAGGAATAATAAACGATCCCGTAATTTTCTACAAGTGCAACAAGTACATCGTCAATCTTCCGAGGTATCCACGAGGAGTGATATCTCCTGACGGCGCTGTCACATCTCACATTTCTTGGCGCGATTCGCGGCGCGAGGCTCCTCGACATGCCGTGGGAACGGCACGGGAGGAGACGTTCCGGTGGCGATCAAATTTATGAAACGCACCTAAAACCTCGAAAGATGTTTATCAAACTTCCCGCTTCTCCGCAATGAGACGAGGACAGGGAGCGTGTAAGTTCTCGACAGCCGTATGTATCTTGAGAGTACTCGACTCGGCACAACTAAGCCGGTGAACGTCACGGACGAGATTTAGAGGCCGCGACGGCGGACAATGCACGACACCTGCGGCACCTCGGGAAGGACGAAGGAGGGGAGGGAACGAAGGGAAGAAAAGGAATCGGTACGGGAGGAAGAGGGACATGCGGACGGAGAGCGAAATAAGGAGAAAAGGAGGCGGAGGTGGAGTGGTGGATTCATCTCGCCGTATATGCCGCCGAAGGAATAGCGTCGTCGTGGCTCGCCTATGTACGTTACACCGTGAAGAACGGAAAGTGGTACCGGCAGCGCAGCGGGATAAACTTAAAAGACATCTTAAGAGGTTCTTAATATCAGTGGCGTAGCGTGACAGGATCCGCCGGTTAGTAGATGCTCTCGCGTGATTTACGGATCGCACTGGACGTTTCGCGTGTTTGTTATTCAGGAGATCAAAAGGATCAGCAGAATACTCGAAGTCTCGGTGTAATAGTTGCACCGAGAGGATTATACTAGGTGCGCAACTAAGTTTCCGGGTTTTTTTTGATCAATGGAAAATGGAAAATTTCAAGAGAAATACAAAAAATGGTTTATTCAAAGTATCGTCCCTCGCTAGCTACACATTTTTGCCATCTCTCTGGCAATACATAAATACCGCGACGATAAAACGACGCGTCTTTGGACCGAAACCATTCATCCAACCAATTTTGCGCTTCTTCGAAATTGGCCAAGTGTAGCCCAGCCAAGCCATGCGTCATCGACCGGAACATGTGATAATCGGAAGGGACCAGGTCTGGTGAATACGGCGGGTGCAGTAGTAGATCCCATTTCAGCGTTTTGATGATGTCCTGGACGATGGAAGTGCGATGGCACGGAGCGTTGTCGTACTGCAATATCACTCGTTCGTGTTTCGTGTCCCATTCTGGCCGTTTTTCGAGCAATGCATGGTTCAAATTGATCAATTGTTGTCGGTAGCGATGCCCATTGACAGTTTCGCCCGGTTTCAGCAGCTCATAGTACACGATTCCTTTCTGGTCCCACCAAACGCAGAACATTGTCTTCTTTCCGAAGCGATTTGGCCGTCCCGTCGATGTTGAAACCTAGCTTCGCTAGGTGAAAGCCATTTTTGCGTTTGGGATTCTCGAAATATATCCACTTCTCATCGCCAGTAACAATTCGATGCAGGAAACTCTTTCTTTCATGCCGCAAAAGCAAAATTTCGGAAGTGGCTCTTCGATTTTCCATCTGTTTCTCAGTCAACTCATGCGCACCCATTTTCCTTCCTTTTGAATTTTTTCCATGGCATGTAAACGTTTGGGAATACTTTGGCGAGTCATATTTAATGCCTCCGCAAGTTGATCTTATGTTTGCGTATCACCTTCATCCAATAACGCTTGCAGATCGGCGTCCTCAATTGTTTTTGGTCTTCCGGAGAGCTCCTTGTCCTTAGTGTCGAAATCGCCACTTCTGAAGCGTTTAAACCAATCTTCACAAGTAGTTTTCGATAGTGCATGTTCGTCGTAGGCCTCCTCAAGCAAACGACTTCAGCTGCATTTCTTTTCAAGTTAAAGCAGAAAAGCAAAGCTTCCCGCAAATGCTGTTTATTTGGCACAAAACTCGACATCTTCATTGTTAGAAAAAATATTTTTGCGTTGCGATATGTGTTGGTATTATGACTAGTTATTGTTGACAGATGTCCAAGCTATAAAAGAAACACAACTTTAGACATGTATGTCGACTACATGTGTCGTTAGCACCATCCATGTGTGAAACCCGGAAACTTAGTTGCGCACCTAGTACAAATTAATGTTCAATGACACGCATGAAATTTGAATTTTACTTCATAAAATAATTTGTAGAACACTTTGTAAAGCAAAAAAATTTGTGTTCTTTAATACTAATTACACCATTGCCAAATTTTTCGCCGACGTTTGCACATCGCAACAAATACCGAGTGTGGATTTTAGGATTAAACTACACGGAGAAAATATTATAATGAAAATAAGAACAGTACTTGGAATAAAAAGGGCGTGTTCGAATGTATATCAATACGATCCCTGTTGCAAGTCTCAAAGGGCTAATGTCGTCTTTATGTTCCTTATACTAACAGTATGATCCGTTTAGAGCCGCAAATGTTTTGAAACTTGCAAAAAGATTATGATTCGTCTATATGGCGTTTCGAAGCGTTTGCAGTATCAGTGGATCTTACTCAAAGTTCAACATTGATATTTTGCTTGTTTTCCAGATTTGAACCGTGTCTTCTTCAGCAGACTCTGTTTCTTAAAGAAGTAAATTAAAATGTTCACGAAACGTTAGAATTAAACATAAAAAAGACGCGGTTCAAACACGAAATACAAGTAAAATATTGGACGACACCACGAAATTCTAAGATATTAAGTTCAATACTGATTATACACGGAAAAAAAAGGTTTGCTAATATATGGGCAACTAAAAACATAGACCATTACTCGGATATTTGGACACCAATGTTTCTAGTATGAAATAATGTAAAAAATACCAGATTGATGATTAACGTCGTAACGTTCTTTCGATACGCATAATTAGTCTCTCGTTGGCATCGCGTTATTTAATACGTGTATCTTCGGTTGAACCGTCTATGCGAGTGTCAGTGTCCAGAGTCAGTACCATGACATAACAGCTAGGATATTTGGTCGAGAAGCCGGAACAGAGAACGCAGGATGCAAGGACGATGAGAATAGTGACGCATCATATATTTCTCAGGTGTGCCAAATCAGTTAACTATGTTAACTGCAGGAGAAAATTT
>NW_022639482.1:2251983-2266258 GCF_010583005.1 Odontomachus brunneus | reverse complement strand
TAGTCTCTCGTTGGCATCGCGTTATTTAATACGTGTATCTTCGGTTGAACCGTCTATGCGAGTGTCAGTGTCCAGAGTCAGTACCATGACATAACAGCTAGGATATTTGGTCGAGAAGCCGGAACAGAGAACGCAGGATGCAAGGACGATGAGAATAGTGACGCATCATATATTTCTCAGGTGTGCCAAATCAGTTAACATATTTAGTTGTCTATTAGCAAAAAAAAATATTAGCAAATCTTTTTTTCCATGTAAATGTAAAAATGCATCGTGATTAGTCAAGTCAAAATTTTGACTCTATGTTAATTCCGCAAATGCCGTTGAAGAACCAATAGAGGATCTCGAGATACAACATTATACATGCGATTGTTTTATCTTGTTTACCATAAATAATTAATGTCATACTGAATCGTTCCTTAAAAAGGACTTATTTCGTAAATTAATTAATATTCGGTTATCTCACTATTCTATAATATAATTCTTTAATTTTTGTTCTTTATTTCAGACAGTAATATTCGGTTGCGGACAAAAATGTGCGCAAGAATATTAAAACAATCTGCAAGAAATGTAAACACAGTCCCTCTCCCGTCGTTAACAATCGTCGCTCATCACAATGAACACCAGACGATCTGTTGTTCCTCTGTACAACCAAAACATCCAGAACCTTCAAGGCGGTCACGTGACTCACGAACTCTTTCGACTCTTTCCATTCAGTTCCCAACCGGTGAGTGATATACATATCACGGACTACGTGTGTTGGTGCGTCAACTATTGTTCCCGCGCGCAGTCAAACATTCGCAACCTCCAAGGCGGTCAAGTTTACTTGCGTGCCTCCCGGACTTTTCCGGATCTTTTCATTCAGTCCCGCGCCGGCGAGCGACACGAGCATATCACGCGTGTGTCGGTATCGAGTGATTAAACTATTTCTTTCGATATGCATAATTAGTCTCTCGTTGGCATTGTGTTATTTAACACGTGTATCTTCGATTGAATCGTGTCTACGCGAGTGTCAGTGTCCAGTGTCAGTACCACGACATAACAGCCAGGATATTTGGTCGAGAAGCCGGAACAGAGAACGCAGGATGCAAGGACGACGAGGATAGCGACGCATCATATATTTCTCAGGTGTGCCAAATCATTTATTACGACGTTTCCGAAGTATCATGACGTACCGAAAATTAAAAAATACCCGAGTCGAAATTTAGGCTAGCATTCATAGCTTGTTATCATTCGACATATAATTATAACTTTATTGATTTCTGATTAATCATCAATTTATACTGGTATTTTTTACATTATTTCATACCAGAAACATTGGTGTCCAAACATCCGTATAATAGTCTATGAATACAAATTTGTAATTAATTATGTTCTCAATCAAAGATCTTAAATAATTTACAACTCTATGAATGTCGGCCTTAGAATATAAATTTTACAAGTGTTGATTTTTTCCGTCTAATAATGCTCCTTGTTCACGATTGCAATTTGGTTTACATATGTCAATGCTCTTTAGTTCACGATTGCGATCTTGTTTACATTTGCCAACGCTTTTTCTCAATGTCTACTTAACTTTTGCCGAATCTAAATTTAAATCTTCATTAGTTAACAGCATTATTGGACACATAACTGTTATTTTTTCATTTACAGCTTTATATCAGTTCTTTTAAGAGCTGATCCAATCTCATCAAAGCTTCCATTAACCTCTTCAGTGGTGATTTAAAATAACTACGCTATTTCCCCCAGGGCGAGTTTTTCTTTTTCATATAAACATATCTAGATTTTTTCTTTTTACTGTTATTTTCATTGAGGAATTCTGAAAGATAGAATACAAAGTATATCTAATTTGTACTTTCTATGAATTAAAAATATATAATAATTTTTAAATAAACCAAAAAAGGAATTTAATATTTTTTCATGAAAATTTTCTAGTCATACTACTTAAGAGGTTTAAGAGGTTTTCTAGTCATACTACTTAAGAGGTTTAAAAAAAGAAAAAAGAAAAATTAGGAAGAGATGAGATTAAGTCTTGTTTTTTTACCCATTCACCAATCCTTGTTAAATAATTTAATATACGCTTATTTGTATAAATTTCGTTCGAATATAGCCAGTTGCCAATCGCATATATATATATATATATATATATATATATATATATATATATATATATATATATATATATATTTGTCAATTAATATAACGTATATGATAATGCCACGTCTCGTTCATTGTTGATTATAGTATATTCGTAACATATACCGATGAGATATTCAGCAATTATCGAATTCCGTACAAACGATGTATTTTTTTAAAGATTTTCCGGTCAAACACTAATCTATTATCATATTTGGTAACTGGCAAGTAGTTTTTATGCATCGAATGCACCCAAGCGCGCAATTTTTTCGACATTTCTCCCGCGAAGGGAAATGCATCGGGGGAGTTAAATAGCAGCCCGAAGATCTTCTCAAGGTAGCTATTAAGGTAGATAGTGAGGACGCCGTTTGTGTATTTCATATGTTTATATCTTGTTCCTAATTGAAAAATTGCTTAATAATAAGAGAACGGGCTTTGCTAAATAATTAGTTGATTCAAACGATTCGACGACCGAATATTCTCATCTTTTTCAAAATCTGCACAAACGTTGTGCATTTTTTGAGGTTTTCCGGCCGGACAAATGGCGATGAGCGAGTGTCGGTTCGGTGCATTCGATGCGTCCGGGCGTTTAATTTTGCCAACATTTTCCCCGCGGAAGCAAAAGGACTTTGATAGCATTGTGCGTCTCTGTACAGAGAAAAATATCATTCTGCTGCTGAGAAAAATGTTACTCAGTTTGTTTTCTTCCTTTCTTTTAAATAATTTTTATCTTCAACAAAGAATATTTTTTTATAATAGTCCTAAAATATATTCATTACAAATTTGAGAAAAACTCATTATGTGTTCAAAAGAAAAAAAATATATTCTTTTTACGAGAATATTATAAAATTTTAACAAAACAAAAGTTGATTCGATACCAAGCAAAACAAATTCTTGTTTTAATTTCATATTCTCGATTGAAATAACTAAACTTATTAGGATTTAGAACGTATTTTATACAAATTTGATGCTTATGATGTACTTGATAGATTTACATTATTTAAATTATGAAGTATTTGAAATAAATAATATTTATTTGAACGCAGTATGAACTTTTCTCTGTGTAGACTTTGTCATTTTGTCCAAAAACATCCGGCCGGTAGTTAATGGATGAAATTTTATACAAATATACTGAGATAAACGAATATTAAATAACGAAAAAAATAATTAGAATAATTAAAAATAAAAACAAATTTAAAATATTACATAATTCGTGAACAAGTCTTCGAGTTTCTTCAACATAAAGAGAACGACAACAAGTGATCATTCGCAGCATCAAGGTAAGTCAACAGCTTATATATCTCGAGATTCTTTATTGACGCTTCAAATTCGATGGAATTTGCAGAGTCAATGTAGAGTCAAAATTTCGACTCGGGTGGCCTACAAATTTGACGGTATTCGCAGGCTTAACCTAAGTTTCAATTCAGGTACTTCAATTCGAGTACTTCTCGTAATTTTCGAGTATATATAAAGCGAATGAAATTCAACGGGAAACAAATCGAACGGCTGATTCACATGAAATACATACAATGAATCAATTTTATTATTAAATCAGTCTTATCAAATAAGGATCAAACATATCAACAACCATAGAACGCGACTGTCAGCATTGTGAGAGAAAAAATATCTAAAAAATAAAATATTTATTTGGTAGCTACTATCATATATACTTTAATCTAAATTTTGTTATTTAAATAGAATAAACAATTGCTCTCATGAAAAGCTAAAATTTTAAGAAAATATTTTCTTATTTGAAAAATATTTTATATCGATATATAAACATATATGTTATTAGTACACACATCAAATAGATATTATTTAATTTTTAGATATTTTTTTGCCAATGTGGCTAATCAGAACAGAACACAGGATATACATTACTAAATTTTTAATATTGTACTGTATAAATGCACGTGCCAAGATTGTTTTGGTCCGACCTGATACTAATACTATATACTATATACCTGAATGTAATAAACTTGCAGCAACATGACCGGTTCTGGCCCATGCGCAGTATAGGTCCCACTGCGCATGCGCGAGAATTCGACTTTCCTATCTTTTTTCGTATCCTTTATGTCAAACTAAATTCTAATTTTTTCTAAATTAAATTCTGAAAGTATAGTTATAAATCGTTGAAATTTTCCTGATTGGAGCATCCACAGTTTCGGTATGTTCAACCTGCGGAATTTTTGTATTGAACAAATATTGCGTTGACAGCTCGAAATTTAACTTTAAAATTATTTTTTTCGTCTTCATCACATATTGAGCAATGCTCCAATTTATTTTTGCATGAACTTTTGTTGTATAAAAACATTTGTAATTCTGTGCAATCAACAAGACATAAACTTTACAGAAAGAAATTAATGTTGTATCGGTAAAGTTTTCATGTTCGGCATCTCCTTAAAAACCAAAACATTACCTAGACTTAAAACCAAAACAACCAAAAAAAACCAAAACAATACCTAGAATTAAATATATGTCCACGAATTGGTACACTGAGAGAAATTATCAAATAAAAAATTAAACGGATATTTCTGATCAAAATACCGATGAATTTTTTATCCGATCAGGAAATATCCGATGACAAATATCAATTGATAATTTTTTCATCGATTTATCTGATAAAATGCCATTATAATCGGAAGTATCCGATAAAACTTAATCGGATATAAAAATTGATTGGAATTTGATCGAAAATATTCGTTTATTAATCTTTTATAATTCCTTTCAGTGTAGAGATGCTTTTACCTTATCCCCATTTGCTGCACATCGTGGTAAATCAACGCATTACTTCGATATTTCAATGATCGTTGAGACGCGAGCTCACTAGGGTATCGGTTTATCCAGCCGGTGGCTGATCTTTTTGCGCTTGTAGGACGGCGCGCGGCTGAAAGGATTTTCGGTAGTTCGGGACCCCTGCTGACGGCGCACGCGGCGAAGCGAGCGAAAGCGAGGGGGACGAGGAGGCGAGAGGAGCGCGTCGCGCATGGCCGAGGCTTTTTTATCGGGATATTAATTGGACAACCAATTATATCTTACGCGGTGAGGCATAAATTCATAACCTTTAAGCTCGCTGTTAAAACGAACCAATTACCGGAGCGGGGGCCGCTGCGTGCCTCTCCGAACCGCGGTCGAAAAGCCAGCCAGCCGACCGGGGCCTGATCCTTTCAAGTATCCTTTCGAGTATCCTTTCGAGGAACGAAACTGCAAGAACCCACGAGAGTGACCGGAGCGGTGCGATTCCACCGTTGTTAACCATCGACATCGCCCACTCGTCGCCGCGGAGAACCTGCCCCTTAGCCGGCAAATTCATTTCGTTTCTTCGACACGGACGAGGTGCTCGCGTACTCGGGCACTTACTTATCGCGGCTTAACAAGCGATCAGAGGAACAGATCGTCGGGAATATCGTTTCTTCCGCGGAAAATAATATTCATACCCGGATGTACTATGTCGGTGCCAATTGGAATCGTTAAGGATGCGGCGGGTGTGGTCCCACTTCCGCGTATTAAACGCGCTGTAAATCTCTGCAATACCTTCCGCACGCGTTACTTCATTAACGCACATATATTTATAAAGTGTTTACAGGCCATATCACACGGAAAAGAAAAATAACACATCCACGTAACCAGAAATATCCAGCTGTGAGCAGCATAATTGCATTATCCTAGTTATTTTTAGGTGATTGTATCCAAATAGGAAGAACGACCTTTTCCCAATAACTAGTTATGATACTGTTTATGGTTTTAGGTACTGGTTATGGTACTGGCTTGTACTGGTTTTGAGTACTGGCTAGTTTCTGATCAGTTTAAACGACGTTTACTTCGCCAGTAATTGAACAATAAAACTAGTCAGTTTCTGATAAGTTTCTAAGTTTTTAAATAATTTCTAACCAAACTTTTTTTTACAAAATTCGACCAAATAATTTTCATATGCTACACATTATAGAATATTGTTTTATTATTCAATATAAAACTAAAACTGTGAAATTCGTGTTTCAGAAGGTACAGTTTTTTCATGTGCAAATTCATTCATTATTAAGTTGGTTGCAGATTTATTTTTAATTACCAATTTTTTTTTACTTAGTTTCTGGGTAGTAACTGGCCAAAAAACATTAGCCAGTATTTTCCGAATTTTTATTAGACGAGAAAACTATCTAATATATACTTACATTTTTATTGCCTAGTTTTCAATATTTTCCTACCCAGTTTTTGGGTAATTACACTGAGAGAAATTATCCAATAAAAACTTAATAAACAGATATTTCCGGTCAAAATATCGATAATTTTTATATTCAATCAGGAAACATTCGATGAGAAATATCGGTTCATAATTTTTTTTATCTGGTAAAATGCTATTTATGATTAAAAATATCCAATTTAATTGGATATTCTGGTCGGATATAAAAATTGATTAAAATTTTATCGGAAATATTCGTTTGTTAATTTTTTGTCGAACAATTTCTCTCAGTATACTGTCTAATAAATCCTATTCTAAAAACCGGTTAGATTCTAGCTAGTAATCCGTTTTTCCTGTAAATTGTTCTATTTAGATGATGTATATGATTAATATGCTCAGTTACTTTGGCACATCAACAATCAATGTACTACATCAATATTTGATTTGGTTGTGACAACCAGAAATCGATTGAAGTCACTATAAACACTCTAGTTAAAGCAATCAGATATTATAACCGCTGCAACGCTAGTAATTCAGAAATTGCTCTGTGGTTACAGCAACTACGTAATTAGTTATTCTGTATATTATTACTGTATCTGATTAGCATAATTAGATTTATGTCTTAACCATACTCTTTTTTCTGTTCCCACTGAAAAAAAGGATTCGGTTGTTGGAACCAAAATTTGATTAATATTGGTTAGAATCAACCAAATTTTTAGTAACTGCAACTGAAAAATTTAATTGCCGCTATTTTACTTTGCTTAATAGCTAACAAGTAAACTTATGCAAAAGGTACACTCCGATTTCTTTCTAATTTCGTACAAATTTAGAACTACAAAAAATATTCAGGTCATATTTAAAATTTTGGCCCATTTTGAGTTTCACGGATAGTTTATTAGCTTTTTAATGTTCTCACTCCTATCAGCAACAAGTGCAACAAAAATACATAAGAAATAAAATTGAATACAAGAGATTGAATACAATATAGGAGTTTTTGATTTGTTGATTATGAATATGAAGTCAAATATGTAAAACTATTTATATGAATAATAAAATGTTTAAACAGAACATGTAAAAAGTTAAAAAACTATTTATACAAATAATTTTTCGATTTGGCCGGGATTTGAACCATTTTTGACTAATTTAACACAGATTTGAAATATTTTGGTTGGAATCTCGGCTAAAGAATTTAGAATGATTCGTGTCTCAGCTATGCTGATTTTGTTAAGATTATTTAATTATATTATGTATTCAATTTTATTTCTTATGCATTTTTGTTGTACTTGTTGATGGTAGAAGCGAGAACATTAAAAAGCTATAAAAAACTGCCTGTGAAACTCAAAGTGGGTCAAAAAAAAAAATGACCTAAATATTTTTTGTACTACATTTGTATCAAATTAGAAAGAAATCGGAGTGTACCTTTTAAGTTTACTTGTAAATAAATATATTACTAAAAAAGTAAGATAAAATAGTGGCAATTCAATTTTTTAATTGAATTTTGATTATAATTACCAAACATCTGATTGATCCCATTTTAACAAATTTCGTCAACCAAATCCTTTTTTCAATGCATGAATACCAGAATTGAAAAAAACTTTTCCGTTATAGAGAGAAAATTTTCTATACACGCTTTTTATTGTTCATGTTAAAATACTCGTTAAATAAATAGCATGTTGCAAAGATGAATTAAAGCGTTACTGACGATCACTCCGAGGACGAGCTACAGCTGCTGACGTCGCGGAACTTGGGCTCCGTGATTTTGTAGTAGGGCTTGAAGGACGCGAGTACATAAGTGGAGTACGGAGTCCTTTTGATTCTACCTAGAGCAATCCCGGCCTTAAGAATCTCGACGACTAGGTACCGCGCGCGCGTGTCCGTGAGTCTCGTATGGTCGAGCACGTATCTCACGATGTCCTCCAGACTGGCACCTTCCATGAGACGATCCATTCGTCTTCGCGACGACGTCGCAACTAAAACCTACGCGGACACGATCGTTCCCATTTTCACATAACGAAACGCTTTTATAAACCTAGATTTACTACGTCTTCTATCGTGTGTTCTTTATTGTTACGCCTCTCCGCGCATCGTCTCGGTACATAGTCCCCGACTCTTTCCCGTAATTGGACCATAAACGTAGCCGGAAAAATGCATATTTCTCGATTAAGCAGTGAAACATCGTTATCACGAATTGTGTATCGGACAAGAAGCGGCCTGACGCGGTCGTTCCGACTCGCATGAACGATCTATCGGCAGAAACGAATCGCGGCAGTAAATCGAACGGATACACCTAATTGGATTATACTCCCGTCGATGGAATGCGTGCAACAGCAGGCGAATACGAGCGACACGACGCGACGAGACGTGACGACGGGAGGGCGGGGGTGAGAAAAGAGTCTGTATCGCTTTTATGGGCCGTATATTAATTCCATAATTGAGATATACTTCCCGTCGTGCAGTCACACACGCAATGCTGTCTCGCAAGAAATCGACCATGATATAATATCAATCCCGTATCGGCAAGGCGAAACATACAGTGGAAAACAATTTTGAGGAGGCAAATGGGAGGCTTTTGGGACACGAGCTTTCCGAAAAGAAATATATGATAGGACTTTTATGTTTACCTCAATCCGTTCTATATTTCCACAAAAATTGCGGAGGAAAATCTGAGACACTCTGTATAGAGTTAACTGAAATAATATATCCTAAACTTTTATATGTTTAACACACATTATATTTAATACTCTTCGATGACTCATGTCATACGATTATACAACTCGCAGTGACTACATACTACATACTACGTGACTACAAACGCGTTTCATAATGACTGTTGCAATTACTCTCGCCTGTCACCGTGGTGTAATCATTCAGTCGTGACGAGACTGCTCGCACATCGTTACGTTAACGCGCGATCGTTATATCATCTCCCGTGGCGAAATTTTAATTCTACATCGCGAATTGTAAATTTGGATTCCACCTTCAAATTCTGCAAATTCTGCAAATTCTGTCGAACTTGAAGAGATAGCTAAATGAAATCGGCTAAATTCGTCCTCGACTTTATCAAGCGCGGATATTATATGGCTGTGAGACGGCAAGAAAGCATAGAATTAAAAGCTGTTAAGTAAAAACGAAATCAATGCTGTCTTTTCGATCGTAAAGCTTGACGTGTCGGGACGAGGAGAATTCGAGGACGTTGTTATGCAGCTGCGAGTGTTCGTGCACCTGCACGTGAGATGACATTTATTAGCTGGATACAATGTAATGGGTATCTGACGCTCTGTGCGAAAGTGTTTCAGGCCCATTGCCAGGTTTAAATCTTAGGATGCGCGTACTTTACGTGTAATTATGAGTCTTAAAATTCCGCTTGGGTATATCATGAGAGGAAAATTACATTATGGGATGCAATAAAGTCCTTGAATCTCGTAAACTATTAAAGGTATAAGTTTCATTTTGATTCTATTGAGAAAAATTATCTGATAAAAAATTAATATTTCCGATTAAAATACCGAATTTTTATATCCGATGACGAAACATCCAAGAAATGCCATGAGAAATATCAGTTCATAATTTTTTGATCGATTAATTTGATGAAATGTCATTATGATCGGAAGTATCCGATTAAATTTAATCGGATATCCTGATCGGATATAAAAATTGATCGGAATTTAATCGGAGATATCCGTTTGTTAATCTTTTATCGAATAATCTCTCTCAATATATGAACATCAAAGATGAGGAATTTGTTGGAGAAATATTACATCCTGAGAGACTGCATTTTTCTTTTGCATACTTAAAAGTTTGCAGGAATTTCAACCGCCCAATAGCGAGAAAACCAAAATTTTCTTACTACAGAAAATAACGCAATCCTTTGAAAAATTGTCGAATCGTCATTACATTTTACCAAAAACGGATTTTTTGTTTCTTCTTATTCTAGTTTTGTCTCTACAGGGGTAATTGTTTAGCGATTTTAAATTTAGCTCGAGGTAATATTTGATATTCATACTTTCTCTTTCTTTGTGTTATATTTCTGCTCACTAGTCCGAGTTTAAGCAGTCTCGTAACGTGTCATGTAGATGATATATTCGAGGCGGTCGAGGTGTGTGCCTGGATAGGTTGAGCAGGTGGAAACTGATCCGTAATGACTCTATCTCGACGACCTCGCCACAAAGAACCGGTGGTGCTACGGTAATAGTCCGTGACTGTATGGTTGACCGCGACTATCATGTGCTCAGGCAGGATCAAGAGACCCGACCCTACCAGCCGCCATGGATTATTTCGCACGTACAGCTAACGCTAAGACGATACACGACCGGTGCTTTCTCATTTATGTTGCGGCTTCCAGTGAATCGCTATGCACCGTATGATTTACCAGAAGTAACTATTTCTTAACGTCTATTCGTACTTCCTTAGTGCCTCGGTGGCGTTTAATAATCTCTCGTACGCGAAGGAGCCGTTGGGGAAGTCCCGTCGCGTCCCGATTTGCGAAACGCGCGTATTAAACGCATTTCCTAAACGCAATTTCGACCAATGCGTTAAACTGTCATTCGTCATTAGTCGACTGTGAGAATAATGCTTAACCACGGCATTCCGGACGATTATCCTAGCCCGAGCGGCGAAGTAGATCCGCGATCGTGATAATCTAGTTACCCGTGGCGGGCAGCGACTTTCTTCGCATCGCCGCAATTAGCGGCGGTGACGGGTTAATTGGACTCGTTTTCGTCGCGTGACGGCTCTCGGAGATGGGGAGATTCCTGCGAACTAGGTAGAGTCGGCGAGAGACAAGAAGAGCATCGCGCAGCGGCGCTTAGCGCGAGTATTTAAGGCTGCCCTTTAAGCCCGCCGCACACGTTCAGGCGAGAACGGAATTATTAAAGACGCGGAACGCGAAGGATATCGTGCGATTCGCAACGGAGGGACCGTCGGGACGCGAAGCTTGTACAAAGCGAAATCAGATTGCACGGCTAACCGGTCACGCGCGTCGCGTTTCCTCCCCGTACGTGGCGCGAGTGTGTGCGCAGCGCGACGTCCGATGTAGGACGAAGGAAATTATGCCGCTTCCAAAGTACAAGGACCACCACGCCAATAAAATGCACGATCGATGCGACGAGTTCTCCTCTCTTTTCGCGAGGAGCGACACGCTCGGCGCGCTTCTCGCTCGATACAATGCCGTGACGAGAGAGAGAGAGAGAGAGAGAGAGAGAGAGAGAGAGAGAGAAAGAGAGAGGGAGGAGAAAAAAGGAAGGCATAAAAGAAGAGAGACGCGCGTCCCGCGTCTCTTTTCTTCGTCTTTCATCGAGTGACTGCAACCGCCCACGATCGACAATCTTATCCTTGAGCCTATCTCGATGCGCTCGCGCCTCCGCAAATCGCCACTCGCTTTTAATCGTATTGTAACGTTGACCAACATTAATAACGGCGCGTTATGCGCAACGGCACAGGATTTCCTTCGAACTTTGTTGTTATCCAGACTCGTTCCTATCAACATTTATAGGCACGGATTATGCCGAAGTGACGACACTTGGAAAATTTTGCGCTAGAATTGCAGTGGACCATCTTAACAGTGGATATTACATTCGCTTGTGAATTAATTGGCACGTAAAAGTACTCATACTTACAGAAACAAGAAAATCCGCAATATAATCTTCTGTTGACGTCGCCTGCTTCGTGGGTCTCTTTGCGAACAGTCGCGACTTTCAGCAATCGTTGTTTTGCACTGAACTGACGAAGGCAGCTGTGCTCTGGCAGATATAGACTTCCGTTACCATCTAGTTTTTTTTAGACCAAAATCCCTGGCCCCGAAACTAATTAATTTCAAAGTAACAGACGATTGAAACTGCTCCCAAAATGAGTCACGATGGGCAGACGAAGGGTTAATCTTCGATATCAAATGTTATCTTGCAGAATGCGGAGGCGAAAACGTCGTGGAAGTTTTATAATTATACCGTAATTACAACTGCGCTTGAAACGACAACTGTGTTTAAAGTTCTTTTCGATTTACTTTCCTATTTACTTCCATCGATCGTCGATGAGAAGAACACCGATGACAAGCAGCACTAATTGATTATGCATGCGATTATTATGCAAAGAGAACGCGCGGTGCAAAAAGGAAAGCGAGACTTTCGACACAAAGTGCTTCGTGGAAGATCTTGTGTGTCGACTTCCGCCAGACCGCGCTCGCAAGATGGAAAAGTACTTTTTGCCGCGTCTCGCCGGGGACTATCGCCGTCGGTGGCTAGATTGATCGGTATTTACGAGACACATTCGAAAAACGAACGTGTAAACTGGCGGCGAACTGTAGCAATCGTCGCCCGCACTCGCCGTCCTTGAGTGATTCGAAGATGATTCGCGGACGTGCGGTTCGCCGAGAATAGACTGGAAGGAATTCTCTTCAACGTGAGTGGTGACGATTGTGACAAGCGCGGCTGCAAAGAAATGCAAAGTCCATGAGGGCCAATTACACGGCGGCAGTCGCGCGAGAGGCCGGTAGCGTCCAAGCTGCCTGCTGCTCGCTCACGATTAATTAACACGTCGAGATATTACTTTGTTTAATCGGCACGTTGAAGACTCTCGATAGGCGCATACGCTAATTAATAATAATTCCACCGGCGGTCCGAGACCGGCGATTAATCGCGTCGTCTCGCGTTCGCAGTTGCACGATCCGCTGCCATCTACGGATCGCTCCTCGATCACGTCAAGGGCATCGCTACCGGTTTCTGGGTAGACATCGGCGCGCTCTGACGCGCCGCGCGGCGAGGCGCGCTCCTCACGATACGTGACGGCTCGTCTTCGAGAAGACGCGAGAACGACGCCTGATGAAGACCCGGGAAAGTGGCGCGAGAGCGACGTCGAAGTGGGGCGAACCATTGGCCGTGTCTCCACCTTGCTGGTGCTCCGAGGAGCCAGCGGGGGAAAGAAAAGTCGAGATACCGGCGGATAATGTCTCTATTCTCGCTGAGTCCCGCAACATTCCCGAGCCCGTTCTACCCGATAATTACATGTTACCGAAGCACAGTGAGACCTTCCATTAGGCCGCAGAATCACCTGCTTCTACGTCGACCGATGAAAAACTCTTCCTAGTCGATGGCGGTGCGCCGGCCGCCACGTATCCGGAGACGCGTTTTGTAACCGCACATTAGCATTTGATTTCCTCGCACGAGATCGTGCGATTTTTTACGACCGTCCAAATCGAAATTCAACATCTGCTGTAAGGGCCTAAGCACAAACTTTTGCATAACGCATAACACACAAGGCAATCAACCAATCAAAGGGCTTTATTTCCTGGAGAGGGAAATAAAGGATTGGTTGATTTCCTAACTTGAATTCTAGTCCTGAATAGAAACCTGAGTATCTCACATAAACCAAGTTTCAGATAACAACTGTTAATACGGACTTACGAATACCAATCCTAGAACATACTATAAATCTCGCAAGTGCTTACTCAAATATGAAATATGAAATAATTAAAGCGTACAATAAGGAATACATAAAAAGTTCGAATAATATATTAAATAATTCTTGAACGAATGCTTTTTCGAACTTCTTTAAGACAACCGTCTACAGCATCAAGATAACCAAAGTAGCTTGTACATCTCGAGATTCTTCATTGACTCTTCAAGGGTTCGACGGGAATTTGCAGGGGATCAATGTGGAGTTAGAATTCCGACTCAGGAGGTGATATAACGAGTGCACGTTCATGTAACGATGTGCGAGCAATCTGGTCGTGACCAAAGAGTCATACCGCGGTGACAGGCGAGAGTAATTGCGATAGTCATTATGAAACGCGTTTGTAGTCACCGCAAGGTAGTCACTGCGAGTCAGGTACGCGCCTCAAGACATACGCATGCGGAGGACGATAAAACGACGATTAACCCGATGATTCGCGTGTTCTTTGTACATTATCATTATTTATGTTATTCATGCTTCTCTCTCTCTCTCTCTCTCTCTCTCTCTCTCTCTCTCTCTCTCTCT
>NW_022639482.1:2198049-2249264 GCF_010583005.1 Odontomachus brunneus | reverse complement strand
TCTCTCTCTCTCTCTCTCTCTCTCTCTCTCTCTCTCTCTCTCTCTTCTTTCATAATATAATGCGAAGTACAGTAAGTAGCAGAAGAACATACTGCTTTTTTTTTCTCAAAAAAAAAAAAGATTGATGAAAATCAAGTATATAGTCTTGTTCTAACTTTGAACTAAAATGCGTTTAACTATGACGTCCAATCTCCTGCATTGTCAATTATAGCCTGGCAACGTCGAGACATGCTTTCGACAAAATTTTCAGCCAAAGTCTCTGAAAGTGACCTCCATATTTGCCGTAACTAATAATTAATAATTTGCCGTAAGATAATGGCTTCAAATTAAAGACACGTTTTCCCTCGAACTTCGACCTCATAGCTGCCCACACATTTTCAATTGGATTGACACCTGGGGACTGGAAGGGCCAATTCAAAGCCAATTCTTGTCGAAAGAATGCCTCGACTTTGGCAGGTTATAATTGAAAATATAGGAGTCTGGACGTTATATTAAGTAAGCGTATTTTAGTTCAAAGTTAGAACAAGACTATATACTCGATTTTCATCAATCTTTTTTTCAGGAGAAACAAGCAGTACGTTCTTGTGCCACTTACTGTATGCTACATACTTAAATACGGCTCTCGTGAAAAGAAAATCAACGAGATTTGCGTTAATAACTGCTGTGAAGCTCTTATTTGCCGTTCCTTTTTGCGCGGAGTGTATAATTTGAAGACACTAAATCGAGAATCCGAAATACAAGGCGTCTTTCTCTACCCATCGTTCGCCAAGAGTGCGAAGGATCAGCTTACTCGCTTCTCCGCGAAAAATTCTACGCGCGCGTACACACCTTTACGGGAGGATTAACGAGAAGGCGAATGATCCGCGTGTAAAGCTCTTAGCGCGGCGGCGGCGGCGGCGGTGGTGATGGTGGTGGTGGGTTTGTTCACGGTGGCCCGAGAGATCGCCGGATGTCGACGATCGCACGTACGCGCAAAAATCCTCACATTCCCCGGACGTGTATAAGCACGCGATTAATCGCATCGATTCTCCTCAATATCCTGCAGATGCAGCCGGCGTAGATGAGACTCGGCGCGTCTCGTAATCGCCGCTCTTGCGGACGGGAATTTCAAAATCGCCTCTCTGCTGCGTCGAGACACGCGTAAAATTCCCGACAAAATTCCCACGGAAAATCGGATCTTTCCCAGGCGTTTCCTTTCATTCTACTTTTACGCTCCATTAGGAATGTGCGTGACACACGGACACGTACTTGGGCAACTCTCAAGAGAGTGGTTGGGGCAGCCGTGTGATGAAGAGACCGCGTTCTCCGCGGTGTCACTGCGTGTCGTCATGAAAGAGACGTGTTTTATTAGAGCGTGTAATGACGTTAACCGCTGGAGTTGGACCGTTGCGCAGCGCGTGATGCGCGTACAGCTGGTCTCATTACATTGCGCGCATACACATGCAACCGCCATCACCATCACCGCCGCCGCCGCCGCCACCGCCGCCACCACCACCACTCGCTTCTCTCTTTCATCAGCGCGATCGCGCCGAGCCGTCCGGTAATAATTACACTAGAATCCAGAACTCTTTGCGCGTAGAACCGGTCCGCGCAAGCCGATATACATTAGCCGGTTATACGCGTGTAAAATGTAGAAGATGCAACGTCGATAACGCGTATCGGGACGCACGAATGGTAATGGTGTCGTTTTGTGCGGCGCGCGTTTACGAGAGGACAAGAAGGACAGACGCGAATCATCGGCCGCAGGATGAACGACACGCGGATTCGATGTAGCCGTAATTATTCCCGCAAGGTCGCCCCGTGACCGTCACAATTACGCGTCGTGATACTCGCCTTCGGTAATTAGCGGCTCTTTTCTTGCGAAAGTACGACATGAGTTATTATTAACGACGCGTTTAAATCGAGAGCACTTTGCCACCGTGTAAGACGTTGTAAGCGCGTGATAAAGCGTTTTTTTCCTTTTTTTCGTTATCGGGCAAGATCAATGTCTTCTTCAAGCCGAGCGTGATTATGTCGTACACGACGGGGAGTACAACCTGCGAGGATTATATGAAATGTGATATTTTGCATGCAATGTAATATAAGAACGAACAACAAAATATTCGAGGTGTCTAACCGTTCATGTACTTTCTCAAAGTAAATCAGTAAAAATTTTCCGATTAAATCAACAAAAAGAATATTTCGCCGATAATCAGAGAGTATGATTTTTTATGCAAGCACTCCCACTTTACTACACTGTCTTATACCTCACTGGTTTTGATCAGTGGAAATAAGATTTCACTTTAGAACCTGTAATGTACGAAATTCAATTTTCTACACTTGTGATGGAATTAATGACTTCCGTGTAATAATATTATCTGTATTTACAAATTGCACCAATAATAACAACAGTCATTGTTATTAACTGATTCTTTTAGTGAGATTTTACTGATTGCAGTACTATATTGTAAACTGTATAACTGTTATATTTATAACTACCAGTTATAAGTATAAGGTGACAGGATATTAAATTTAACTATGCATTCTGAAGTCCTTATATTGAGAGAAATTATTCGATAAGAAATTAACAAACGGATATTTCTGATCAAAATACAGATGAATTTTTATATACAATCAAGAAACATTCGATGATAAATATCGGTTCATAATTTTTTGATAGGTTTATTTGGTGAAATGTTATTATGATCGGAAATATTCTATTAAATTTTATCAGATATCCTGATCGGATATAAAAATTTATCGATATTTTGATCGGAAACTGCAATAAGCGCGAAAGTTACAACATTTTCCGGGATTAACTTTCAAACGTACAAGCGGTATCGAAAGCGTTAATCCACGCTACATTCCCCTATTACTGTAATGAAAGTAATATTTAAAGCCGAGCTCACCGTCCTCTGTGTCGCGCGTCGCGCCTTCTTCGCGATCTCGTCGTTGATAAAAGGATCGTTTAGAGGCACCGAGGGTCGCTCTCGGGACATCGTATAGTGGCTGCCGCTTATCGCCGATATCGCGTACGATATACAGGGTGTCCGCAAATATCCACAATATTACGTGCGAAGGTAGAACACGTTCACGTGAGCAAGAAAATCCTTGGCAGTTTACAAACAACCACATGAAATTTTGAGACCTCTGTCAAGTTAGCATATCCACCACTGAAAATTTAAAAAAGACAGACAAAATTAAGTGCTAATTAAGTGCTAATTTAGTGCTCTGTTTTTAATTTTAGTGCTTCACACATACACAACGGTTTAGCAGGAATCCGCGTTCAAAGATGGCAGTGCTAGGTTTATATCAAGTTAGCACACCCAATACAAAATAAAAAAAAAATTAAAAAACAAATATCACAAAATTAAGTGCTCTTTAAGTGCTTCTAAGAGCATCAAACAGAACTAAGTTATCTATTATACTTTAGAAAATATACGTCAAAGAAACAATCATGCATAACATACGAACAAGAATAAACTACTTTTTCCCGTTGAAACAGAGAATCTGTTACGTTGTTAAACTGTTTCTCGATTTTGGTGCTCCTAGGATATACAATGTCTGATTTTGGGGCTCATTCCTTATCGTCAAAAAGACACTCCTAACTTGCCGAACGTTTAAACGATCAAAAGTAAAGTACCTTCCAAAATCGAGACAAAACATCGGTTTCGGTGTTAAACTGTTTCACAATTTTGGTGTTCCCCGGATATACAATGTTTGATTTTGGGGCTCATCCCTTATCGTCAAAAAGCACCCCTAACTTGCCGAACGTTTAAATGATCAAAAGTAAAGTACTTTCCAAAATCGAGACAGAACATTGGTTATGGTGTTAAACTGTTCCCCGATTTTGGTGCTCCCCGGATATACAATGTTTGATTTTGGGGCTCATCCCTTATCGTCAAAAAGCACCCCTAACTTGCCGAATGTTTAAACAATCAAAAGTAAAGTACCTTCCAAAATCGAGACAAAACATCGGTTTCGGTGTTAAACTGTTTCACGATTTTGGTACTCCCCGGATATACAATGTTTGATTTTGGGGCTCATCCCTTATCGTCAAAAAGCACCCCTAACTTGCCGAATGTTTAAACAATCAAAAGTAAAGTACCTTCCAAAATCGAGACAAAACATCGGTTTCGGTGTTAAACTGTTTCACGATTTTGGTACTCCCCGGATATACAATGTTTGATTTTGGGGCTCATTCCTTATCGTCAAAAAGACACCCTTAACTTGCCGAACGTTTAAATGATCAAAAGTAAAATACCTTCTAAAATCGAGACAGAACATTGGTTCCGGTGTTAAACTGTTTCCCGATTTTGATGCTCTCCGGATATACAATGTTTGATTTTGGGGCTCATTCCTTATCGTCAAAAAGACACCTCTAACTTACTGAACGTTTAAACGATCAAATCTTGATTTTGGAAGGTACTTTACTCTTGATCGTTTAAACATTCGGCAAGTTAGAAGTGTCTTTTTGACGATAAGGGATGAGCCCCAAAATCAAACATTGTATATCCGGGGAACACCAAAATCGGGAAACAGTTTAACAACGTAACGGATTCTCTGTTTCAACAGGAAAAAGTAGTTTACTCTTGTTCGTATGCTATGCATGCTTGCTTCTTTGACGTATATTTTCTAAAGTATAATAGATAACTTAGTTCTGTTTGATGCTTTTAGAAGCACTTAAAGAGCACTTAATTTTATGATATTTGTTTTTTTAATTTTTTTCTTATTTTGTACTGGGTGTGCAAACTTGATATAAACCTAGCATTGCCACCTTCGAACGCAGATTCTTATTAAACTGTTGTGTGGAGCATTAAAATTAAAAACAGAGCACTAAATTAGCATTTAATTAGCACTTAATTTTGTTGTCTGTCTTTTTTAAATTTTCAGTGGTGGGAGTGCTAACTTGACAGAGGTAATTTCGAGATATTAATGAAAAAAGGATTGACGAATCAGAGCGCACAATGTTGTGGAACAGGTTTTACAGGGTGTCCCAGATCATTATTTTCAAACTTCGCGGGAACATTAAACGAATTGAGGTGAACATGAAAGTCCCGTACCGTTTTGCGACATTCGTAATAAATTTCGAGATATTAATTAAAGAAGGTTAGTGAATGATCAAATATGATATGGTAGATAAGCAAGATGCGTTGTTATGTGCTTGTATATTAGGTAAAATTGAACAAAAAAGTCCTTTATCATTTTGCAAATAACGTAGATTTTTAATTATTCATAAAAGAAAATTGTTACATGCACAGAAAAAATCCTAGTTAATGTAACCTAATAAAAGTAAACTGAAAATTAAGTAATCAAAAGCGATATCTCTGTTATGAAAACTAATATTTCTGTTGTCGCTACGCGGACAATATTCGTTTGAACATTCAGCGATATCAGAACTCGGTTCGGTTTAGGCAATTGAGAACAATTGACTACAGAAGACTCAAAAAAGAACTTTTTTCTGTTTCTACAGTCGATTTTTCATCTGATCCCTGAGCAACTGAAAACTCGGTTGCATTAACGGAATTGTTTTTTGCCGTATGATTGTGCACGATAATGTACAAATCTTCTTTAATTAATATCTAGAAATCTAGGTAGTTATTTGCAAAATGGTAGAACGTTTTTGTTCAGTTTGACTTAATGTATAAATATACAACGGCAGATGGCGTTACAGCTACTATATCTACTAATTTTTTTTAATTAATATTTCGAGATTTATTATGAATATCGCAAAACGGTATGGGATTTTTATGTTCATCTCAATCCGTTTTATTTCATCTTTGCAAAGTTTGAGAATGATGATCTGGAATGCCCTGCATAAGCGCAAAATCTTACTGAAAATTGCGGAAACGTGACTGTCTCTTAGCACGGATGGATATCGGCTGAAAAGCGGAGTAAGGATGCAAGCAGCGCATAGACAATTGTTTCTCGACATATGACGAGCGTGTCGTATGCGTGTCGCAAAGAAACAATCGCATATCGACCATTTTCAATAAGATCTCGCACTTACAGAGCTCGGCACACAACATCGCGCATTCTGGTTTGCCAATCTTCTTTTTTTTTAATACCTTGAAATTTCACGTGGTTGTATGCAAACTGCCAGGGGTTTTCGTGCTCAGGTGGACGTGCTCTTCCTTTCAAACGTGGCATTTCGTGTCTTGTGTCAGACACCCTGTAGAAAGGGGAGAGTGGAATGGATCGTGGCGAACGTGGAAAGGAAGAGCAAAGGGAGACGACGACGCGGGCCATAGGAGGCGTAAAAAGACTACGCGAGGCGTAGCCCCGTAACCGAGAACAGTACAAGAAAGGAAGGGAGGCCACCCTGCTCGAGGATTACCATAAACACTCCCGCGCTCGCCCGCGTCGTGCATGTACGTTAGTGCGCCACTAGCAAATACACGTGTAAATCCCGTGTTTCAGGTCTTATTCCCCCTTCCCCCGCCGCACCAACCGTCGCCACCCAACGTTCTCCTCGCGGCCAACTTCCTCCACCTGATGACCCCTCGTCCCCGAGCCGGGCCTCCTCGTGCTCGTAGCTACGGTACGATCGAGAGAACCTCTCTTCGTGGTGTTCTCGTAACCGCTGCCGCTGGAATCGGCAAAAAGAAGCTCCAGCGCCGCGGTCGCGTGACTTTCATGCTCGCCGAGCGTTCCTCTTTCTTTTCTTCTTTATCACTTCGAAGCTCTTTTCGATGCATTCGACCCAGTGCCGTACATCGACATGAGGCATGCTCAGTCAAAGAGCCCGCTTTATGTAGCTCGCTTCGTTACCTCGTCGTCGATCTCAAAGCGATCACCGTTTTGATTGAATATTTGGAGCAGTTTCTTTGGCTCATTTGTTAGATCTAAAAGCGAAGAACGCAATTTTCTTCCAGCACAACTCATCTTTCATTAATTTTTGTTCCTGCATCAACTTTTTCAAATAACTGTAACCGGAATTTTCTGGCCTGATCAATTTATCAATTATCATATTAAATTATGAATGATCTACAATTAATGTCATTCCTAATGTCTCATCCCAATACCTACAATATGCTCTTTGCTTCCTATTTTTTCTTCTTTTTATATCTTTCTGATTTAAATCTTAAGGCTTAAGTCAAATAAAGATAGAGAACAAAAAACAGGAACATCGTAGATCAAGCTTTAATTTTTATGAAGGTAATGAGACAAAGAGAGAGAGAGAGAGAGAGAGAGGGGCAAGAATAAAAAAAATAAATAAAAACGAGAATTCTTATATATTTAATAAATTACAAACAGTAGCAATCTAAAAGTTGAAATATATCACAAATATATCTCTCGATACTCTGTTATAAATGATACGCTACTGTGTCACAGTCTCCGCGGTAGGTTTCCTAGATCCGAGGCAAATCATCAACAAGAATAACGCGTTCCGCCGCGCCGACGTTCTTGCAACGGCTGCACTGTTTGCTTCGCAGAAGCCGGCGCCGACCTATTCGCGGCGATGAAAGTGAAATAAAGCGCGACGTCCTCGATTAATACGAACTGATTGATACAACGAGTCGTTCCGACTTCGAAACCCGGCCAATCTATCGTAATCAGTCGCTAATTCGTCGCTATTAACACCTCCGTTATCTCGCGTAACATCACATATCATCGTATCATTAATACAGCGAGTCGTCCGTTCGGTTTGTAAATCAACACGCTTGGTCATCGTTACCAGACGCGCGTCGTACGGGTTATAAAATTTACGGCGTTATCAAACTGTAATCGTAGAAAAGGAACCAACAAGTGTATGTGTTACTGCTCACGACTCATATGGCTTAGTATACTGTTCTCCGAACGGCGAACGTATCATCTTACGATTGGAATGCGCGCGCGGTGCCTTCCATCACGACCTGCATCGCTGCCATATAATTCCGCTGCGATCACTCGCGACTATGAAATGATAATTAGAAACTGGGTAGCACGTCGGAATCGACCGCGAGAACGGCGAGAGTGGCTTTGTGCTGTGTCCTACGCGAAATAATACGACTTCGTAGTAGCTGTTTATTCGTAAACAGCTACATTACACGCAAAAAGTACACGCTGCATTCACTCGTTTCAAGAATATAAAAGAATTTATGCATCTACAATCTATTATAAGTTCATCATAAACGTCAAATTTATTCTGAATTCATTCATCAATATTCTGAATTCTAGTAACTTTAGCATTTCAATCATTCCAAAATATTAATTTGAAACAAATTTGGTTTGTTTACTACATTGAGAGAAATTATTAAAAGTTAATAAATAGATATTTCCGATCAAAATACCGATGAATTTTAATATCCGATTAAATTTAATCGAGTACTTAAATTATGAACCGATATTTTTCATCGGATGTTTCCTGATCGGGTACAAACATTCATCGGTATTTTGATCGAAAATATCCATTTATTAATTCCTTATCGAATAATTTCTTTCAGAGTGCATAAAGTTAAACAGAAGTTTTTTCTTTAATAAAGTTTTATAATATTTTTGTAAAGAGAACAAATTAGTTTAAAAAATTTTTTAAAATTGTTGAGCGAGCAAAAGAACGTGCTCCCGAAATGTGCACTAAACATCAATACTATTCAACTTAAACAATCTGAAGCAACATGACAGGTTCTGGTTCATACGCAAAATAGATCCCACTGCACATACGCGAGAATCCAACTTTCCTACCATTTTTCATATCTTTTTAGCATCTAAACTAAATTCGGAAAGTATAGTAACGATCGTTGAAATTTTTTTGATTGGAATATCCACAGTTTCGGTATACAGGGTGTCTCACACTCTCCTTCGGGTATTTTGTGGGGACGTAGAACAGGTTGAGGTGAACATAAAAGTCCTATACCGTTTTGCGATATTCGCAATAATTATCGAGATATAAATTGTAGAAAACTTGTAAATAATCATACAGAATATAGTAAATGAGTTATAGTAGCGACGACTGCCGTCGTGTACTTATATTTTAGGTCAAATTGGACAAAAAAGTCCTCTACCATTTTCCAAATAATCACATAGATTTTTAATTATTAATTAAAGAAGATTATTGCACGATTTTGCGTGATAATGCACTCATCTTCTTTAATTAATAATTAAAAATCTATGTGATTACTTGCAAAATGGTAGAGGACTTTTTTGTTCAATTTGACCTAAAGTATAAGTACACGACGGCAGTTGTCGCTATTATAACTCATTTGCCATATCCTGCATGATTATTCACAAATTTTCTACAATTAATATCTCGATAATTATTGCGAATCTCGCAAAACGGTACTTTTATGTCAACCTGTTCTACATCTCCACAAAATGCCCGGAGGAGAGTGTGAGACACCCTGTATACACCTGCGGAGTTTTTGTATTAAACAAATATTGCGCTAACAGCTCGAAATTTAACTTTAAAATATTTTTTTTCGTTTTCACATATTGAGCAATGCTCCAATTTATTTTTGCATGTACTTTTGTAAAAGCATTTGTAATTCTGTAGAAGCAACAAGACGTAAACTTTGTAGGAAAAAGTCAATGTTGTCGGTAAAGTTTTCATGTTCAGTATCCCCTTAACCGTAAGAGCCGCATCAGCCTGGCCGCGTATACGTCTTTTCTTGTGCGAATAAAATTCGCATGGAAGGATGCGCACTCTAGAAGGGACGCCTCCCTCCCTCTCTCTCTCTCTCCTTCTCTCTTTCTCTCTTTCTTCCCGAAAGCGCTTCGACTACCTCTGTCTCCCTTCTTCTTCGTCGTCTTCTTCTTCATCTTCTTCCCGCCTTTATACATTCGTGCAATCACGGCAGACTAATTAAAGCCAGTGGTCTCGGTATCGAACCCGATGTCGGGACCTTCGACCACGCGTCTTCCCGAGGAGGGAATAGCGGCGACGATAAAGTATTGCGACCATTACCGACCAGCAATGACTTATTGCGGGATAAGGAGTAACGTATGGTTACTTAAGGTAGTAATCATTCGCACATATGTTATAATTATCGTCGCGAGTGCGATTAATCATCGCGGGACGATCAAACCGCCTTGTGGTGGTGGTGGTGGTGGTGTTGGAAGTAGTGGTGGTGGTACTTGGTTGCGGTATCGCGAGCATGCGCTTCCTCATGAATTTACATGACTTGAGAACGGGGCGAAACCGGGTAGGAATTGATTCGTAAGATCCCACCGTCGACGATCGATTACGACTGTAGGCCCCGTCGCTTTTCTCGCTCTGTTCGTTCAGCGCGACGTCTCAATTACTAGGGTATGACGCTAATTCGCGAGTCTAACGTGTTCGCGTGAACACGAAACCCGAGACGGGTTGGAAAAATCATCGGCGGACGGCCGATTAATGAGCGCGCCACGTCGGCGTAAATAAAGCGCTGCCGATATGCGTCGCGATATCCCAGAGAGCAGGCCAGGCCAGGCCAGGCCAGACGTTCGCGCACGTGTGCGTTAATATCCAGTTCCGTTCGCCGCCTCTCGATATACCCATAATAATTACGCTCGTACTCGGCTCGCACGGCCGATCGACACCTCCGACATTCCGATCCGCCTAACAGCGCGCGTCAATCGCCAGATCGTCCGACCATTTCGATAAGAAGGCGTCCCTAAAGTCCCCCTAATCGCGTCGCGACAAGTGCCGCGATCCTTTCCGTCCTTCGTTCCCGCGGAAGGCAGGAAAAATGACCGGTTTCGCGGCTGTTTATACGTTAGGATCGTCATTAGCGTTGCATACGTCGTCGACGATGTCGCTATGTAAATGTACTCATATATACCGGTGCTTACTTGGTCCTTGACCCGCGCCCCGATATCTGATACCACAGAATGGCACAGGAACTACGAGGCTACCATGGAAGCACCGGAGAAGCATGAGAAGTAGGGACTCTCGCGGTCGAGTCGCGCGAGCGCCGGCACTAACGACCATCACTCCGTGCGTGTGCGCGTGTATGTGCCACGGAAGTGTCGATACAGACTGTCGAACGTCTCGACCTGCTTCTGGCTTCTGGCTTCTACGATCTGGACCCACGTGCAAGGACACCGAGCCACGCGTAAAACGCCACTCGAGTAAACGCGATCAGGAAACATCCGATGAGAAATATCGGTTTATAATTTTTTTATCGGTTTATTTGATGAAATACCATTATGATCGGAAATACTCGATTAAATTTAAACGGATATCCTGATCGGATATAAAAATTGATCGAAAATATCTATTTATTAATTTTTTATCAGATAATTTCTCTCACACTGAGAGAAAAATATATGATATTTGGAACTATAATGGCATAGTAAAAAGATTATAGTTAGGAATATAATTTTTATAGTAAATGTTACCATAATATTTGTAATATTTACAATATTAGCATAGTATAACTGACCCGTGTAAAATTTTTACCAAGAATTATAATTATTTGAAATAAAAAATATAGTAAGGTAGCAAATATTGAATGGTAAGAGAAATTAACTATTTTATATAGTCAATACAATTAGAATATTTGGCAAATATAGGTACATGTAACTATATTCCCAAAAGGTGCTTTACCATATATATAGAGTAATAAGATGGTGACTATAAATCTGTGTTTATTCTACTATATCTTCATGTTAGATAAACTATAAATATATGTTTGAGGCCAAAACGAACTATAAAATATAGTGAGATTATAGTTATTCCAACTATTTTTTTCTCTCAATGCAGTGTAAAATCACATTTCCAAGCTCTGCTTCGTTTTATTTGATGTTGAAACCGTCGACGCAGCAAAGATCGATCTCTTGTTGTGGAAATCTAAGAAGGTGCGATATCCGCGAATAAATATTATCCGTCGCGATTGCAACGGATATCCTTTCACTTAAGAGTTTAATAACGGTGCCACATAGTAGGCGTCGGTTGACGCGTGACGCCGAGTTTCGTCTTCGTAGCGTGTACTAACGATCCGTTGTGACAACAAAGATATAATGTTTTTCACGGTTATTAGATACGTCCGGCGGCTTTGCGCCACAGGCACGCCCGTTACATGGCAGAGATGGTGCGAGTATAGCGCCTTGGGATATATTTTATAGAACCGGTGTGTTAGGGAGGCGCCGATACAGCCAACCAGCCGCCGTTCCCTTCCGCATCCTGGTTTTTTACCAAAGCCGCTGAAATTACGTGAGAAAAGCGGCGATAGAAGTTCCGAATGCCTCTCCTAGGAAGCGGATAATTTAAAGTTAGTCGAAGAATACACATGTACAAAGCGTATTGTTATCCTTCCTATTTAATGTTTAAATGTCGGGTAAAAAAGTACCTCGATCAATTTCAATTCCAATTTACTTCGTAGCGCGACAAATTATTGCAATTCAAGATATATTTGATGGAACATTTTTTTTAAGGCTCTGCTATTTTTGGGGCGGCCATATTGATGACGTCAGAAGCGAGAAATGATATACCGAAAAATAATTGCATTTTATTGCTTTATTTTTTACTTTTCCCTGAAGAACCAAATATTTTTCTAATCCTGAAACCTGTGAAAAGTGCAGCAAACTCAGATATCTGGTTGATATATCACGTAGCATCGTAAAATAATTCCTAAAATAATGGTACATTTTTCGGCTGTCACGGTAATTTGACAGCTGAGATACCAGCCTGTATGAACACATTTAATTTCTCGATTCTCACAATGTATCACCAGTATCACTGAGTTTGCTGCACATTTCACCGCTGTGAGGATCACGATAATATACACAGTTCACGGAGAAAGTGTAAAATAACATGATAAAAAGCAATTATTTTTCCGAGGTGTCAAGCGAAGCCAAACGTGACGCTGACCTAGTGTTAGCCAATCAGCTACGCTGACACGATTATTTCGTGTTCTCGACACTGCTAGGCGCTACCGTCTCAACTCTAACTTTCTACGCGCAAATAGCAGAGCCTTAATAGAATTTCTAAAAAAAATAATAATAATTCTTAATATATATAATATAATAATATAATATAGATTCTCTACATCCTCCTGAGAAAATCCAAGACTCCTCAAATCTCTCGATTTCATCACCCCTAAAATTGGCACAGGTCTCTAATATTAGATTATAGATCTTCCTGACTGATCGCACAAATGTCGATTTCACGAGCGCGCTTCAATAAACGAAACAAACCGATGTCTCTCTATTTACAAGAAGTGCCGCAACTTTTACGAAACGGCGTGATTCGTCTTGCGCAACGAGCGAATCACGTTGCTCGAAATAAACCGTAGCATCCGACGAGAGAGCAGTCATTCCCCGTCGAAAGCACGGCGAGGAAAAAATGATACAGAAACAGGATCATTGCGAAATCATGAGACGTCGAACAATGGACAGCTTTCACAATCGCGGTCGCATAATCGATTTGCGCAGCCGATCGCGCCGGCATCATCGGCTATCGGCGTATCACTGTGCCTTAAACTGCGCCTAGGCATTCATTCGGCTAATTGAATGCGAATCGATGAAACGCCATGTGTGGGATCCGCGCGCTAATTAACGACGGTCGTAACCGATCATTTCGACGGCTGGTTTATGCGCTCACTGCGCTCAAGTGTACGCGCGAGGCATATGAATCATGTAATCGCGTCGTCCCGCGTCCGCTTTTACACGCTGAGAAATTTGTAATGTCGACGGGAAAGAGAAAGGTATAATTCCAAGAAACGTTATATGATATTAAGGGGTTGCAGAAGCCGGAAGAAAAATTTGGTAAAACTTGGGAAGAGTTGTAAAAAATTGTAAATTAATATAAATGAATATGAATTTTTTATTACGTATGTCTATTAACGATATCTTGGTACAAAAATAATTAACTTTTATAGTGAATATTAACATCATTATGTCCATTTCAATTTTATTCCATAATAGAATCATGTTTCAATGATAATCATCCTTAATAGAAATGATTTGAAATTTGTATCAATATATTTTTTTATTTATTAGAATTATAGTCATCAATTCACGAAGAGTTTTCGCAAATTTTACAACTATTATTTATTTATTTATTTTACAAGCTCGAATTTTTCAGTCAGAAGTTTACATTTTTAATAATTTTCACTTTGCGAAATATTTTTTTTTTTTTTTTTTTTTTTTTTTTTTTTTTTTTTTTTTTTTTTTTTTTTTTTTTTTTTTTTTTTTTTCAAAATTCGTTCCGTGAACCGATAACTATAACCCTAATTCAACTTTTTACAATTCCTCAAGTTTTACCTAATTTTTACTCCTGTCAAAGTCTTGTAATTCTTTGATTCATGATAGATCGATATAAAAACGCAAAGGTCTACTTTACGATTTGTAATCGAACTAGATTTGTAGACTATCAAATTGTTCATTAATGACTCGACCGCGGATATATTCGACCCCCGACATAAATTATCATTTTTTATTTATTGGGTGCGCCGCAAAGAAGAAGATAGTGAGAGATTGTCGTTTTTTGCCGAGGTTTAAATCACACAACTCGGAGATTACGAGCGACTCTCCTTCTCTCTTTTTCTCTTTCACCGGCGTGGCGGTCGGCGCCGGCATTAAACAATAAAATTATCTCAATTTCTATCGTAATTACGAGCGAAGACGCCACGGCCCCCGTTCGCAAAACAACACATCGCGCCCTGATCTCACTCTACACAGCGCGCTCGCGCGCAAACGCGCGGGGAATCGTTGCACCTGCGCGCAGTTGCACACAACGCTCGCGGGGAAGATGCAGACCGAGCTGCTTTTTCTCATGAGTCATCGCGGATCCCCCATATTTTTCAGCAACCAGCCAACACCGTAAATGTATACGCGCGGTAAGCACCCTTTTCTCTCTCTTTTTCTCTCCTTTCTCTTCCTCTCTCCATTTCTCGTTCCCCACGTCCTCCACCTTATTTTTTCCTCGCGCCCATTGCGCGCCGCGTAACGCACGCACGCATGCACGCGGCGGCGTATCGCACGCATATACCAGCAATAAACGTAACACGACGTAGATGGAACGCCACCCTCGCGCGCCAAGCCGGCACAACCTGCGGAACTCGAACATTACCGAGCAATGCGGTCGTGGTAGGCCCGTGTGCGCCGAGTGTGAGTGCTCATTGTCCGCGTACGTGTGGGTGAGTCGTGTGTGCATCGTACACGCCGTTTCGCGGACACGCACGCGGTACTCACGCGAATGTATCGGACGCCGTGCCGCCGCCGCCGCCGCCGCCGCCGTCGTCGTCGTCGTCGTCGTAGCCGCCGCCACCGCCGCCACATGCACCTCCGCATGCACCTCCGCAACATTCTCTCGCGGTGCACGTGTTGCAGTCGCGTCGTTTGCGCGCTTTCTCCGTTGCATCGCCGGTCGCATCGGCCGGCCGGCCGTCTCGCTCGCGCCTGCACGGGGGCTCGTATGTGCGTACATAAGCAAACCTGTTGTTACCGCTCCTCCCCGGCGTTATCTCTCTCACGCATCGGGCGCAGATTTTTATAGGCGAGATGATTCACGAGGCAAGTTCATCAAGTCTCCTCCCCTGGCCTTCCGCGGGCACATCGCGCGCGCTTTCACGGGGATTAGAGAGGACGAGTTTCCTTATTCCTATCTGTACTTCCTACACCGGACTATCAGTGGCGTATGCTGGCGGCCGCATGCACGATTTCGAGCCTCTCTTTCTCTTTCTCGCTCGATCTCTCTGTCTCTCCCTTTCTCCGCATTGTGGGCATAAATTGCGCCCCTGCGAAACGAAGAGAGAGAGTCGCTTCGGCTCCGCTACAAGGAGGACATACTTTAGGTGCATTACACTCCATTCATGCGCGCACTGAACGTTATAACTGTATGCATGAGTTCATGCAAAAGATCCAACGGCTCTACGTTACCTTGATACCCTTGCACTTTGTCGGAAAAGAGAGAGAGAGAAAGAACGCACGCACCCAAGTCGTTGTAGTTTTATATTAATCCTACAAATTCCGTCAAAGAATCATTGAGTTATAGTAAGATTTAATAAAAAAAAAAAAAATGGTTTCCTTGACAATAATTTATAGCAATTATTTCTCTATATTATTATAATTACGAATATCACACCGACAGAAATCATCCAATAAAAAATTAACAAATGAATATTTCCGAAATACCGATGAAATTTTAAATGTGATCAGGATATTCGATTAAAATCGAATATTTTCGATTATAACATTTTATCAGATAAACCGATCAAACAATTATCAACCGATATTTCTCATCGGATGTTTCCTGATCGGATACAAAAACTCATCGGTATTTTGATCGGAAATATCCATTTGTTAATTTTTCATCGATTAATTTCTCTCAGTGTGGTATCTGTTTGGGTCTTCTACTTGGAATCACATTTTTAAAACATTACACTTCCAATTCGAATCTTTATAGATTTCCCAATCAGATTCCATTACATTTTAATAGGAAATAAGATTGAATTACAATTTAGATCCAAAAAAAATTTCTATGCAGAATAGTCATGATCAAGTTAATTTCAATCAGTTATCTGGTTTATATAAAATGATGTACCGTCCTAATTATTAATAATTTTTATTATTAACAAAATCCTGATCACAATGCTTTATATAACTTATCGGACATCGCAGCTGCTTATACAAAGCAGATAACTAATTGGGATCAGCCTGTTCAGAAAACCACAGGATAAATTCCGGGATAAATTCTAGCCGAGATGTATATCACCAAAAATATGAGAAATATCTATGATTAAATCTTTGTTAGAAAATTATTGTCATATATTGCAACAATAATTATTGCAAAATTCGGTCGAACGCGATGATTCAAGAGAGACAGTCGTCGAAGTGCGATATCGTGAAGCGAGCATTCTTGGACGCCACCGCGACGGTGAATTATCAGGAAAAACGGAGAAAATGCACGCGATTAATAGCCGCTACTTTCGCTCTCACGCGGTAAAACTGAAATTTATGGGCCGTGTCTTCTTAAAACGTGTCTTATAATCTCTCGCGGTCGAGCCTGTTCTCTGATTACGCCCGTTGGCCCGACGCGCATCCTTGTATTTAGTTCTCTATCAGCGGCTCCGTTCGCTAAATCAGCTTCCCAGCGCGCAGCTCGCGCATGTGTACGTGTGCGCAATGATTCGAACACTTGGCAACTTGGCGAACGCAAGGCGGAACGGTGGAGACGAGAGAAAGGGAAACGAGAAGTCGCGCCGTTATCTTTGCGCTTAAATCGAATACGGATGAAATTCCGAGGTTCATACAAATGGACAACACACACGGGAACGTCCGCAGCTTCCTGCACTGTCGTTGTTGGCGTTCCGATCAGCGAGGACGATCAGCTGTTACGGGATCCACCCACACATACGAGCGGACACTAGCTCGCGGTAACACGGACGACGGGATAGCCGACTTCTAACCGCAACCACGCAAATGATCGTGTGTAAGACGTAATCGGGACAGTTCTTCTCCGGAAGGTTAATGCCGACGAACGTTACGCTTCTTGCGATCTTGATACGCTATTCGAACTCGAAACAATGATGATACCAGTCATGCTACTGTTACTTTCCGAATACCAAACATAATTTTTACACGTAACTCGAGAAGTAGAATAATATGTAAATGTAGTGTAATGTGTAAATGTTATGTCACAAATATAAATTATCAGATGGAAGCAAGAAAGATCATATCATGGAAAACACAAAATATATCAGTTGCATAATTTTAGTTTATACACTCTACATCTCCGTACTTTTGATTTTCTTTCTATGAATTCTCGTAAATTCTGAAAATTTTCAATTTCTTTACTTTTAATTTACTCTTAACTTTTTGTTTATTTTTAAATTAGCGCACCAAGAAGCTAAGCTTTATAAAACTCGGACGATTTGGTCCGCCATTTTAGATTTGCCATTTTGAATTTTGAAAATTTTCAATTCTTGATTTTTGATTTAGAATCAATGTACTAAAAAAACTCTTAAAAAGTTTATTTTCAGGAAAATTCGGTTTACCAAGAAATATATATTTTATAAAGTTAGGAGAATCTCTCTCTCCCTCTCTCTCTTTCTCTCTATATATATCTATATAATATTATCTGAAGTTTAGAATTGATTTCTTTGAATAAGAAAATTGGTAAAACCACTGTTGTGCACCGAACAATTCCACCTTATAAATGAGTTTCACACTACAAGGTACATAACAATATCTTGATCGCCTTCTCTTTATGGTTATCGCGAAAATGAGATGTAACGCCTTTCGGTTGTAGGTGCGCGTAAACACGTACGGAAATGTTTTCATGGTATTTACGATGACGCGAGACGGTTCGTGCGAATCGAAGAATGTGAGCTTCCCTACTCCTTTTAATGAGATAATATATATGCGCAGTTACACGGCCAGGTAGAATTTGGAACTTAAGTATTATCATAAAAAGACTGAATCTTAGCGCAGCGGTAGAAATCAAATTATAGGGAGCAAAAGATCCGACCTACTTTCCGTCTTGCGTGCTCATGAAATAATCCCTATATTTAACTATTCCTTGAAACATCAAGGCTGTTATAACAGAAGTTTCATTGCTACTCAGTGAGATCATTACGTCTCAATATAAAAAGATCCAAGAAAGTATTCGAGAATATCGATCGCGCGTGAAAGTTTAATGACAAACTCTTCGGCTAATTCTCGTTCATTTTTCTGCGAATTTTCGCGGTTTCTCGTGCATTTTCGCTACAGAAAGATCAACTTTGCGTTCATGAGAGAATCATCGCGATCAAGGCGCGAGACAGGCGCATAAATCTTTGCTAAAAATAATCAACGGGATCCAGTCCATCCGCGTTCTTGCAGGCCGAGGTAAACGCGAACCAGAATCATAATGAAATTAATGCATTATCCTTGCCCGTCCCTAAGTCGGCCGATCGAGATCACTAGTCGAATTTATGAAGCAACCCACCCATCTTAATAGGCATTCCCCCAGCAGCGGAACAACAGAAGCAACGGCAGCAACGCGGCCCTCACGATCTCCGCGTAATTCACGCGAGGGAGAGGGGAAGGAGGGAAAAACGTGCGGCGATTCGATCGCATTCGGCGGGCATTAAAGCGAAAGGCAAGCGAAATAAAAAAAAGTCTCGGAGACGAGCGCACGGACGGAAAGAATAAGGGCGCCGTGAGCCCTCCGGTAGCGAATGAACGCAGCGAGCGGGGGTCCGTGGAGCTGGGGGGGCGTTCTTTGAGATGGGCGATCGCTCCGCGGCGCGGAATCAATATTGTTGGATTGCTTCGATAACGCCTCGTAAATATAATAAAGCCCTCCAACCCCACCCCCGTGCCCTCACTTCGCGTAGCCCTCGCGCAAGGCAAAACTGGCCAAGAGAGAGAGATAATGGTCGGAGCCCTGGGCACCCGGTGGGTCTGTTGGAGGGGACGCGTTGGTAGGGCCCCAGAGCCTCTCCCCTTCGCCCTTGTCTCGCTCTACCACGTCGTTCTCGCTCTCTCTCCCTCTCTCTTTCTCTCTCGCCTTCTCTTTCCTCTCCCCCTCTCTCTCTCTCTCTCTCTCCCTACCTGTTTTCCTCCCTCCCCGTGCGTCTCGCGATCCCTCACCACATAGTAGCGCGCGGGCAGACCTGTCGGGCACCAGAAGAGCCGACTCAGTGAGTTTCAGCCCGAGCCGGCGAGCGCTTGGCACTCTCTCTCTTTCTCTCGTTCTCGACCGGGTCGCCCGTATCGTCGGTTCCCCGAGAACGTCCACGCTGATACCCGAACATTTCTCGGCGGCTGTGTGTGTGGTCCCCCCGGTCTTCTCCCGGCCGACGAGTCCTGTGCGGTCGGAGAAAAAGGGCACGGCGACTGTCGCTGAGGGGGGCGCAGGACGGCTGACTTTTCCGCAACGAACGAAACGACCTTGTTCACACTTGTCCCCAAAGTCTCCGACCGTCGGCGCTGGTGACCGTGGTAGGTGGTAAGGTGGAGGTCGACGGAAGGTTTCCGTAGCGCGACTCCGACTCGGCATTCCGGCCGGTGAGATAATCAGCCGACCGGACCCTACTGTGGAGGACGCGCGGAGACTTCGACGACCGATACGGAGGATGTCACGCTCCATGGACCACCCTGGCTGCCGCGGCCGTCGCCGTGTCGCGGTGGCGATGATCCCGCCGGCGGCCCTGCGGTGAGAGAGCGTCGCGTGTGCGCGAAACCCTCCCTGTCTCGTGTTACCGACGACCTAGTGAACGACGGTAGTAGTGTGACTCTCTCGACGAGTGTGTCATTGGCGAGTCAATGAGGCTTCTCCAGGGACGTGGAACGACGTTGGTTCCCAGCGACAACGGAACGTAGCTGACGCGGCGAGATTGACCGGTTTCCTCGAGTGATGATCGCGGAAGGGGGAGGTCACCTGTTGTTATTGTTGTTCTTGTTGTGTTGTTGTTATTGAGTCGATCGGCGGACGTGTGGTTTACTCGAGGTAGCGAGGCAGCTTTTAGAGACGATCGCGGTTATTCACGGGCGACGATACCCTAGCGTTTGGTGTTTGCGTTCTCACTCTCTGTCTTATACATTTTCGCGCGACGCTCGTGGGGAGTTGTATCACTCACGGATTAATGCACGCCGGAAATCACAGCATGGAAGACATAAGCGTGAGTACTTGCCTATACTCTCTCTCTCTCTCTTTCTTTTTCCGGTTTTTTCTATGCGCTCATAAAAGCGAAAACAAAGCGTTCCTATTGATTCTGTAATTTTTAACGACACTGTACACTCGTTATCGTTAAGTTGTCATTGCGCAGGTACGATATGTGGTACACTGAGAGAAAAAAATAGTTGGAATAACTATAATCTCACTATATTTTATAGTTCATTTTGGCCTCAAACATATATTTATAGTTCATCTAAACATGAAGATATAGTAGAATGAACACAGATTTATAGTCACCATCTTATTACTCTCTATATATATGGTAAAGCACCTTTTGGGAATATAGTTACATGTACCTATATTTGCCAAATATTCCAATTGTATTGACTATATAAAATAGTTAATTTCTCTTACCATTCAATATTTGCCACCTTACCATATTTTTTATTTCAAATAATTATAATTCTTGGTAAAAACTTTACACGGGTCAGTTATACTATACTTATGTTGTAAATATTACAAATATTATGGTAACATTTACTATAAAAATTATATTCCTAACTATAATATTTTTACTATGTCATTATAGTTCCAAATATCACACATTGTTCTCTCAGTGTAGAAAAATTGCGCGACGACAACATAACGGTAAAGACGTTGTCGTTAAAAGTTACAGAATCAATAGACTGGTCACTGTGTGACCACTTGTCCTGGAAATTAATTGTACAATTTCTACGGATGTATGATTCACGCGGAGAACGACATTCGCAATACGCGATGAGCGAGTGTGCTTCTTCATGTGAAATCTTATCGAATTTCATAGTTGTGTCGTCGTACTGTTTTCTTCACTTTCTCTTTGTTATTATTTTTTGATATTTATTTTTTCGCCGCACTTGTGTAACGCAAATATTTGTGCATTCCTCAACTTTTATTATAATTTCATTTTCGGGACACTTACTCTCTTAACATGAATTAGTAAAAATGTTTGTGATTGAACCAGTAAAAGGAGCATTTCACTGATAATCAGTGAATATGTCATTGGCTTTTCTGCTACTTTATTGCTCCATTTATCTTATATCTCACTGATTTTGACCAATGAAAATAAGACCACCGCGAAATCTGTAGTACACAAGTTCATCATACTGTGTATCGAATCCAATTTTCTGCGTTTTTGGCAATGGAACGGCTTCCACGCGATTTGCATGTGATAATACTATGTTTGCAAACTGCATCAATAATAGGTTAATAACAGTTGCTATTAATTAGATACTATTAATTGATTCTTTCAACAAATTCTTTTACTGGTCACAGTGCTATACTTATAACTGAACCACTAGTTATAAATATGGCATTTCAGTGGAGAATACACTATTTGTACTTTAGAGAGCACGTTTCTCTCTTTCTTGATTTTTTGTATGACTGTGGTATCATTCCTAGAAGTATAGAATGTTGACTACCGCGTGAATTTTGCATATCTTCCTATCTACGCTGCAATGATTGGTTAAGAAATTTCATCATCGCACATAATGCTTGCAATAATAAAATATCGTATAATATGATAAATTATACTATATCATCTATGATTAAATTATATTATATCATCATATGTGGTGATTTAACTTACTGGGTGGTCATCAGTGACCCCCGTGGCGCGACTAAAAAATAAGCTGGCGGTCACCAGTGACCCCCACGGCAGTCGACGTGTTAATTGAACCCCGATTAACTATACCTAACTTATATATCAGAAAGATTTACGCAGGCAAACGACCGACAGTATTTCGAATAATAATGTTTACCTCAAATAATGTTACTTCAATAACATCTCAAATAATGTTTATCCTCTCATCCTTATCGCGCGAAGCCAGCATCTACTCGCGCATCGTTCCCGCCAAGCATCACATGAAGCAAAGCGGCAAATGAAGACCTAACAGACGAATTTGCTCAAGTCAAAGCCTTACGCCGAAAACAGCTCAGGACGAATGACCGTCGGCGCGCGTAACAGCCGGCATATTAGACAGCAACGGGCGAATTTCCGCCAGCGAGGCGCAAAAAAGAGAGCCGCTCGTCTTCGCGAAAGGCTCGGGGATGGATTCAGTCGCTCGTTACACCCTGGTCGATTAGTCTCGGGAGACGACGCGGTAGCTTGCTTGGCCCCGAGGTAGCCCTGTGCGCCATGTGTGCGTGTATGCGCACACACACGCGAAGCAGAGGCGACCCGCGCATTCGCCAGCGAGCTTATTAGTTCGCATTGGTCGACTCTCACGCGTCTACCACGCGCGGGACAATACGCCGGGGATTGCACATTGTTGTTTATATTTACGCGTCGCGGCATAAATCTTCGTTTAAGTCGCATTCACAGCCGGCAGCATGGACGCACATCGACGCGAAGGTGCGAGCGAAGCGCACATGGTCGTCACGGATAACGCGCAGTCTTCATTAAACCAAACTTCTTTGCGTGCCGGCCGGCCATTAAGGGCGAAGGACCGGCCTACGACTAATTTGTACTGTAAATGAGACCTCGAGGATCGTTACACACGTAAAACAACGTTATTCTAACGGCCCGGAGCCAAAGCCCACATGATTATCGCTTTCGCTCGACGAATGAGGAAATCGGTAACGTAAACAGACATTTGTTTCTATCGCGCTTGTTCTTCCGTGACTTGCGCGAAACGCTCATCTTCGCACGCGCGTGAACTAGCAGCCCACAGATTATAGTGATGATCGCCGTGTAGTGTTGAACAGCTAAAAAAATATAATCTCATACTTAACGGAATCCTCTTACACATGCCTCGAGAGGATTCTTCTAAAAAGAAAAATACTCTAAAGCCCAAAAAGAAGAGTTTTAGTTGCAAGATGTTATTTCCTGTAATCCCACATGTCCTAAGCGCAAACTTTTATTGAAAAAAAAATATTTAACTTCTAATGAAAAAAACTATTAATTGGAAGTCTATTATTCTAACTTTCTTCTTTTTGGGTCAAAGGAAGTATGTTTACGGGGAGAATTTGTAGGTTCTAAAGAGGACTTCTCGACAAAACTAGTAGGTTAAAATAATCAAGAGAAGTTGATATAACCTACAAAATATCAAAATAAGAGTTAAGTGGAATACCAAAGTCGAAAGTAGGATCTAAATTTCGACTCGCTAAAGATGAGATTACATTTCTCTTGACTAAACCTATTAATTAATGCTGCCAATATAACTCGAGTATTTGTATATCCGGGTACTCACACTCGTAAATATTACGCGGCAACTTGATAATGAATAAGTTATGAGTATGCAACATATTTGTTCATTACTTGTTGTTGTTAAAAAATCAATAACCTGGAAACGTCAAATTATTTCATGTTTTCATTATTAATTTAATTCGCAAGTTTCTCATGTGCCGAAGGCTTACAGATGTAAAATAAAGATGCCTTCTCTCGATCAGAGTAGGCATCTCAAGTTAACCTGAGTCGAAATTTTCATCCTACTTTCAGTCTCACTATTCCATTCGACACCTATTTTGATATTCTGAAACCTATAATACTTATTTTGAAAGTGAAAAGTGAGAAGAGAAATTTCGAACATTATCAGAGTCAAAGTAGGAATAAATTGTATCATTAGAATTAAGCTAAATTAGCTTTGCTAATTTAGCTCTTATTGCGTTGTAAAATTCAAGGTTTAACATATATAGGACCAAAATTTTGATTCGGGAATATATTCGAGTCGATAATGTCTGGAAGGTATCCGGAGAATACCCAATTAATTAACCCTTTCGCTGACACGTTTATTTCACTGTTTGTGCCTCGGTGGGCAGAGAAAAAAGTCGGAGAATTTTTTTAAAACTTTGTGTACAGGAGGTTTTTGGGTCTTTGAATACGATTTTGAGGTCAGAATTGTAAAATTCAAAATGACGGATTCAATATGGCGAATCATATATTCGCAAAATAAAACCTCTTGTTAGATTCCATTAAAACTCGGTATAGAGAGGTTTTCGGGGTCGCTGAATACGACTTTGAGATCAGAATTGTAAAATTCAAAATGACGGATCCAATATGGCGGATTTATGGAAGAATTGTCATTCATGTCACAATACTTATCTTTTAGCATACTCAACTCTTCATTTTTCACCTCCGGCATTAGCTGATGATTCTAAAATCATGATCCCGGAATATGCCACGAGGAGGCTGCGCGGTAGGATTTTATACATTCCATTTTAGTTTTTTGTATTTTTTGTTTTTTTTTTTATAGTTTTGTATTATTTTTTTTTATTATTTTTTGTTTTTTATATTTTTATTTCATCGTATACATATTTGTATAATTATTTTATTACGGTCTTTCTTTACCTTATTCCTCAGTTGTGGTCATGAAAGTTTTTGAAACAATCTTTGATGCATGATATTCGATATTATAAATTTTAGAATTATGAGTTCTCAAACGAAATCAACAAATCCCTGAAAGTCTTTATAACAAGTTTCAAAAGACTGTGGATTCTTCGAATTTATGATCCGTCATATTGGATCCATCATATTGGGTCATTTTGAATTTTACAATTCTGACCTCAAAATCGTATTCAGAGACCCCTATATACAGAAATAACTATATACAGAACTATATACAGAAATAACCCCAAAAACCCCTATATACAGAATATGACAAAATTTGCATCATTGAATCGCAAAATAAATGCATGACGCCAATTGACGTTATTGCCCATCTGGACACGTTTCTCTTTGACGCCAATTGGCGTCATTGCCAGCGAAGGGGTTAAAATCGACAGCACTAGTAGTTAACGAAAGGCAGCCGAATTTCCGATCGAAACAATGGTTCTTCTCGTCTCGCGGTGCGCGGAGTAACGCACTGGAGATTAAGACATTATTCATAGGATGCAGTTAGATCGGGGCATTCGCCGCGTATGGTAATGCGGTGTACTACTTTCGGAATTGTCTATGCGTGCGCGAAAGCGAGACGGCCCGTGATGACTACCTTCGGATCGCGGCGAGGCAATTTTCGCCGACTAACTGACCTACCTGCTTATACAGCGCCGCGCTGCGATCGGGACTGCCCATCCGCGTGAGCATTTATATCGCCGTAGCGGGGCTAAGGAGCGCGGACGGTACGTAATATTTCGCCTAGGCACGAGCAAGACTCGGAATATACGGCTGTGTCGGTAAATTACGGCCATTAAATTATGAATATAGCGGCGAGCGCGTTTTACGAGAATTATTTCGCCGTGTAAAGGGAGAATTTATTCGCCGCGCGAACATTAATTCTTGCGTGCCGGTGATGGCACGGCGTGGTAGCGCCGACGATGCGACTCGGCACCGTGGATCGCGCGGATCAGCCGTAACTTGTACGGAAACGCGGCTGAATCGACAACTTTCGGCGCAATCGACGGTTCAATTTATGCCGTTAGATCGCGTCGATTCCGGCCCTTGATTAGAATTAGGAAAGCTGTGTTGCCTCGAATTACACGGTTATAATCGTTTCATTAAAGGTTTATGGTCACCTATGTATGTGGTATGTTGAGTTAAAGAATGTGATACAAACGGCCAATGGTACATCGATTGTAAACGTTTTTAAGGGACGGCAGAAGCCAAGAGCAAACCCTGATTTGGAAGCTTCGTGCGGCAAGAACGCGAAACATCGATTTATGTACACTTTTTGTGGTACCTGCGATTTCTCGTATTCGGCTTTGCAGATGTTGTATTAAAATTTTTACGAAATATATTGAAGTAAAAGAATACATCCATAAAGTAAACTTTGAGATCGATTGAACACGTTTGTAAAATATTTCGAAAACGAAACTTTACGTTTCCTCGCTTCTGATGTCATTAATCAAGATGGCTGTGAGACAGGAACTTTAAAGTCGACAGAGGGAACTATGGAGACCTCTCGCGGAAACCTCTCGCGAAACAAGCAAAGGCATTTTTCGTTTCCTGACTAAAATACGAAGAGGATCACTTTATAATTGTGATACTTGTAAATAGGAGAATCATTTACAGAGACATACAGAGTATATTTTTTTAGAAAAAGGTTCGAAATAAAAATCAGATAATTTATTTGAATGCGAGTCCACATTTTAATATTCATTATAAATTTTTAAAGGTTTAATTGCGCGCAAAATCCGGCTTTGTACGTTACTTGATAATTATCCAAGGACGAACGTCGAATTATACTTAAAATTCTTGTAGGGTACGTCGAAATAAAGTTATATCCATAAAATTACATTCGTGATCGATTGAGTATATTTGTAAAATATTCCGAGAACTTTCCTTTTACTCTAATAATCAATAAATAGCCGTAAAATTAATGTGGCAAAATCATGAGGGAAGATAGGCTAAAAAGGAAGATTGCATGTCACATTAATTTTATGATTATTTATTGATTATTGAAACGAAAGAAAAGTTTTTGAAATATTTTACAAATGTGTTCAATTGATCCCAAAGTTTACTTTATGGATGTATTCTTTTACTTCAATATATTTCGTAAAAATTTTGGGCCTGCATTTTCTTGCTTCTGACGTCGTTAATCAAGAGTTTCGCAGCGAGGGATTAGTAGTGCGATTCTGTAACTCGTTATTGCAATTAACGACAGTCTTGTTATCGTTGCGCAACTTTTCTACGGTATGAAAAAGCTGTGCAACGATAACGAAATGCCAATATCCTTAAAGTATCGTATACGCAGAGTGGCGCACACTTTTTTATTGATACAACATTTTCGAGTCTTCATACTTTTGCACGATGCGAAATTGTTCCCAAAGTGAGACGTAGCTTATGAATAGCTTAACGGAGAACTGCACCGGTATTAAACATGAAGACACGATGTAATCACTAACGTGTCTTTAAGTGACAGATGCGTTCTCGGATATCGGCGCATTTGACCAGATCTATCAACGCTGCGCCTCGAACAGTTAGATGATGTTGCTCCGACCGGTTACACGACTCATACACCACATAATCTACTCGCTCTTCCCGCAGAAAATTGTGGCGTATCGCATGGCTTCGATTACCCGCTGCCTGTACAAACACCTAGAATACACATACACGGATTCCTAATATCCGATGCCCGAAGACGTGGAGTCCGTGGGGCATCTGACACGAATATGTAAATCTGCCTATGGTCGCTATAGCTAGACCGAGCTCGGTAATTTTTTGGCTTTCCTTGCTTTTCCGGGTTAAAAAGTTTATTCACAAAGTATAAGCTGCGGGCAAAAATAAAAAAAATAAAAAACAACAACGTGCGGAAGTAGAAAATTCAAATTTATCTTTCTAACGTAATTCTAGTATAACGGGCATGTATGATATCGAAGTTTATTCGGAGTTTCCGCTATTTTCCTCCAAACTCACAGTAACCATAATCGCACCGACGGGCGCCATCGGACGCGAACGTGCTCCGAATTCCGATCCGAATCGCGGCCTAACACCCTTCGCCCCTTTCCCACATACGGTTATACTTCATCTTCTTCTCTCTCTCCTCTCTCTTCCTCCCACGTTCTCCTCGTCCATGGTGTCTCGCCGCATTTGGAATTCAGACAGGGGGTAGACTGTAAGGGGTGGGGGAGAGGGAAGCGAGAGGCCCTCTCGCGATTATCAAAGGGGAGGAGCTGGTGGCGCGAGGGAACAGCGTCAGGGGTCTTCGCGCCAGATAAATCTACGTCGCGATCTGCGTTCAGGAACGTCGTTATCGTGCGTATACGTGTATACGTGCGCTCGCGCACCTGCAGGCTTCGCATGTGCGTGGCCCGGCCGTACGGGAGCGGGCTATCGTCCATCGCGAATAGAGGTTTCCGAGGGTGCGTCGGACTTAACGATGGAAAGAGAGGCGCATGGACCAGCTGTTACCGATATTACCCCAACTCGAACTTTGTTTTTCAAACGTCGGTCGACTGAATTATGGCGACGTTTATAATTCGGACAGATTACGCCGATCGTTAGGGAGAAGAGGGGTAGGAAAGGCAGTATCTTATGAAGATGATCGTGAGAGATCTAGCGGTCGACGTTAACCAAACTCGCACATCGCTTTCCCTCGTGTTTACGGTGCGACGAAGTAGCAGTAACTTTTGAAGAGACATTGTTGAAGCGAGTAAGATAAAAGTATCAATGCCCGGACCTAATCCTGAACATTTATATCGTTTTGATCTTTAAATATGAATATTATATTTAAATTTCTGACATAGAAGAGAGAGATAGAGAGAGAGAGAGAAAGATATACATGTATTAAATATATACATATACACTGTTGTAGTGTCAAATTATACTCAATTTGAGTTATTTTTAACCATTCCTATAAGTCGCCACTGCTCCTACTAAATATGTCGTTAATTTAACTAATGTAATGGAGTTAAATAATTTAACTTAAGAAATGTATTAAATTTGACTAAAATTTAGTTTATTTTTTATTATGTGCACGTTAATGTAACCTTTGTTTTCGTAAAAAAATGACTTAATATTGTTTTAAATGGGTTGATTAGATGAGGTTGTTTTTTTAAACATGTATGTTGTTTTAAACACATGTTTTGTGTTAAAATAGTAAATTTTGACACGCATGATAGGTAAAAATAACTAAATATTATTTAACTCAAGAAATTGGTTTAAATTTGACCCTCCAATATTTAACAGTGTATTCTACGTTAAAAATTTAAATATTCGTATTTAGAGACAAAAAACAATAACAATATCCAGAATCAAATACATGTCCGGGAACTGCACAGAGAAGAATGTTTGGTATTTGCAACTATAATTATACAAAGAAATAATTACTATAAATTATGGTCAAGATAAACATTTTTTAATCAATTGTACTACAATTGTTAGTAATAATAATGTTATATGCATGTTATTATTACTACTATCTTTGTATTGGAACAACAAAAAATATTAGGTTAAGGTAAAATTAAGGGCTAAACCATATTTTTTGGTTGTTCCAATACGAAGATAGTAGTAATATGCATATAACATTATCACAAAAATTAGAGTAGAATTGACTAAAAAATGGTTGCCTTCATCATAATTTATAATAATTATAGTTACTAATACCAAACATTTTTCTCTCAGTGTGGTATTTATATTTCTACTTTAGAACAATTTATATTTTAGAAAATAAACGGCGAATTGCGATTCGATTCAACGCGTCATTAATATAAATTTCTATTAAAACGGATCAGTAAAAATTCTGATTGAATCAGTAAAAGGAATAATCAGTGAGTATAATGAGTATTCACTAATTTTCAGTGAAAACACTTCCACTTTGCTACTGTGTCTTATATCTCACTAATTTTTATTAGAAATTTTGATTGGAGTTACGAGAATTTTGTTCAGTTTAACAACATTTCTCTGATTAACTTAAACAGGATTCTGGTATCTCCAACCGGAATTTCCTGGTTCGTACATATTTCATGAGAAATTTGGTTAATCCAACCGTTTCTCTTCATTTCCGTGTTGAATTAAGATTTCACTTTAAAGTCTGTAGTATACAAATTCGTTATACGCTGTACCAAATTTAACTCTCTGTGTTCGTAGTGAATTAATGGCTTTCATGTGCTTGCATATGTCTTACGTGAGATGACACTGTCTATATTATGATGCAAATCGCATTAATAACGAGAACAGTCTTATTAACTGATCCTTTTAGCGAGATTTCATTGACTGCAATACTATACTTATAGCTGAACCATCAGTTATAAGCAAATTTCAATGAAAAATACTCTGAGTGTACTTTAGAGAGCCGATACCACTTTCATCTATCGTACGGGTTACAAATGTGAAAGGAGGTAATTTTCGCAACTTGTACATGCGTATGCGATCAATTAAGCAGCCCCCGGAAGCAATCGAATTGGCACAATAAGAGGAAAATAATTGTTAATATCGGCGCCGGTGAGATCGGGTCACGGCGGCGAAAGTAGAAATATCAGTGAAACGCGTAATTCGCTTTCGTCGATAGTAACTTTCATAAATTATTTATCTGTTGGCGCGCACACGCATAACCACGATGCACCTGCGCCATAGAAACTCGTTGCACGGTTTACCTACTCCTGTCATTCGATTCGATTACCGTAAGAACCGGATTTCTGCATGATCGTCGAGAAATATGTTCGCCGATAGGGTAACTCTCGCATCAGGTTGACACGGGAGAGTCAGGCGAGACGGAAATACAAGCGCTAATATCTATCGCCCGGCGCGAGCGATCGCTGCCGCGGAGAATACACGAATCACCTGCTTATCTAATTGCAGTCGGGGCTAGTATACGCGTTCGCTCTCGACCACGCGTATCGTATCTCATTAAGAGCCGTCGCGACCTCAACCGTCGTAAATCGCAAGATCAAGATCCTCGCGTCGGTCTGGAGCGGTCTTCTCCCGGATCTTTCCGGTCCCGAGAACGAAGTCCCGCTGACTGGGTAACTTAATGTCCAAAACCCACTGAGACATCACACTGAGAGAGAAAAAAAATGGTTGATCTAACTAAAATCATGAAGTTATTTTCGACCTCAACCATATTTTTGGTTATTTTAACATGGAAATGGCGGGATTAACATATATATAAGGTTATTATCACTAACATTATAGTAGGATTTAATTTAAAGAACGACTTTCTCGATCATAATTAATAACAATTATTTCTGAATGTTATTATAATTACGAATATCACACTGGGAGAAATTATTCAATAATAAATGAACAAACGTATATTACCGATTAAAATAATGAACAAAAATGAATTTTTGATCCAATCAGGAAACATCCGATAGGAAATATCGATTCATAATTTTTTTATCGGTTTATCTGATGAAATATCATTATAATCGAAAGTATTCGATTAGATTTAATCGAATATCCTGATCGCATATAAAAATTTATCGGTATTTCGGAAATATCTATTTGTTAATTTTTTATCGGATAATTTCTTTCAGTGCAAACATTTTTTTCTCACAATATAGTTTTTACATAAATTATTATTTTATAGTAGAAGAATAAATATGTAAAAAAATATATAAAAAAGAAAAGATTTTAAGGAAATTTATATTTTCTTGTTTGAACAATATTTTATATTAGTATAAGTAAATATGTATTATTAGTATCCAGTAAATAAATATTTTTTTATTCCTTAACTATTTTTCTCTCACAGTATAAAAAGAAAAAGGAAAAAGAATATGTATTACTTAAAGACAAAAAAAATGTGTGCAGACGCAAATTTTCAATTACACGTGGCTACAACCATGACGACCCTGAAAAACCAACAGTGCCCTAATCCGAAATTTTTCACGCATCTGTCGTTCTCTAGAAAACCCGCGCGTGCTTTCAAACGGAAGCCTCGAAACCGCAGCCGTATTTTATCCCTGCGTTCGCACATTGTCAGCTGTCGTGTTTCCCGGTCAGAAGACGGGAGGGACTCTAGTTTGGGAAATTATTGACTGCAAAAGAAAGAGAGAGGGATCGAGAGAGAGAGAGAGAGAGAGACACAATGGAAAGTGAGTCACCGGCAAAATGTGCGGCACGGCCGACTCCAGTACTCAAGTTTCCTCCCTTGGGGACTCCCGCTAATTGGCAGTTACTTTCTACCCGATGTCTACCGGCGTTGGCGTACACGCAGTAGGCGCGCATGCATATGCATGCATCGCGACGTAGCTTCGTTTGGAAATTCTTAGTGCGCGGATTTACGCGATAGGATGCCCTCGCGACCTCGGAGTACCTACGACGACAACGACGACGACGACGACGACGACGACGACGAGAAAGGCGAAGCCCGCGTACGCGCGCGAGAGACCTTGTTCTGGGTTCTTAACAGCGGGATTCTGTTGGACGGGGAGTAAAAATGGCCGAGTATTTACAGTTTACACCCCATTCGTTGCGTGAAAGATCGCGCGCGCGCTTAGGTCTTAGCGTGGATGAAAATTATCCTGCGTTTAAGGTCGTAATAGCTCGCGGCCCGTACAACGCACGTAGGCGAAATAACGAAGGCGTGTTGTTACTAAAATTGCATCCAACGCCTAGTATAACAGTAATTGAAATATGTTACAATTACACTCACTCGGTCTTGAAGCAGCGAGGCGAAGCTAGGTCTCCTCAGACTCCTCGAAGATCTTAAAAATAAAACAATATAATATATAAATTAAATTTAATATAGAGAAAAGGCAGTAAGAGTTATACAGAGTGTCCCAGAACAACCTTCGAAATTCTGTTCAGTTTGATTTAATGTACAAGCACACGATGATAGATGTCGCCACTTTATCTACCATATCTCGCGTGATCATTTACAAATCTTCTTTAATTAATATCTCGATAATTAATGCGAATATTGCAAAATAGTATAGGAACTTTTATGGTCATCTCAATTCAAATTATGCCTCCATGAGAGTTTCAGAGATTGTTCTAGTTCTGCATAGTCGCAAATATAAGTATGAAATTTAAAATTAAACATGTTACATACTGCGAGAAAAAATGCCTTGACCTCACCGAAAACTATTGTTATTTCCAGAACCAACTATATCTTTTTGTTGTACTAACAAAAATAGTCCATATTATACCCGATATCTTTACTTGATTATTTTGGAGGCTTTTGCAAGATTGTCTTGGAAATACTAAAATTTTAGAAATACTAAAATGATAATTAAAATTTATTCTCAGCAATTCACGTGCAATTCATCTAGAAGGCAGTGACTTTGAAGCACTGACATTGACTATGGTATACATATCGGAATTCGGAAATCCAAATATAACTTGCGAAGTGACAAGTGGAGAAGTTTTCAAATTCAATACAGTATTATCTACTGGTGTGATATACTGGTGTGAAATTATTTCACACCAGTATATCACACCAGTAGATAATTACCCGGATACATAATTACCCCGGTTGAAATTTTAATTATCATTTTGATACTTCTAGAATGATCCTACTTCTAGAATAGTCCCGTAAAGACCTTCAAAGTGATCAAGTCAAAGACACTGAACATATAGGACAATGAACAGAACCTCAAATTTCTAGAATCCTAATGAGTTCGCAGACATAATATTTGCTCTCAACATTTATTGAAATATTCTTTTCCGATTGGTAAAATTTATTTATTTATTTGGCTGCGGACAAAGGATAACAACTCCTTTTATCCATATTGCTATTTTAGTGTAGATATCGTTGATCGTATCGAAAACGACCGATCATTCTGGTCGGGAGTCGGGGAGTCGTAAACATTAGCGAGACGCGAGCGATAAATTTTCGCAAACGTGCTGTATATTCATACACCCATTACGCGCGGTACCGTTTGGAATTCTTTCCGCACGCCTGGTGCCTACACGCTCGCTGATCGCCGTAAGAAGTATGTCCCTATATAAGACGTATCTGCCAGCAAGAAGCCTCATTACCTTCTTCTCGAAATTTATCTTCCTCGTACGAGACAGCACGGTCGACGGCGGTGGTTGAGCCTCGGCTCGGCGTATTACGCGAATGCTCATTCGCATCATTATCGGTGCTTAATCATTGGCGAAAAACAAGCGACCGCGCCGCGCCTTTCGGCCACCTCCGGCGATGCCGATCGCGAAGCTTTTACCATATTTCGCCGACTAGAAAACGCGCCGTTTATCGCGCCTCCCTACTCGGGAATTCGAAACGTCGAGTATTTCTCGCTCCTTAATTAGCGGATCCGCCGCGACGGCTCGAGCGACGGCAGGAAGGAAGAAAGCAGAGAAGGACCCGACGGAAGGATGGTCCAGTGGGACTCCTCTCTCTTTCTCCTCGCAGAAGGCCGAGATGCGCACCGACTCATGCATTATGTATAGTACGGGCATACAGCCCGGTATACCGAACACCTAGGAACATTTCCCCGACGCGCAGCAACGCGCCGCAGCGTCGGTACCTGTATTTATAGAGGTACGCAAATTGGCTACAACCACACACCGCTGGTGCCGACGCAGCGGCGCGAATGCCTCGTCTCGCGTGTGGAATACGCGAGTCGTAGTCGTCGTTAAATCCGTCGATCGGTTCGCTGCGTCTTCCAACCGAATAATTATAATCGTTAATCGAACAGGAGAATCGCGAAAGATCAAGCTCCCGGCATGTTACACTTGCGACTTCGAATCACCGCGCAATTCACCCTTCCATAGACACGTGACTCTTGCACACATATAGAGAGAAAATAGTCGGATTAACCAAATTTTCAGCAAAATCTTATTAACTTGGACAGGATTCTGGGAACTCCAACCGGAATTTCCGGTTCGTTCACATTTCACCAGAAATTTGATTAATCCAAACCCTTTTTTCCATGTGTAATATTTCATTTTTATTTACACTGAGAGAAAAAACGTTTAAGAGATAAAAAATACTTATTTGGTAAGTACTAATAACACACTGAAAGGAATTATTCGATAAGAAATTAACAAACGGATATTTCCGATCAAAATACCGATGAATTTTTGTATCCGATCAGAAATATTGATTTATAATTTTTTGATAGATTTATCTGATAAAATGCCATTATCAGAAACATTCGATTAAATTTAATCGGATATAAAAATTGATCAGTATTTTGATCGGAAATATCCGTTTGTTAATTTTTTATCAGATAATTTCTCTCAGTGCATATTTATACTTATACCAATATATAAAATATTTCCTAAATAAAAAAATATACATTTTCCTAGAACCATAGTTTTTCATAAAAGTAAACATTTATTTTATTTAAATAAAAGAATCTAGATTTAAGCAAATATATTAGTACCTACCTATATCAATGTTTTTTTTTATTTTTTTAATATTTTCTTATCAATATGAAAATTGGTATACCTTTAATTATAAGATATATCTGATGAAATTATTGGTTTCTTATTAACATACATAAATTTTCGCTTGAACATGCATACATCTCGGACATACATACGTCGCGCAATACAAGTTTGGTAAATGATATTATTAGTATGCTATATTATTCAAGAAAAATTCTCTGCGTGTACACAAGCAGTTGTAAACCACGTTTCAAGCAGAAAATAATAATATTTAAGCATCACCGGTTTACAGGCTATACTTAAAGAATATTTTACTTCACATTTCTCGTTAGAGAAACATTTATGTTTCTGCGTCTGGATCGACCCCCACTTGCGTCCACTTGCGCGTTAATATTAGTTGTTCGTGGACGATTACGGTTCTGATATTACCACGGTAAATCGACCGTTGCGTTATTCATTGCGTGCTATCCGTTGCGTGCTATCCATCGCATTCTTCAAAGTACTATGTAAATATTAATTCGTACGTGGCGTCACGCGAAGCGAAATTCGCTGTAACGCCGGAAGGAACATTAAGCGAGAACTCCCCGAATTGAAGGAATGAAACGAACGATCTCTCGCGGCTCGTATCGCGTGTTATAACGATGTAACCTGTCGTACTCCCGCCCAAAGGAAGAAAAGGTGTCAGTTAGTTGGTTGTTTTCTCCGTCAGATAAAAATACGACCATTCGTTGTACCTGCACGGCAAGTACTTGTAATCAGTGGGTCATTTATACTTCAACCTGTAACGACCCACTCGCGGAAATACCTACATTTCACCGGCCGTGCGTGCAACAAGAATAAATGAACGCGCCTTGTTGTTTTCGATGTGACATGATAGCCCGTCGCGTAATCTCGTGTCGTTTAATCGCTCGTGTTTTCCATTGTATGCTAGTTCTTCTTGCAAACGACATAAATTCTTTGCACACACGGCTGTGTGCGTATCGAATTCCATTTTATAGCACAACGCTTGACATTCCGTCAAACAGTTGCAACTTTTAATTAATAGTCGGCGTGTTACGTAACGAGTACAAGTTGTCGTTACGAATGTAAGGGCTACCCGAGTTGACATTTTAACTACTTTCGATCTCAATATTCCGTTTAACTTTGATATTCTGGAATTCACATCAACTTCTTTTGATCCTACTTTACCTATTAACCTTATCAAAATGTCTTCTTTGGAACTTATAGATAGCATTTTGTGCGTTTTCAGCCATTTAGGACCTATTATTTCAACTTCTTGGTAAGTTAATTGATAGTTAAATCATATGTCTGTCTTTTTTTTTCTTTCAATTTAGACAGACATATGATTTAATTATCATTTAATTTAACAAGAAGTTGAAACAACCCTTAGAGGCGTAGGGTTTCAGTTTCAGTATATATTAGATACACTGATCCTTCAAAATGTAGAGGTGTTAGAAAGCTCAGATCGAATGTAGGGCTAAAATTCCGACTCGGGTAGCGAAAGATTCGGGAAACATTGCGAAATAGGACTCCATTGTCGCTGCAGGAAATCCATTTCAGTCTATTCAGCAAGCAGATCATAATTTCTCACGTATTGTTGCGACGAACATCCGTGGATACTCGTCGTGTACTTGAGATTTCTCACGTAGTAACGTTTCGTCATATCTCCGGCAAGAAGTGTATGTACAAACGTGCATTTGAATAGCAACTCGGATACATCACTCGCCATTGCACGTGTGGAAAGTGCAGCGGCACGAAACGCGAAAGAAAGTAAACTGAGACGGGAATTTCGCTGTGTAATCGCGCAGTAGCGACGTGACTTACCGTACACATGAATAATAATGTGCTCTCAACGGAGCGTTTTTGTAACAGAAGCACCTTTCTACTGTGTGAAGACATTTTTACAGACGCGTGAAACATCCCAAGACGAAATTTCGGCTCCACTTTCTACCTGAACTTTCTAACATCTATACATCCTGAAGGATCAGTGTAATACCCATGGAAACTGAAATCCTATTTCATGCCTTTAAATAGTAAGAAACGCACAAAATGTCACTTGTAGCTTCTAAAGAGGCTAACCTGACGACAGTAAGGTCTTAGTTAAGCTCTATTAGAATATTGATAATAATAACCTTATATGCATATTGCTACTGTCACTCTCGTGTTAGATCAATCAATTTCTTTCTCTCATGGTCATTTCTACCAACTTTGGTTAACTAAATCGGCTGGTTATTCTAAGAGAATTAACCAATCACAGTTAGTCAGAATTGACAGATATATTTAGTTAATTCCATTGGAATAACCAGCCAGTTAAGTTAACCAAAGTTGGTAGAAACTGGCATCAGTGCACTTTGTAGTACACTATTATTATACCCGGCCACGTTTCAATAAAGTCAAGATCAAGACAACAATTAATTAGCGAAACATGCCATACACGCCTATCGTGTATCCAATCTTCTATCAACAATTCACCGTTCGATCGAATCTGCCGTATGTTTTGTCAGTTTTGCACGCACTAGATCGAGTACACACATGCAAGCCGATACTTGTCAAGGTTAAACGTTAATTGGCCGTCGCGAGCACGATATGCGATCGGCATCGAAACGACGCGGGATTATTAGCTTTATCGAGTATGAAAATTAAGACGTAGACCGACCGTACTCCCTTTCTCCCTCTCTCCCTCCCATGCCTTTCTTCATAGTAGGCCTCGGTACACGCGTAATTCTGTGTTAGAGCCGTCACGTGTGTGCAAACTCTCTTTCTCTCATTCCCGCATAATCGATACACGCTCTCGTCGAAGTCGGCGGACCCTGAAGTCACGGCAAGCACTCGGTATAAGTAAGAGCCTTCTCGACCCTCCGCCTCGATTTACTTACGCCCTTCCCTTTCGTGCACATACAGACACACACAAATCGCGCATAGATACGCCACTCAACCCTTGGCTCAGCATCGTGACGATAAATGCCCTGCCAAAGACCCTGCCCTTTACTTCGTTAACCTCTGGCATAAGTATTGGCTAGGACGATCAAGCATACATCGGCCCGAGCAGAAACGGTCGTCACTACTACGAAGGATAATGTTTTCGCTAGCTTAATCCCGCTCTATGGAGGAAATAGCGATTTCGAGTGACTGGGAGTGAGTTATGGATGTGCGAACTTGCCCGGCGACTCGTGTCGATCGTGATCGACAAAAGATTAATCGAAGAGCGTATGGTTCGGCGAGGAGGGATCGTCTGTGACAAATTGATGCGCGACACTGTTATTCCGCCTGCTGTCGGACACACGCGTAACCATTACTCGCCGAGGAACTCCAACTGCGAGCAAATAACAGACGCATACCGTTAGAGAAGCAACTGATAAAGAAGATACGTGCCCGCCGTCCGTACGAGGCCACCGACACGCCCATGCCCGTGCGTTTTACGATCGCGTTGATACAGGAACATCCCAAGCGGCGTCCAACAGCACTTTCGTGCTGCTGCCAACGAAGCCGCATTTTCCCTCCTCCGTGAGTAGCAGACGAGAGAGGTACGTAGCTCGCGGCATCAATCAGGGAAAAACGGCGAGGCATTCCTTTCGCTCGTATCGCGAAAGTGCAACCTCGCGGCGGCAGGGTGGCCGGTGGTGTTCCCTCGCCAGCCCCCTTCCTCTCTCCTTTTCTTCTCTCTGCGCGAGGGTTAGGCTCCTGGCCCATCTTAACTAAGGCCTAACTCGACTTAAGTGCGACCCGGTACGAGAGCCGGCATAAGTGCAGGCGGTCGGTTGTTGCGCCTCGCCCCGACATAAGGAAGTCTCGACGGCATCGACCGGTGCGGCGGCGGCGGCGCGGCTACTATACTAATCGCTCGCACGAAGAAATCAAGCGGCCGGTGCAACAGCAGCCGCCGCCGCCGCCGCCGCCATCGAGAGCCGTTCCACGGTGCCGGCGCTGCCGCTAATTTTCCCCTCATTACAGTTCAATGCGTTCTACGCCGCCGTTGCGAAACTCGTTAGTGCAATTGCGAGCCGGGGAATCGCGGCTCTCGCGAGAGCGCTCCGGGCGGGACGCCCACGTGTGTAATGGGCCGACGGAGTCAAGGCTGTGTCAAGTGCGGCTTTAACAAAAAGGAGAGAGGGAGAGATCAGACCGAGGCGAGGCGGACTCATTGTCGGACTTCGATATATCGAGGATGTAAACCGACTGAGACGCGCGACGGGATTGAATTATTAAGTCCCCGCACAGAAAGGAGGATATGGACTTTTAGGCGATTTGGGGACCGCTAGGTGAACGCAAATTTCTTATTTTTTCCTTCGTATTTTCTCCCGTAAAATTAAAAAATCGAACTTAAAATTACGCCAAGTAAAGGGAAAAATAGTTATAGACATTTAAACATTGATTTTCCCTGAAGATCATGCATTTTTCAACACTGCCATCTTAAATTAGCACCTTTTCCCTTTACCTGGCGTAATTTTAAAGTCGATTTTTTAATTCTACGGGAAAAAATACGAAGGAAAAAATAGGAAATTTGCGTTCACCTAGCAGTCCCCAAATCGCCTAAAAGTCATATCCTCCTTTCTCAGTGTTCTCCCAAATGCAGATTAGGTTAGCTTGCAACCGGAATGCCCAACTTTGTCCCAAAATAGATTATTCCACTACAATACCAATTAGGAATGTCACTCCCAATATTCCTCGCATAGAAATTTCTTAGTGTTCTCCCAAATGCAGGTTAGATTCAAATCAGAATGCCCAGCTTCTCCCAAAATAGATTATTCTGTTGCAATACCGATTGGGAATCCCAATCTTGTTCCAAAATAGATTATCCCACTACGATATCAGTTGGGAATCTCATTCTTGTTCCAAGCATGGATTGTTCAGTACACAATAATAATTCGGCGTCCGAGCCTTTGTTTGAAAGATCGTGTCATGTGTACCGCGTTCGATACACGCGGTTCGATCATCGTCGGAGATTTTTTTCTCGATACCAAACACGCCTTTGTATCAACATCATATTTGAATTTGCGTTCGACTTCACTCTCTTCACTTTTCAACCTCTTGACCTTAAGCCATCTAACTTTTAGCCTCGACTGTTATTCCGTCGCGACTCACTTAGTACTCGTGACAAACATAAATCAGTCGCGCAAACAGCGTTATTTGTGTAATCCTATAACTGAAAAATTTAGCTGGTACGCGAAACCGAATAAAATATTTTAAGAGGGAGCTAAATTTCTTCGACCACATAGCCACAATATGGTATCACTTGAGTGAAAATATAGAAGGCACAGGTTCGCATATTCGAATCAAAATGATATCATTGTTATAATGCTTTGTTATAACTAATGACTAGATTCAGCGGGTGAGGAGCGCCGAGGCGCGGTAAATACAAAACGATCTCGATTACGACGGAACTGAAATTCAATTTGTACTGCCGGGTAAATTAGGCCGGGAGCAGTCGGAGCAGTGGCGGAAGAATTCCATTAATTGAAAGATACGATCCCTCGAATTGTTCGACTCGCGTATACATATCTCCGTTGGAAATCGCAATTTCGCTCGTCTGTATGATAATTCGAGCACGTCGTGATGAAAATACACGAATGTACGCCCGGGTGAATATTCCCTCGCGGCCGTCGTCGCACGGATTCGCCGATGTGGGCGGCACGAGATCGATCGTTATCGTCGCCGCGCTGACGATTATTCAGTAATTACAGCGAGTGATTGTAAAATTTTCGGCGGCGATGATGGCACGCAAGTCGCACAGAGACGAGACGAGTTTATAGCCGCGCTGGCGTCTTGATAAGTAGGGCATTATCTTCGCGCGCGGAACACTCGCGCGGAGATTGATGAACGGCCGCTTTTTTTCCACGCATCTCGGCGAGCGTAATGAGCCTCGGACCGGCTGCATTTTAGCGTAGACGACACGCGCGCTCTAATTACATCCATTCTCTATTGCGCGCGGTACGCGCACATAACGCGCATGTCCGAGTGTGATTTATGCCGCGGGAACTCTCCCGCTCTACCCTCTTCCTGTCTCTTTTCTTCTCACTCCCTTTCTCTCTCTTGTTCGCTCCTTCCCTCTCTCTTTCTCTCTTTCTCTGTCTGCGAGCCGCAGGTTAACTTAAGATGTAATCTAACTTAAGCCTGGTAACGCGCATCCGCGCGAGCGTTCTCGTACGCAGGTGATGGACGACGTTAATATCATTATTTGTTGCAAATTACGAGAACGCGTTACTACGGGGGATCGACCGGGGTACTGCGAGATTAACGGGCGCGGGATATTTATCAAATTGTACGGAAGAAACGGCAAAGTGGGACGAAAGCGAGAACTCGCGCCAGCGCGCGCGGCCGCCGCGATATGCGAGCTATGATTACCGATTTTCATGCGCGTTTACCCGCGAATATCCCCGAGGACGGCGAAATCACGTGCGCCGACCGGCGATACGCTCTACAGCTTGAAACAAATATCGTACTCGCCGGGAAATGCTTGCGAATGCGTTGCGAAAGTCCGCGTATACGTAATTTCCGATAACTATAATACGTGTCGTCGCGTTCGCCCGCGGAGAGACGCGGACAAGGTCTCTACTCTCATGGAAAAATTGCATAATGCATGTTGCAACGTGGACATAGGTGGTAATGGAGAGTAAGTAGCGTTTCATTGACGTTGTCTAAGATCTCGTTACTTTAAATTGGATTGGACTTGATACCCGAGGGGCACCGTCAACTTGTTCTAAAAATCACCGCCAACGCGTTTCACCTCTGACAGGTTTAAAATTAAATTAAATTCGCAGAGTGTAAAAACTTACAAATTAAATCTTATAAAGCAATTAATAGCAGTATGAATTTTTTATAATGTATACCTGTTAAATATATTTTTTTAACAATATCTTGGTATAAAAAGATTACATTTTATGAATATTAATGAATATTAATATTACCATAAAATCGTTCATTTCAACTTGGTTCTGAATCGTATTTCAACGGTAACTACTCTGGCTTCAGGATATGATTTGACATCATGAGTGATTTGAAATTAGTTTCAGTACATTTGAAATTAGTATCAGTACATTTATTTATTCATTAGAGTTGTAGTTATCGATTCACGGAGGCTTTCCGTAAATTTCAAAACTATTTATTTATTTTACAAGCTCAAATTTTTCAGTGAAAAGATTAAATTTAATTTCTTGTAACTCGCATTTTGCAAAATATATTGTCTTTTTAGAAAATTCACTCCGTGAATCGATAACTACAACTCTAATGAATAAAAAATATATACTAATATTGATTTTAGATTATTCTTGTTGAGGCCAGGATAGTTACCATCGACGCATGATTCTTTTGCAGAACAGAATTGAAATGGACACAGTGATGTCAATGTTCATAATAAAATCTAATTTTTTTATACCAAAATGTTAATGTAATTGTTAATAAGCATATATAACAAAAAATCCATACTTCTATTAATTTATAACTTTTTACAAATCTCTAAATTTTATCTAATTTTTACTTTTGTCAGGCTCCTGTGACCGTCTGACGTGATAATATTGCTTGTTATTTCCAGGAGAAATACTTCCGAATTTTATTAGAATTTCATTAGAATCGTTCAATTTTCTCGTTTTATCTCTTCATCTTTACTGTGCTTTACTCACAGGAAATATCACAAAATGATTTACGATCATGGCTAACTATGCTCGTAAATCATGTGTATATCTTTAATATAAGTGGATGTTTTTCTCGTCCGAATAATGTTTTAGCACGGTGTCCATTTGAAGCTTTTTTGATCAAAGTCTAATAAACCGGCGAACGAAATCTCACCCGGCAAAGTGTATTCGTGAACGTCGACGAGAATGAACAAACGCAAGAATATGTTGTACGCGATATGGCGCGATCGGGGGTCTCATCTTGGAAACTGGAAACAGCAAACAAAGCAAGAGGAAACGTCATTGTTGATAAAGGCATTAGGGATTTTGCTGGTTTACTCGAAGTATAGGGCTCGCATAAGAACGCATCACGTACCGACCAAAAGTCAAGGCTGGCAACGGGAAGGGGGATGCAAGCAAAACAAAATACCGGTCCGCGACGTGCGAATCGTGAGAATCGGAATGATTAAGGGGAAGGAAAGCCCGGCGATCGGCAGGCGCGTTATTAAGACGTCGCGGTATCCATTGGCTCCCGATGAAGATGTTCGACGACTAACGAGAACGATGAATACCAGGTTCACCTCGGGCGAGAAGATTGCGGTCGGTGGCGAGACAGGGGAGAGACGGTGCGAGGAGGGGGAGGGCGATGGGAGGGAAGGGAGGAAGAAAGGGGTGGCGGCGAAGGGGGCCGGGAGGACCACGAAACCGGAGGGAGGGACGGCCAACAAAGCGCCTGCAATCCACGAGTACCAAAGGCTCAAAATAAATTGCTTCGTGCTTCGTGTCTCGCATGCTCGATCTTCGGGGCAAGAACCATGATACCCGGAGCGAAATCGTGCGGATCGGTAGGCAAATTAGGAGACCGCGCGGACCCCGAAGGCGCGACGGCTTCTAATGGAGACGTTCGGGGCGACCGGGAGGGAAACAGGTGAGCAGGGGGGAGGAGGGAAGGGATGGTACGGGGGAGAGAAGGTGAAGAGGGAAGGGAAGGACAGACAGAATACGAGGTAGTCCCTCCGGGCGAGAAGGCCGTGGTCGTTTTCCCAAGCGAGGTGGAAGAAGAGGATGAAAGAGGCCGCTCCGCAGAAAGACCGATAGGGAGGGGGGAGGTGGAGCCGATTCGTAGGTAATTCGTTTCTCCTTTTCGAACCTGTATTTAGGCTCTCTGCCTCGTCCCTCTCGCCCTTCCACGAGCTTTCTCTTTTATGTGTATAGGTGCGCGCGCGCGTATGTTTGCGCGTGTACGCGAAAGCAAACACCCTTTCCTCTCTCTCTCTCTCTTCTTTCTCTCTTCTCTCTCTGTTCGCGGGAAGAGGCTGCTTCTCTCAAATCCAACCTGATAATCGATCCAGAAAAGGTGCGGAGGGACCTTCTTACGATTTATCGAACGTCGTTAAGGTTCCGACGGGGTAACGGCTCACTCGACGCGGCAAAGGGACCGGAGTAAACGAACGCGAAAAATATCGTCGAAGATATATCCCCCGAGGCGCTCCTCCTCGTTAATAGTATCGCGCCTTTATATCGGCATTTCCAGCTTTTCTATCGACCTGTCGACGGCCGAAGTATCCTTCGCGAAATCTTCCCCGGAGCGTCTTCTTGTGGTACGGTTCTCGCTTCTCGCGGATTCGTCGGGTTACGACTCGCGCTTTCGCACAGCTTTTTCAGCTTGTGTTTTCGTTCCCCGTACAGCATAATGCACTCACTTTTATCTATCGAAATCCCATGGGTGAGCCCGCGCCGTGTTTCCGCCTTTCTCTCTCTCGGCAACACACACAGGATGCTCTTTTACATAATGTGCGCCGGTTCCAAGCGCGGCCAAGATCTAATGCCAGAAAGTATCGAAAAGTGCTCGATCCAATTCAATGCACGATGTGAGTAATATCGTTTCGCGAATGAGTTCAATCTTCTCGTACGGTATCTCATGGGTCGGCAAAACGTCGATCGCGAACGCTCGATCGATCAGACCTTATACCTGCTTGATCTTGTGGGCCGGATGCCTCGAAAAACAAAATCAATCCTAACGAGTTAAGTTGATATTATAAATCACTCTCGTCGTGCGCAGCAGAATTAATTGATACGAATGATCGCCAAACATTATAGTTAACGTGCTGTCATGTGTGTGTGTGTTAGCTCTTTTATATTTCTCTTCTCACTAGAACCTAGCCATTCCTGTCTCGATTTCCGTTCTAAATTTATTGTGGCATTATAAAGTTCCCAAAGCAAAAGTGTCGGTGCTTGGCTGCAATCCTTCCTGAGGCAATCCAGCCTCACTACAAATCCAGGTACAGTTAATCGTATAGAACAGATATAACAGAAAATCTCCGATAAGTCTCCGCCCATGAAAACCGTACTGTGTAGCAGAACCTAAGGATATACTGCAGTGAGGAAACAAATTTGCTTATCGTTTATGTGATAACATAAATTTAAAATACCGAAATACTCGAAATTATGTGTGTAGGACACTTTTTACGACAAACATCGTCGTTTCAGTGTTTACATGATCGCCGACACGAATTCCTTTTTTAGCCCGCCACCCGAGAAACACGTGTGCGATGAAAGTCAGTTAAATTATCGAAGACAGCTGCCGTAACATAAGCAATGTTCATCATGCACTCGCTACCCCTCATAAAGTGGCTTAACTGATCACCCCGCGTCGATTTTATTTTCTCCGGATGCCTAACTATCTAGCCTCTTGACTAAGAACGAGGAAAAATCTCGCCGACCCTCGAGGTATGCTGATATTCAAGTAACACATGCTGATGCCGTCGTAAAAGCACTTTTTGATTCGCGAACGCGCATATATTTATGTCCGCATAAATTTGCGCACAAAATGACAACACTTTATCTCACATAGAAAAATATATACATAACAGTTGCGATATTATTTCGCTTGATAATTTATCCAAAATTACTTTTCTTTATAAATGTGAAAATGATAAGGGAGGCCGTATTCGGTTACACATATTGATTAAAAAAAATAAATGTATGCAATATTTTTTAATATTGTACACATTTTCACGTAGATATAATATTAAAGTATAAAAGAAAAAATATTATTCTCATATATATTTATAGGTTTATACACAAAAAAGGTTATTAAGTTGTAAACAAAATCGGGTAAATGTGGTTATTCACTTTGTACTTAGGATTGGTCGTCACACATTTTTCATAGAAAGAAAGCAAGATAAATTATTTTTGTTTTAAAGTTTTAAGTGTTTTATTTAAGAGTTAGTGATATTTTATAATTAGATAAATAATCATTGAACTAAAAAATTAATAATTCGCATAAACTTTGTAATAATAACTTGGAGCTCTCTCTCTCTCTCTCTCTCTCTCTCTCTCTCTCTCTCTCTCTGTATCTATCTATCTGTCTATCTAAAACCTTACATATGCAGACTCATAGTTATGATATATATAATATAATACATCATTATGTATGCCTTAATGTTCTTGCATAAGACATGTTATAGCTACGTAACGAATTCACTAATCCCACTTGATTTGAGTTAACTTCGATCATGTGAAATAAAAGAGATTATATTTATAAATTATGTTGTTATGTTAACTGTTAAATTTGTTGTTATGTTGTTGTTATATTAAATTATGTTGTTATATTAACCAAATGTAGGGAAAATTAGCTAAACCCATAATATCTCTTACAACTAAAGGTAAATTGCGACCAGAAATCCCAAAACCAACAGATTAATAAAAATAGAGATAAGAAAAAATATACTCAATACGTCTAATTTTGAAAAAGTGCTTATAAATGTCACATGTTTTCGTTATAAGTCGTAACATGATAATGTACTAACATTACCAACTAACATAATACAAGTAACCTTTATTGTAGAAAAGAACATATGTTCCTTTATTACGTAAAATATGAGTTTTGATAATTGATCCCTATGAGTTTTAAGTCCGTCGGCCCTATTAATTCTATGCACGCGTTCCCGAGTTAAACTTAGAAGAAATCAATGAAGCCGAGAAGAGGGTAGCGTCATCGTAACATCGCCATGTCTAGTTAACATTATCAGCGATAACGGGAAAAAGTTTTCCGCCACTTGTAAGAAACAGACAACGAGGCAACGTGGCTTTCCCGGGGGGTTTCTTTTTTCCAAGTGGACACAAAACACGCGCCCGACCGCACTCCCTGCACTCTCCCATCCTTCACGGATCTGTAACGAGATCCTCTCGTCGCCGTCTCTCGCCGGATGCTCGTTTTCGTTTCTAGTTTTGGGAAACAGTCGCGCGGGATAACGGGCGCCATAAAACGGCAGTAAAACGCCGGTCCACCGCCTCCTTATAGACGTTGCGAGCACCATAAACACCGGAGATTATCGTTGCCTCCGGTGACGGTGCCGGAGAAGCGCGCCAACGTACGCGCGAACTTCCCTCGCGGCATCAGCCGGAAGCGGCCGGTTGCGGGACCACGCGGTGGTCATTTAGTTACGCGGATAACGGTGAGCTCGTGCCAGAATGCAGCGGCGGGCGCGCCGATGCGCTCCGACACGCAGCGCGTATATGAATCCCCCTTCCTCTTCTTTGCCCCGCGCTATGGGTAGAACGCGCGTACACCAGCCTAGGGAGCAAAAATCGGCGATGATCAAGGTGAGAAGAAGAAGAAGAAGAAGAGGAAGGTTCCGAGACGGGACGGCGGAATCCGTTCGCACGATCCGAGCGAAGCCTTCGCGCGGCGGCACAGCCAGCTAGCTAGTCAGCCCGCAATAAATATCCCATTAGGAACGCTGCGTTATAGGGAATATTATGTTAATTGCCCGTACGAACCCGGCCCGGCAATCCCAGTGCGTGCATGCGTGCGTACGTGCGTGCATATCCGTGTTCCGCATACGTGCGCGTTACTCAACTACGTCGGCTAATATCTCTGGTGCGCATAGTTGCCTCTCGGCGAAGCCGGAAACTTCGCCGCTCCACCGGGAGCTTAATTAGCATCCCCCAACCCCGTCATTATTTTTAGGTGGCTCTGATCGCGAATAATTGTGGCACCAATCGCGGCGCGCTAGTAAGAAGCCGCGGTTAATTTTCATACTCCCCAGCTCGATTGCCCGGCGTGACGGTGGAAACGTCTCTCATTAGTTCAAACCACACTCTACCCTCGCGGTGTTCATCGCACCTAAGCTGATTCCGTTCGGAGAGAAGGCAGACAAATTATCGTAATAGTGAATGTTTAAGGCTCCTCTGACGCCTCGTTCCACGGAATTTTAATAAAAAGATATTTGTACACTGAGAGAAATTATCCGATGAAAAATTAACAAACAGATATTTCCGATTAAAATTCGATTCCGATTGCTATTAGCATCACACATGTATAACGCATCTCTCTCATTTAAAGTTCATCTTTATTCAAAATTTTCATTTTTACTTAACATGTTGGCTATCAATATCACACATGTATGAAACATTTTTCTTTATATATCTACGTATAAATAAATGAGATATAGTTAAATGGTGTGTTAGATGGCGTGTAGATTAACGTGATATAAATTTGAAATCATTTTAGTGTATTGAGTTAAGTATGAGGAATCAGATAAAGGAAATTATGTAGGAATGAGTGAATAGGTAGTGTGTATAAGTGAAGGCGAAACAAGACGTTAGATAAGGAAATAGAATTCAGGACGGAAAAAATGCATAGGTAATAGAGATTATGGTGTCATAAGGAACAGGTAGTTAGGATAGTATAGATAATGTACAAGCAAGCGCGGGCATAAATTAGTATGGTAATTCAGAGGTAATTATCGATAGAGGAAATGTATAATGAGTGATAATAGAAGATAGAAGTACACAAGAGAGTGATGGAAGAAAAAGAGGATATAAGAAACGAAGAGGAAAAATTCGGATGGGATAAGGAAATAAAATAAACGTATAAAGGAAGAAAGATAACATAAGAACTGATAGAACAGGAGTTGTGCAAGTAAGAAGGGTGAAGAATAAAAGAAAAATTATATGAAGAACTTTTGGTGACGTAAGCTGAAGGAGACACATAGGAAGTGAAAATAAAGGCAGAACAATCACTTCATGGAGTTATTATATGGAGTTATTATATGGAATTATTATATGGAGTTATTATATGGAGTTATTATATGGAAGTATAGAGCGGAATAATGAAACTAACAAGATATGAAAGGAAATTGAGAGAAAAGAGGATGAAGAGGAAAGGATGTAGAGCGATGAAGAGATTGAATAGAAAAAGAAAAGATAAAGGGATAGATATGTAAGATATGTTGAAAGGAAGAACAAAAATTGGAGTATTGTGTATAAAGACAGTATAGTTGATTGAAATAGGAAAGTGTAATTAGACATGATAGATAGGAAGAAGATGTAAATAGTGTAAAAGTTAGGTAAAAATTAAAAAGATTGTAAGAGAAGATTACAAGGACATTGAGATGATATTATAAAGTAAATTAGAAAAAGGCAATGTAATTATAAGGATATTAGCAACTAGATAAGTAGGAATAAAGAATGGAAGAATGGTGTGTGGATATTAGCAACTAGATAGGTAGAAATAAAGAATAGAAGAATGGTATGTTAAAGAATATAATTGTAAACAAAGTTCTTTTCTTTTGGCTACGTAAGTCAAATTATCTAAAATTAACAAACAAAAATTAACAAACGGATATTTCCGATTAAATTCTGATCAGTTTTTATATCCGATGAGAATATTCGATTTAATCTGATATTTCCAATCATAATGGCATTTTATCAGATAAACCGATCAAAAAATTATAAACCGATATTTCTCATTGGATTGTTTCTTAAATATTTAAATATTCCGCCTTTATATAATTTTTAAAATTATCCAACTTTTTGTAACTTTTATTACAATTTTATTCTTTTAATACGGTCCATTATACATGTTACTTAATGAAATATAAATATATACATATATATGTGTTTCTGTTAAAAATAACCTGATTAAAGAAAAAATTATTCAGTACTGCCGTACAAAACAAAAACGTTAGAAAATAACTTCTGCCAACTTTGAACGCAATTTGCGACGCCTGTGCGACGCCTTGGGCTAATAAAGACATTTATACAATCTCCGCATAATGAAACAGAGATTTCGCGGTTGGATAAAGAGAGCTTAATTTAAGAAGCAATCTTGAAGATTCTCATAAATTTCGGCCCTCGATAGCGCTCTCTCTGCGCTTCACCGCGCGTCAAGTATTCTCGGGAAGCGAGAAGACAGAGAGAAGACGACAACAGGGGTGCATCGAGTTTACGGAGAATTCCGTTATCGGAGACATTCTCGGGGACGTGCACGAAACCCCGCCGAGGTCTACGGGGGATTCCTAATTCCCATGCAAATAAGCCAATTTATTTGGCGGGCCAACTCGGAACGATTAGGCTAATACCGCCTCTCCCCGTCGCTGCAGCGTTTCGGGGAACGTCCGACACACGCTCGTAAACTCTCTCGTTCCCCGGCTGCGACTTTAATTCGCGGCTGCTCCCTCCGCGCGGTCGCTGGTGGTCCCGTTCTGATTAACAGTCGTTTCGATCGTAAATCGCAGGAAATCCCCGCGATCGCCACCTGATCACAGGCCGCGAATGTCTCTCGCCTCCGGGAGATGGTGCAATTACTCAAGAAGCAAAGAGTGCTCTTAAGAACTCGATTTTCTCGCGCTCGCTCGCTCGGCCGAGCTCGTATGAAGCCGTTTCGACAGGCGTAAATTATCATCGGGGCCGGCCGCGCGGTATTATCCGAAGTTATTTAATTGAGTAATTAAATATTATTCCGCGTTCGTCGCCGCGCTTGTACACCAGGAATATCGTCATTCGTAACTTTATGCCTAATACGATCTGTAACGCTTACGCTTTCAATTACCTGTAATGATTTGAATTTTCCACTAATTGCTCGAATCAATCTAAACATGTCGTGCGAGTCACTCGTTAGATCACGAACACGATTGCCGCCCACGTTGAACGGCTTATCAGTGTTCCGACTGCACGCGAACCGGGAAACATCGGAAAAAGGAATGGATAACACATAAGGTGGTCTTGAGACAGAGCTAGATCGAGATAATTAATGTCAGTAATTAATGAGTAGAATAAGAACTTATCTCGCCTCATTATACACGTGATTATAATAATACATCTGATAAGCGGAAAAGAGAATGACTTAAGATATATTGTCTATATCGTCACGAAAACATGCAATAAAATTTCGATAAAATTTCTAGATTAATATATACCAGATATGTAAATATGAAACCGGAATTTTTGTGTAGAAAATACACGTTTATTGTATGAAAATGATAAAAAATATTTTATTAGAAGTATTGCCCATCGCTAGCTATACATTTTTCCCACCTGTCTGACAATTTGTGGATACCACGCCAAAAAAACTGTTGCTCTTTTGAGGCAAACCAGTCATCGAGCCATTTTCGTACATTTTCGTAAGAAGTGAAACGCTGCTTAGCAA
>NW_022639482.1:2188166-2198039 GCF_010583005.1 Odontomachus brunneus | reverse complement strand
CAACTAAACGCCTCAATCGTTTCCTTGACCAGTTTTGCTGTGTGTGATGGTGCATTATCATGAAGCAAAATCACTTTGTGTTGCCTTTTTTTATATTCTGGTCGTTTTTCACGCAAAGCTTTGATGAAATCGATCATTTGTTGTCGGTAGCGTTCAGTATTAACGGTTTGGCCAGGTTTTAGCAGCTCATAATAGATCACACCCTTCTGATCCCACCAAACACAGAGCATTGTCTTCCGTCCATAGCGATTTGGCCTTGCAGTCGATGTCGATGGTTCGCCTGGAGTTACCCATGATCTTTTACGCTTAGGATTCTCAAAATATATCCACTTTTCATCGCCAGTCACAATTCGATGGAGAAATGACTTTCTTTTGTACCTGGCGAGCAGCATTTCGCAAGTGGTTTTTCGGTTTTCCTGCTGTCTTTCATTCAGTTTATGTGGAACCCATTTTCCCATCTTCTGGATCTTTCCCATGGCTTTCAAACGTATGGAGACAGCTTCTCGTGTCACATTTAATTGATCCGCGAGTTGTTGTTGCGTTTGAGTGTCATCCTCATCCAACAATGCTTGCAATTCGCTGTCTTCAAACTTTTTCGGTGGTCTTCCACGTTCTTCGTTTCTCACGTCAAAATCGCCACTTTTGAATTTTTTAAACCACTCAAAGCACTGTGATTTACCAAGAGCATGCTCACCGTAAGCTTCGACAAGCATTCGATGCAATTCTGCAGCAGTTTTCTTCAAATGGTAACAGAAAATCAATGCTGTCCGCAAATCGTAGTTTCCAGGCATAAAATTCGACATGTTCAACGCTATTACAAACTATGCTGTTGTATGAAACTTGTATTGTTGTGAGTTGAAAATCTTTGTCAGAGATGTCAACAAGGAAATGGCGCCAATGACGCGGTTTGACGGTAACTACATTGACAGCTAGGGCCATCTATGGGCAAATTCCGGTTTCATATTTATAGACCTGGTATTTACTATCGCCCTGATTAAAAATTTATTCCATAGTCCTGACTGATAGTCCTGATCATGGTCAATTAGCTATCTGTTTTATATAAAATATTATCGGGTCTTGATAAGTCATTATGTAACGACTATAATATAATATAACACAGCGTGGCAATTAGAACTTTATTAATAATAAAGATTATTAATAATTATAAGACCTTATTGATTAAGACGTGATGATCAAAATCATGGGATAAATTGTTACATGGAGAGAATTGTTTTTTCTTTTCATATGAATTCTTTTCAATTGTTCTATGTATTTAGTAGTCCACACAAATAAATATAGAACTGTCAGTAAAATCAATCTTGCTAAAGAATATCGTAAATTTTGTTAGAAACAGCAGATTTCGCTGGAAAGATAGCAAGTGTTTTAATAGCATATTTCAGTTTCTAAAATATTAATAAAAATAAAAGGACAGCGTGGATTACTGCAAAATATCGATCTATTCCTCGGTTAAAAAATTCTGTAGTAATTTTTACTATAAAATTCTCTTTATGTACTCGATGACAGGTATTATAATTGTTATTCTCATTTTTAATCTTCACATATAACAAACGACGAATATAGAGATATCGCGGTAAAGATCCTCGCGATGATGAATATTTATAATCGCGCCCTAATCCAGTTTTACGAACGCTTGTTGCCGTGCCACCGACCGACAAAGTCCAAATCATTATGTCCGGCCCACGCATTCTTTCCGCGGCGGTCCGGACCCGGCTTCTCTTTTTGATCGTGTAGTCGGTCTGAGGCGGGTGATCTCTCGTAAGAGGAAAGGAGGATGCCCAGCGAGAGGAAGAGAGAAAGAGGGAACACGGTTATACCTCGGCTGCACCGACGGCCGAGGTGGTCCGAACTCTGCTGGTGGCCTGCTCTCGCACTTACACACTCGGTCGCACATTCGATCTTGGATCAGCAAGGCACCGCAAACAACCTGGGACCTCTCGTCACCGACTACGTGAATAAAGCTGAAGGTCCTGGCTAATGTAGTAGTAGAAAACTAGGCTCGTAACCCTCTAAGATTCTCGGCTAAACTAGGATATACACTTAGGGAAAAAATGTTTAATAAATGAAACATATTTATTCGATGAATATTACTTAAGTAGGAAGAGCGACTTTTTCTTAGTCGATAGCTGGCCAAGAATTTTGATTACTGGCTAGTTTCTGGCCAGTTTAGACGACGCCTGTAACTGGACAGTAAAACAAGTTTAGTTTCTAATGAGCTTTCGACGAGTTTCTAACAAAACATTTTTTGCTTAAAATTCTGTGAAATAGATTTCATCGTTTGATTCTACACGTTGTGAAATATTATATTTTATTATTCAATATAAAAATAATGTGAAACTCGAGTTTCAGAAGATATAATCTTTTCACGTGCAAGTTCATTCATTATTGAAATATTTGAAATGTTTTATTTTTAATTATCATTTTTTCTTGCCTAATTTCTGGACAGCATTTTCCAAGTTTTTATTAGATAGAAAAATTGGCCAGTATTTACTTACCATCTTTTATTGCCTACTTTTTGGCCAGTATTTTCTTGCCAGTTCCTGAATAGTTACTAATAAATCCTAGCAAATATATAAAATCTAGCCAGTTTCCAACTAGTTTTTCCTAGAAATTTTTCTACTTAAATAATAATATATTTACTTATACTAATATAAAATGTTTTTCAATCAACAAAACATATATTTTCTTGAAACTTAAAAAATCTTAGCTTTTCATGAAAACAATGGTTCATACTATTCGAATAAAAGAATTTAGATTTAAGGAAATGTTATTAGTATGCACCAAAATAAAATATTTACTATTTTTTAGATATTTTTTTCCTCATTGTAGAAGTATAGGAATCGAATCCAAAAGTCGCCACAAGTATTTCCCGATTCGTAATGATGTCATGAATTATGTGAGACATAAAAGCAGGTGGAATTTTTAATCTCACAACCTCAATCTTGAATCATAACTTTACAGATATAGCGTCATCTTCGTTGAATGCAAATTACGTGAAAAAATCAGAAGATATATTGATGCTTATTCTGATACAATGACATTTCACATAATGACTTTCAACAAGTGCAGATTCAAGTAGCATTATAGGATAGCACGAAGAACGAAATATCGAAGTTGACGCGTTGAAATTTATCGATTGCGATCTAGCAGTGTCGCGATTTATCTCGCAAAGCGAACGCGAGGATCACGTTGCAGCTCATATAACTCTATATGGTAACCAACGTGATGACGTCGGGTTAATTAATTTCTTTTACCAACACTAGCTGTACCGTTACTGTTGCGAGAAGTGTGTTAAATGATTCGAGCAAATATCCGCACCACACACACACACATACAGAACTAAATAAGCAGGAAACAGCAATAAAAGAACTAAAGAAAAAACCTCGAAGCAACGGAGAATCGCTCAGGACAACCGGACGATTTCTACATATTCGTTTATCTGCCTTTGATATCGAGACAAGGGGCAACGATTAACGGTGATATATCGCCACGATCTGGCAGATACAGCGCCTCGTTACATAAGAGCCGAACGCTCCTGACAGGATCGTAATTACTAGGCCTAATGAGATTCGATCGATGACGATCCACCGCCGTGATTCGGCGGGAAAGTTCGACCCGGCCTCAGGGAACGGCGACCTCGTCGTAAGACCTCGTCGCGGCGATCGTAAGCCTCGTGAAAAATCGGGGAAAAGCGAGAAGATCGGCGTCGGCGCCGATCAGGTCGGCCAGGTGATCGCGGCTCGCGCATCGCGGATGGCGATGAGCGTAATTTACCCGACGATTTCACCTACCGCGGCCGCGGTGCCCTCTCGCCCGTGGAGTGGTACGACTTAATAGAGAAACGTTCCATGCGTGGAAACGAGATCGAGATAACGATGATTGCTATACGATCGTGAGGGGGAGAATCACGCGTAGAGTGGAGTCGGCAGGGAGATGGACTCCGGTAAAAAGAGGGACTCTCGATCGTGATAACACCTGTGGTTAGCGCTGCGAGCTACTGACTTTCAGCCGCGCGTCTCGGTCCGCGTGACTCGTACGTACTCGTCTCGGAATTAAGATGCTTCCCATTGATACTCGGCCGGTTAATTAAATAGCTGAATCGCGACCGAGCACCCGCGAAAGAGCGCCGATCCCGATGCCGCCGCGCGTCTCGGTTCCGCTCCGTTGAATGCACAATACGGGAGGACGCGTCGCGACGATAAGAAGAGGGACGACCGTCGGCTGGATTACGCGCACAATGATTTACATACTCGAATCGCTCGTGTGCGAGAAAGAGAGAGGGTGGGGAGGGTGGGAGGGAGGGAAAAGAGCCGCCGGATGCGTCGTCGCGGATCACTGACTCCGGCCCGCTTTCGGCCCGCGCGTCTGTAATTAAATCTCAGCTGCCGTATTCCGGAGAGCTAATTAGTCCTCCTCTTCCTTCCTGCGACACACGGACGTTTTCGAGTGGCGCGAAGTGCAGGAACTCGCACGCAACTGACACGTGAATCGCTGACAAGCAGAGCGGTGTATGTTCATTAGCTGCAATTGTGCGAAACGAGAAAATTTGCAAGGAAGATATCGAGGAGCCATGTGATCTGGAAATTGCACCGCGCTATCCTGAAGATCTACTTTATTCTATAATCAGACATAATATACCTCTTCTTCTAATGGGATTCTCACCTGAAACAGCAGGGCACTCGAGTCCATGTAACGAGAACATTAATTTAGTCTGCGTTTAGTTCCAAATGCCACAAATATAACTATATCTCGCACAGAAATTTCCCAAGATTTTCTTATTAGATATATATAAGATAGATATAAGATATATGCAACATAGATTTATATGGACTACTAAATACTACTAAATACATATAGAAAAAAAATTTTTTTTCATGTAGAAATTTATCCCAGAGTCTTGATCATATCACATCCTAATTATCAATAAGGCCTTATAATTATTAATAATCCTTATTATTAATAAAGTTGTGATTGCTAATAATTATATCATAATCGTTACATAATGACTTATCACCTGATAATATCAAATAGATAGCTGACCATGTTCGGGATTATCAACCAGGATCATGAGGTAAATTTCTAATCGGAAAGATGATATTAGCAGCAATGAGTAATGAAATTATTTGGATAAAGTAAACACGTTTTATTGAATTCTAACGTAAAATAAAAATCAGAAAAAAATATTGAGGTAACTTTGAATTTCTCACTTAAAATCGCATGTTTGAAACTTCTAAGTAGAACCCATAATTATTTTGAATAATCGGACTGGATCCTAATTAGATTCCAAGAAATTTTCTGTACAGAATTTTCAAACAGTGTTGCGTGCTGACTCTTGTTTGCGGAATCTAAAAAAGATGGGCAAAATTCCCCCGAAAAACAACAATAGAACATTATTACAATTATAACAATAGAATGAATGCTATTCGTACACACTTCATCTGCGGAATTTCATGGAAGTGGCGAAGCAGAATGTCGACGACCTTCGACACCGTCGAAAATCGTCGCCGCCGATGGAACCACGGGATGTAGAAGCGCTTTCGTGGTCCATGGTCGATGGGTTCGCCTCGGGTATTAGCGACAGATGCGTACCTCGAAGAGCCAATTTAACGGTTGCCACAAAAGCGGATCGGAGCGGAGAAGGAGAGAGAGAGAGAGAGAAAGAGAGAGAGTCGCGCGATACGTCGGTGCAGCGAGCGTGGAGGATAAGCGAAGAGAGCAAAAGGAGAGATGAGCGTGAGGGGGAGAGCGTGAGGGGGAGAGCGCGCGTTAAGGTGGAGATGCAGGGAGAGACCCCGAGAGCGGCATTAAATCTCACCCTCTTCCGACACCGTCGCCCCTCCCGACGGGGCCGCGCCGTGTGACGTATATCGGGCTCACAAAGGGCCCCGACCTGATCTGCGACCTACGAGACGGAGAGAGGAGAATGAAAAAAAAAAGAGGAAACGCCTGCACCGCTGTTTACGTATACGCGCGTATGCATGCACGCGGGGTGAAAGACGAGAATCCGCTCTCGCGGTTGACCTACCTCAGCCCGATCTTTTGTAACGTCGACGAGCCGTCGCGATTCAAACTCGTCGTCAACGTCTTCGTTCATGGGAGATATAATGGCACGCAGGATAACGATACGTGAGCATTTCGGGTATACTAGACACGTATATCTTAATGATTCCCCCTTTATCTGGTTGATAAGCAAAGAATGAGATACAGGATCATTTTATTTTACTTAAATAGTATATTGTCAAATCCAAAGAGTTGGGCGTCTACGCACAAATTATGATACTTTACGTCTACTTGTGAATAAACTATATTCGAATGTCATCTACACTGAGATAACATATCTGAAAAATAGTATATACATTTCTTTGGTGAAAATATACTAATATAACATAATTATTTAAATCTAAATTCTTTTATTTACATATAATAAACAATCACTTTTATAAAAAGCTAAACTTTTCTTAAGATTTTAAGAAAATGTAATTCTCTTTTAAGAAAAAGTTTTCTATTTTAAGAAAATGTGTATGTGTGTATATTTTCTTATTTAAAAAATATTTTATATTATTATTAAATAAATATATAGATATTTTTTCTCACACACATAATACATCGGGCAATCTCTCTCTCTCTCTCTCTCTCTCTCTCTCTCTCTCTCTCTCTCTCTCTCTCTCTTCCTCTTTCTCACCCTTTCTCTCTTCCTCTTCCCTTTCATGGCGGCCATACTTACGCAGCGAATAACTTTTTTGTAATTATAATGAGTCGCGTACGGTCTGTAATTACTAGTGTCGAGATTGTTTTGCGAAAACGACTACTGGAATCGGTCGTTTTTGAAGAACGCTCCACACGCACGCGATACGTTCTCGCTGAGGGCGGTGCACGCACACGCCTCTTCTTGCATCGGCGGCGATCGCGTCGAACACCACCACACGTACTCGATGACAAACAGGAAGAAGAGGGTCCCGGTATTGCAGCGGCGACAAACAGGAGGAAGAGGGCTGATACTGTAGCGAATGTAAGGAGTCTCGGGAAAAGTCGGCGGCGAGCCGGAGGGTACGATGACAACGAAAAACTCGACATCGAGAGCACGGCGAAATCGTGACAATGCACAATGGTACGACGATCGTCGTCGCGTGTTTTGGACGCGTATACCGTGTCGAATGTAAAAATGCGAGTCTCCACGCCGGCATGATCGTACAAGTTTCTTGCGCGAGTGCAAAGACTTCATCGCGTTACTTCACGATTGATATCAATGACAATGACTGTATTACTCCGTGGGAAAGGTTTAAAAGTAAATATTTAATTACTAATTGTACCCTTACAGTCCAGGCGATTTTTTGAGTGACTTTTACAGTTTCTGAATCACAACTTTTTTGCATACTTTCGTCAAAGAATAAACTAGTAAAAGCATGACACCTTCCGTCGTGCTTTCCCGGACAGTGACTTCCCGGATCGTATGATAACTATTTTTTTAAATTATTCTTTTTTAATTAGAGAAACTTTCTCTTTATATAAAAAATCATGAAAGAACATAAAGTTATTTATTTGTAAAATTATGCAAAAATCTGCAGTGTATCTGATGGTAAAATAAAGATTATATATAATTTACACACACACACACACACACACATATATTATAATAATAATAAGAAAAATTGTAGTTGTATTTCACGAAATTACACTATAGTGGCTTGCCGGATCGTAAAAGTTAATAAATGTGCGTGTGATAATAGGAAATAGCCGATCGGTATAATTAATAACTGGTCATATATTAATAAATTTAGACGGTGAAAAAAGAAAAGATCACGAGGATAGGACGTTCGAAGACAGCCTGAGTTTGCGATGGAATTTACGTGCGAATCTTGCGAATGGCGCGCGACGAGAATTCGATTTCTCGAATTTCTCGGCGATGGGTAGGCCGCTGGCTCGCGGCCACTGGATCGCCGATCGAAGCCGGCGTCCTTCGGAGCACGGCGGGCCCGCGTTACGTATGAATTTAAAGGATTTCGTGAAACCCCCGGCCGCCGCGCGCGCGCGCCAGCGCTCGGTCGAGGTGAACAGCGCACCGCAGACTTCTCTCTTGGAGCACAGCTTGAGGCAGGATGAAGACGTCCAAAGCTTCGTGGCAGCTCAAGGTCTGCCACTTCTCCCTTCTCTTGAGAACCTTTGCGCTGCCCTCCGTCCAGCCCTCCTCCTCCCTCACCTCCTCGCGCTCGGTGTCTTCCTCGCGCTCCTCGCAGTTCGCTCTCCTTCCATCCTCTTCGCGCGCGACCTCCTCCACTTTCCTCGTCTCGTCCTGCTCTCCCCCTTCCCCCGTGCCGTTGGCGGTCCGATTTTGGTGAGAAGGAGACCGACAACGTGTGTCCAGTCGCAGTAGGATGAACAAGGACGGGGGGAAGGTTCAGAGTCAGGAGGGCAAGGAGGGATTACTAGTGCGCGAGCGAGAGGGTGGGTAGAAACCCAACGGGCTGAAATAATAGGTTGCGCCTGCGCGCTCATTAACCTTTATACCCTGCCAGGCTGCGAGTACCACCAATCTTCTTCCTTTCTTCCTCGCGATGCGTCGGTACACCCTGGTAGACGATACGTGTGTTTGCTTTACCATGATCGGGCACACACGAGCCGACCCGCTGATAGAATCGACGGTGGGTGTGCGTGAGTCGTTTTCTTTTATACGGATTTTATCTGAAATCGGACTCTCTCGACGCCACGGTGGAGGGCGCGCGCGTTTTATTTGCGGTCTTAATATGGGCGATGTTTAGTAGCGCGAGTTTTCGAGAATAATTTCGACTAATTATTCCCACGTAACAATCTCCCACCGTGCAGACGTAAATCGCGCGTATTGCGCGAAACTTTGCTAAACGAATCGCGCAGGTCTCGGGGTGTTTTTGCGCGGCTCTCTCAATGCTCCTTCTCTTTCTCTCTCGTAAACTGGTCGTATTATCTCACCGCGAGATCAAGCACGAAGACACGAGAAGTAGACAGATGTCAGTCCAGTGAAACGTACTATGGGGGCATTAATTACATGCCCAAATGCCGTTTCCCGCAGAAACGAGCGAAAGATCGCGGCCGAGTCTTGCGCAACGCTTTTCCCGACGCTTTAGCGCGTTATTTAAGATGCCTCGTAATTGCCGTCGGACACCTGCCTCGACTGCGTTTAGATTTCCTTAATACGTTTCGATCTCACGGACTCGAGTATCGCTGGGTCTCGATACGCGTGGAGGTGCGATACGATCGCGCGACACAGACGGAGAAACGCGTGTTATAAAGTAATTGTGCCGCAACAGCAGCTGCTGTTGCTACTGCCGTTGCCGCCGTATTCGCGCGGGAACGCATTCGAATAGTCGTTGGCGCGTTTCGCCAGACGGTAATTGTTGCCAGGCTTAATTTACGATTAATTAAAACGGATTTATCAGCGAAACGCGCGCGAATCGGCCACACGGCCGCCGTGCCTGATACCTCGAAGCGCGCCTCTTAATCCTTCCATTAATTTCGGGAGCTCGTCCAACGCGCTCTTCTCCCCTTCTCTCTTTCTACCTGGAGTCCGGTGAATCCGAGTTAAGTCTCCGTTTCGGAATCTCGATGGTGACCGCAACGAATGAGATCGCCCTGCCGTTCGTGTCCGGAATATCTATATAGTGTTTGTGGGGTTGCTAGAGAGCGGGTAGCGTGTGCGTGAGGCCCAAGGTGAGAGATTATCGTTGGCTGAAATGTCGACGACTCTCAGCCATCGTCGTCGTCGTCGTCATCGTCGCCGTTGTCGACGTCATCGTCGGCTGAACGACGTGTTTACGGATTAAAACATCGTGTCTCTCTCTCTCTCTCTCTCTCTCTCTCTCTCTCTCTCTCTCTCTCTCTCTC
>NW_022639482.1:2137841-2186685 GCF_010583005.1 Odontomachus brunneus | reverse complement strand
TTTTTTCCTCTCTCTCTCTCTCTCTCTCTCTCTCTCTCTCTCTCTCTCTTCCCCTTTCTCTCTCTTTGCGCAACGCCGGCCTTCTCTCGGGGGATTATGAGAGTTTCGATGTTATATCCGGCTCACGGTGCTTCTTATATTGTACGTTCTCTCCCTGACAAACGTCTAATTCCTTTGGATCAGACGTCGATGACGCCTCCTGGGCTTTGCCGTGCGGAGCACCGTAAAAAGGAAAAGCAAAAAGAGAGAAAAGGGAGCATCCCCTAAACCTGTCAACGAGGAAGTGGCCTTAAATCAGATGACCGCAGAGCGTTTACAAAGTGACAAATAGTTCAAAAGGAAGAAAGTACCGACAAAAAGTGAAGTCCTAAAGAAGAGACCCAGGCGACATCCGAGAAGAACTGGAATGTATTTCTTAATCTCATGTCGTTTCTCTACTGAGGAGGTCTTCTGAAGAAATAGAATGTTCACGAAAACAAATCTATGAAGGACGCGGGTCCCGACCCGGGAGCCAGGCCAACCATTTCACCACACACACCGCGAAAGTGGTAAAATATCAATTTCCGAATCATTTCTTCACATTTCCGAATAAATTCGTCTTATCCAAACTACCACAAGAAGATCGCGCCTCAGTGTATGTTGAGTTCACCTCTGAAGATCTGAAAGTTGCACCCGTAATGCTCACGTGTAGATCGCGTATACCTGTGCGTACCAACCTACCGATATGTCATCGGCTCTCGATCGATCAATCTGTCGATTACTATCGAGGAACGTTCCACAACGATCGTTCGGCGCGAAGACGCACGTCCGCGGCGCGTTCCACGGTGGCGAAATCCATAAGGGCTTGATCGATTCCCCTTTATCTCCGGCAGCGACGAGACAAAAGGGGTCGCGCACGGCTGGGAGCGCCGAGGGGGCCCGTTCGACGCGACCGAACTCCCGCGCCTCCACCTGACAGAAAGGCCCACAGATTTATCACCGGCCTGGCCCACCAGATATCATCTCGCCGCCGCCGATCTCGTGTCCCGTCATACGTAATCCCGGCGCTCCGACAGCTCATCTATTTATGAGCTGGCATTTCTTTCCCTCCACTCGTTCTCTCTTTCCTTCCCTGGCTCGCCCACTCCCGACGCGGACTCACTCAACGCCCCCCTGCCAGGAACAACCAGATCCTGCATGCAAAAGAGCGACGCTGCACGCACTCGTCCGAATTCTCTGTACGTGGTGGTTAGGAAAAATCGCGTAGACGCGAACACACGTGGGATAATTGTTGCTACCCTGTGTGTTCTGAAACTGTGATGTCGGTGCAGAATTGTATCATAAACTTCTTCTGGACTCTCTTTTATCGATAAAGTGTCCCTAAATGTGGTCCCTAAAGAAGCTTAAATATTCCTAAATAAGCTTTATCATTAGTTTTCACACCGAGGAAAGAATGTTTGCTATTTATAACCATATAATCATACAGAGAAATAATTACTATAAATTGTGTGTTGTGTGTTATGTATGTGGTCTCTCAAGTAAATCATTTTTTTATTCAATTCTGTTATAATGTTAGTGATAAACTTATATTCATGTTATAACTACTATTTTATTATAAAAAATATGGTTGAGGCCAAAAATAACTCTATAATTTTTGTTAATCATGTTTTTCTCTCAGTGCAATTATATTTAGAGTCACTAATATCAATGGTTTTATCGATAAAATAATAAAAGTGTCTTTGGAGCGAATGTTTCCATTTATTTGAAATGTTACAACTCAAAGTCGAGAATTATGTATAGTATACATGGTGTTCCGTAAGTACATATCAAAATAGGAGATGATTCTTTACATCAAAATATAGAAGAAAAATACAAACATATATTTCTCTTAAAATGCTTTGTTTCTTACGGTATGCTCTGTTTCTTAAGGTATACCATTACATAAATTTTCTCTATTTTTTTCGATAATGCGTGTTAACAAATTCTTACACGAATACCTTTTTGTGTATTAGGACTGAAAATCCCGAAAATAAAGTTGTATTTATCCTACCTGCGAGAGTAAGGAAGTTATACATGAAACAAAAGCACCCCTTAGTTTTCAACTCTTAACTTATTTTCTAGAAGTGAAAACCATTTCAAACTATAATATATACTACTAGTGCTAGATAAAATTTTTATGTTTGACTATTATCTTTTTATTCGCAAGAACATTTTTTTCAGTACCTTCACAGCAGCCCTTTCGGGACTATATAAAACATTTTAGAATATGTTTATACGAATTTTTTTCTTATTTTGATGTAAGAAATCACCTCCTGTATTTTTTACATGTACTTAGGAAACACCTTGCCCGGCCTAGCGTAGGACTTAAATTCGAGTAATTTGTGCAGATGACATGCGACGCAAAGATACTTGAATATTTATCACGAGCGATTATTTACGAAGGAAGATTTGTTTTGATTTCGTCGGCGACAGCACTCATAGAGTGAAATTTGGGCCCCGAGGAAAACGAGCCATGTTCCTGTTAATGCGATCATTTTTCAGGCAGGTTTATAGAGAGATGCCGTTATTAAGCCGAAGGAAAGATATTCCATGGGGGCTCGATGTGTGATCTATCCGCTCTAATCTTGATCACACGTGAAAGTGACTATACGGAGGAGGAAATAATACATATGAGACGTCCGGATAAGTTCGGCTGGTTTATTCAGCCGTGCCCATTCATCCGTTCGAATATGAAATATCGCGGTAGCTGCCGTTATATGCGTGAAAAGAATGGCAGTTGTAATGTTCCGGAAATGAGTAGCGGTGAAACCGTGTATTCAGCCGTGATATCGTGGACGCGTTCAACGATAGCCCGTTGTGTAAGAAGGGAAACGTCGCGGAAAGTGTCCAACTATCTCGTAAGACAGCTGTATAATTGAGAAACAACTGTCAACGAGAATGGAAATTTTGCTACTTGTGAAACGCGCGGCGGTATATTTTCTGCGATAACAATGCAAGCGGAGTAGCGTGTCGTTATGTGAACTCAACACCTCTGTATCCGTTCATCGGATATTCCAATGTATACCGATCGTGAGTAACGAGCCGTGATTATCGATCGTAAGATTCGAAATAAGGTGAATGGCGGAGCACCGCAGCCGTATATTCTCGGACAAGGCAGGAAGCGGGAAAGGTATGAGATTTATACCGTAAACCTCCGTTGAGAGAAACGAAGCGTGAAAAATATGCATTTTGTCCGGCATATTCACCGCACGTGTTATGCGCGATAGTTTTCTTCCATGTAATCTTACTAATTCCTTCTTCGCATTCTGGCGTCGTTTAACAAATGCGATAATTCGCGCGATTAAATCTCCTCGCTCTTCTTTTTTAGCTTACCTTTTGTTGACATGCACAACTTTTGTATTAACCTTCCGAGTGATAAGATATTTTCCTTGATTTTTATCGCTTTAGAGCGTTCGAAAAAATCTCCAAACATTATTAAAACTTCCTTTATCCTTCTAGTTAAAGACCATAGCCGCGTTTTGTGAAAAATAAAAGAAAGAAAAGAAATTTCGTTGTGCTAATGTGAAGTTTAATTTTAATGAACGAATTAACGTACTTTGATCAAAGGACACCAAATTTCTATGCTTCTTATAATCCAAATTTCGTTTTAAGAACCGCAAATCCCGTTTACATCAACTAAAATGCATTGATTCGTTCACTACAACCAAACTTCACATTAATCCTTAGAACCATAGTGGAACGTCTCATTTATCTTTTTTTATTTTTAGTGATTTTAATTAACTTATCGAGAAACACATAGTCAATATTATATTATCACTATATATTCTCATATATACAAGGAACAAAAAAAATAATAAAATAATTTTTAAATGTTTATTAAATTATTTTTACTATTAAATTATTACAATTAAATAAAAATAAAAAAGATACTTTTTTAAACAAAAATTACTTTAAAGCTAGCTATTAGGAAATGATACATCGAAACATTAACACCTTATAAAGGACAATTAATAGTATTTTACACATTTTTTCAAAATTTTTAAGCCCTATTTTTTATAATAAACTATTAATAAACACGAAATATTAATAAACACGAATATCTCTTTTTTATATCGGAGAAATGTTTCGAGTAATGCTAAAAGCGAGATTGCTAATTTTGAAAATTTATTTTTTAATTAATATATAATTTATAAAATTTAATTTTTTAATTAAAAGAATTAAAATTTATATTTAATTTTTATGTTTTGGCCCCAAATTCGTAATTAACGATTCTAAAATTCCCTACATGCCAAATTTGAAGAAACTTGATCGAAAAATGTATGACTAAAAGAGTTAATGCGAACAAAACTTTTTTCTCTGTGTCATAATTAAAAAGTTTGCACGAAAAGTGCGGCAAATGTCCGTTATTTTCATCATTCACGTTACGCTATTGTTACTGCTGATCGCTGATATTGATCTCCACGATTTTCACTTGGCGTTAATCGACCTACGGATCCGTCGATGATCATCTAAGCCGCGAAAGCTCCGCGCCTTCTTCCGCGTTCGATTCTTCGGATACTGCCTGTCTATCAGGTTTCAAGATATGAATCCCCGCACGGCGAGAGATAGGCTCGCACGACGCGATCGGTCGGATGCCAACAGGCCGGCGATAATAATCGCGCGAATTAAACGCATAGCGGATGAGGCGCCAGGTGTTCGGATCCTTGTCCGAGAGGAACAAGCATCGTAGGAGACAACAACGCGAATCAATTATCGCCCTCGTCCGGTGTAGCGCGCGAAGACAGTCTTCAAGACAGACAGACACGAGGAAGATGCACGCAATTCGCGCATAATAACTTCGCAGTCGCAAGCTCGTTCAGCCACGTATAATCACCCATCCCCAGAGGATTAAATCATTTCCCGTCCGAGGTTCTAGAGAGATTTAAGAAGCGGCGCTACCCCGCAATTTGCCGAAATTCGCGGCGTTCGCGGCCGGGCGCGAGTCAACGCGCGTTATTGCACTCGCTAACTCTCGACGGTCATTTAGACGCGGAAGTATCGCGGTACTTCAGTATAAGCGAGCCGATGAGCGCAGAAGGCGCGCATCAACCGACAATGATAATCGTGCGAATAAGACGTCCGGATGCTGGGCTCGCATTCGCGCGTTCCGATCCCCCTTTAAACGGGGAGCCCGAGGCCGCGAGAGAGGCGAGAGAGGGCCCGTCTCGGCCTGGAGAGGATCCATGGGGCCGAAAAGAGCCGCGCGACGAACGGTGTGTGACAGCGTGTAATCTCGCCTCGGCTTCGTGCCCGCCGAAATAACAGGTTCCTCTTTCCCTCGTTCGCGACTCGATCTTCCTTGCTCCTTGCTTCCCGCACCGGCCGGCCGGACGCGCGCGCGCGCGCGCGCGCATACACACGCACCCGGTTCTCTCTCCGCTCTTATCCGGTACCCGTCGCACAAAGTTACGGTTTCGCGTCGGGGACATTATTAAGCCGGCACCGGTCGTCGTTGCACGAAACGGGGTACGCGAGAAGACGCGCTTCGCCCGTTGCTTCGATCGTCGTGGAACCGGATTCTGCGAGAGTTCTCTCTCTTTCTCTCTCTTTCTCTCTCTCTCTCTCTCTCTCTCTCTCTCTCTCTCTCTCTCTCCTCATGCGCGTATACGCGGACACGCGCGATGTGCTCGAGGGGACTCTAACGACGATCGCGTGGAGATACGGCCGGTGCGACTCAGTTTATAAAAATTCGCCTGGAAGTTCATATAATGCTCGTGATCGGTTCGCGTGGCGGGAGATGAATACCACTCGTAAACGGATCGTCCAGATGAGAGAAACGAACGCGAGTGATATTAAGAGTACGCCTCTGTTACTGAAACAAGCACTTAGAAAAATTATCCGATAAAAAATTAACAAACGAATATTTCTGATCAAATTCCGATCAATTTTTATATCCGATCAGGATATCTGATTAAATTTAATCGAATATTAAAAAAAAACTCCCTGTTCTCTCTTCAGGAAGAATTCCTGAGAAGAATTATTCGATAAGAAATTGGCAAACATATTTCCGATCAAAATACCGATGAATTTTTGTATCCGATCAGGAAACATCCGATGAGAAATCGGTTCATAATTTTTTTATCGGTTTATCCGATGAAATGTCATTATGAAATCGGAAATATTCGATTAAATTTAATCGGATATCTTGATTGTACATAAAAATTGATCGGAATTTGATCGTAAATATCGATTTGTTAATTTTTTATCGGATAATTTCTGTCAATGAGGAAATGGTATCAGCATTAATATACACGTAAAAGTCCTAGTTCAAAAGCCGTGAAAGTCGCCTAAAAAATTTTAGACTATAAGGTTAGTATTAACTATATTGTAATAACAAGAATCTATGGTAATTAAATTTTGTTGTAATATATAAATACTCAAAAATATAACCAGTAGGTATATATTTGATATGAAACCAATATAATGTGACATAGTAGCAAAAATTTTATTTATGACAACAAAATTTTATTGCAACATACATATTTTCAACAGACTATGATTAGCTGCAACAGTGACATTTTTCTTCTTATATGAGAAAAATAAAATCCTCTTTTTTTAATTAAATGCCTTAATGCAATACTTTTATAAATCGGTATGAAAAGTTTAAAGAAAAGTTTAGAAGAATATTCTTACAGTAATCTAAGAGATAATATACTATGTCAGTTAATTAAGAGAGGAAATGAGACTTGAAAATTAAAAATATCCGCTGGATTGCTTTTTCTTCCTCTCCCTTTCTCTCTCTTTCTGTCCTCCTCTAGAGACTTTCAAAAGAGCACACGTGAAGAATCAATTACAGATAGCGAAAGTAATGGCAGTCACGACCGACAGTTATTATTTATCGAAGCTGTGCGGGGCCACGGAGTTGCGCAACTCTTGATTAAGACCTCAAACGCGGTGCTAAATGTTCCACGCGCATTGATCCCATATTTCACGAATCAATTTCTCCGTTTAGCCGACGCGATGCGAACAAAACCAACCGGCCGCCACCATGTCGGCCGGTGATCCTCCGGAGAAACGGCGGCCGCTTGAAAAATGACGTTTCGCTCGGCTAACTTCGCCGTCGAGGGGCGGACTCAAAACTATCCGGCCAACTCCGGCCGGTAGTACATCGGTAGCTTTGAACCGGTCGTGGCGGTCGATCGCAAACCGCCGTAAACTGGAATGGTCGATGCGACGCTGTATATGTGTATATATATATATACATTAATATAAATATATATATATATATATATATATATATGTATATAGATATGTATATATATATATATATATATATATATATATATGTATATAGACGAGAGAACGTATCTCTTGAGAGTCTTTCGCTGTGCTCTCTTTCTTCCTCTTGCCAGAACGACGGCAGTTTCACGATGACGATGACGATATCGCGCGCCACGCCGCCGCTACGTCGATCCGCATGAATACCGAAGAATCAATCACCGTGCCGATCGGTGGTGCCGATAGGCGGGAGAGCGCTGCACGATCTCGATTTGCATCGGCAGTCCGCGGCATTGAAATCATAATAATAGCCCGGACCATTCTTATCGCGCGCACCGAATGGGATAAAGATGTCTTTAAGCATTCTTCTGCGCCGGCCATGGCGCGGGCCGACGCGCAACAACCTCGGAAACGCGAATCGTTTGCGTCGTTCCACATACGCGCACGTGCCCTACGGAACCGACCATTTATGAGATAAATGCACCGGCCACAAGCGGCATTTTTCAGTATTATTAGAGTACATTTTCACTATACTAAGGGGAAAAATATATCTGAAAAATAATATATATTTATTTGAGGGGTACTACTAACATGTGTATATATTTAATAAAAATTCCTAATTTTTACCTTATATTTACTCATTATGTTGATTAATTTTACAATCATGTATTGATTGTTAAATAAAAAATAAAGCATTCGGAGCATTTTAGAGGTGTGCCTAATCGATTGCAAATGTTATTTTTTGGATATATCTTTTTATTTCGATGTATTTTGTAGGAATTTTGGGAATGAATTTTCTCGCTTCTGACGTCATAAATAAAAATTGCCGCAGCGAGTAGTTAAAAGTGTTATGTTTAAAGTTTTAATTAAAGATTAATTGAAGTTTTAATTAAAATTATTCTTATTTGGAAAATATTTTGTGCTAATATAAGTAAATGTGTTATTAATACTTATCGAATGAATATTTATTATTTCTTAAATATTTTTCTCTCAGTGTATGTGAGTTTTTGTAAATGCCGATATATCAAGTATATATTCGATATAAATACTGTCAATTTAATTATGTAGAAAAATGCTATGGAAAATTGCGAGACAAATTATTCGACGATTTTACATACACTACACAATGTAGTGGAACATGATGAGAATGCGAACGTACCAATAGGCGAAATGACGCGACATATTAGCCAAGGCAACTCGCGTTCAGCGCGAAGAGAAGTTTTATCGATAAATTGCGACGCGGAGCACCTGGCGCGGAAGATCGCCGTTGTTGCGCGTGGCTCGGAAAGCCGGCGCTTGAACTGATTCCCGACCGCATTCTTCGAGGCGAGACTGCCGAGTCACTCGAAACGGTTCACTGTCAACGTCGAAACGCCACAATTTCCGGCGATGATAGAGGATCAACCAGCTGCATCGCAAGAGATGGGGGCTTCAATAACTTACTCTCTCAATTGGTCTCAACGACCAACGACCATTGACCTACTTGAAAAATGGATTCCTATGCGATATAAATACTAACCCTCCGCGTACAATTATATTTCTTCGGACATATAATACAATCTAGACTTGTCAAATTCAGGCAGCTTCAAATTACCATAACTTTGTTGAAAATGAATGAATCAGTTCATTTATTTGATCGGTTTATCTGATGAAATGTCATTATGGTAAAATGCCATTATATTCGATAAAATTTAATCGGATATCCTGATCGGGTATCAAAATTTATCAGTATTTTAATCGGAAATATTCGTTTGCTAATTTTTTATCGGATAACTTTACTCATGCCCGTTTCTACCGACTTTGTTAACTTAATCGGTTGGTTATTCCAATAGAATAACTCAATCACATTTTTCCTTAATCAGACTTGATAGATGCGATTGGTCAATTCCGTTGGAATAACCAGCCGATTGAGTTAACCAAAATTGGTAGAAATGGGCATCAATGTACATGTATTCTAGGTTTAAAAGTGCAAATATTAACAATTAAAAACCAAACCGATAAGAATGTCCAGGATTAGGTATGTGTGTCCGGGAATTGGTACTTTTACTTTAATCGTTACTCGAACGCAGATCGTCGGATTGCCGGCGCTCCTAGCTGCTAGGGATTCGACCTTAACCTTCGCATGATGTACACCGCGTCGCAATACGCACGTATATATCGTATGCTATCTCCTAATCGGCGAGATACCGCAGAGGAAATTCAAACTACGCGGCCTCCGATGAATACGATACGTACTGCATTCCAGCGAGCGCGCCTGCGCGTAAATCAGTTTGTCACCGGGACACCGCGCGGTATTCTACCGTTTTCTGCGAAAACGCAGAAATATCTCGGCTCTCATTTATTCACACTCGACGTGTAATCTCCCTCGAATGATCGGTCCTCCTTCGGCGCGGTCATATCTCGGCGAAGTAGCAATCGCGAGACGCGTCACTGTCAAACGCATCTCAGTTTCACGTCTTAATTCGAACAGCCGGTCGTTTTTATTCCGTCTCCCGCGGAAAATATAGCCGGTAGATAATCAACCACCATCTTACGCGTCTACGTTGACTCGGCCTAGCCATTCGGAGATGTGTCCGCACCTCGCCGCTTCTAGCCCGTCGTAGCAAATTTCAAGATCACAAGGTATAATCACAGAGGGGATCGTCCAACATTACAAACAGCGCGGCGTCACGCGAACGCGCGAGTTAGCACCGTTGAAGTCGACTTTGCGAAGGTACGGTCACAAAAAAAGAAGAAGAAAGCGAAGAACACGAAGAAGAAGACGATGAAGACGGCGGCGGCGGCGAAAGAGAGGAAGAAGAAGAAGATAAAGAGAAGCTGTGCGACGAAGTAAAAGAACGCAGCGCAAGGAGAAGAAGAGCTGGAGGAAACTGTGTAAATCAGACGGTCACGAGAAAAACCGCAGATCTCTTGTCTTCGTGATCGACTGTTCTCGAGACGGACGGATATATAATTTTCGCAAGATAAAGAGAGAAAGGTAGGCGGGGAAGGTAAAGGAGGAAAGGAAGTCGGGGAAAAGAGAGAGAGAGAGAGAGAACGGCCAGGGAGAGAGAAAGAGATTCTCCTCGTGGCCGCGGCAAGGGTGGGGGCAAGGTGGATCGTGGATTGAGTCATTATGCTTGCTCGGAGGAGACCACAGGCCTTGATGCGGGAACGGCTGCCATCGACTCGTGAAAGGAAACCGACCGGATGATTCAACGCGTACAGACGAACAAAGTAGTCGCGGTGTCTACTATATCCGCCCTCCTGTATCCTCTCTTCATCCCTTCTCGTTCACCGCCGCGGCCTCGTTGTTTCCTCCACCTCGATATTTCTCTTCCCTCCGCGATACGGCCTCGTCAGATGGACGAAGATAAGTCATAGAACGTTCATCAAGTTCGATCGCGGGTGCACGCGAAAGAGTCCCGGAGAGAGCGCAGAGACGAAGATAAACGAGATCTGCGATCCTACGTTAACTCATTATCGAGTCCTGTGTGCTCGCTCTCCCAGAAAATTAATGGGACAGCGTTCTTCCGGATTCGCGTGCGCCATCGTTTCCTCCGCTCCTCTGCGCGTTCGGGGATATTGCCCTTGTGTAATGTGGAATCGATATTCCGTCTTCTTCTTCTTCTTCTTCTTCTTCTTGTCTACAAGTATACCCGCGCTCGTGCATCTCGTTAATGGAATGAAAGGTACTTCGAGAGCGAATCATTTCCCTGCGATCGCACGGGGAATCTTCCCGACCCATCTCGGAGCGACGAAAGCCCCCGATTCGAAGCCACTGATTCGCTACCGTACACGTTGGTTTTCAGCTACGCCAACATTGTTGGGCCTGCGAAGGGGAAGTCGTCGCGTCACACGATGCCACTACATCAACGCGTACCATAATATTATGACATCAGGCCGGTCCGGTTCTGCATCGATGCTATTACCGGGGCTAATCCGCCACCGGATTTTATCTCGTTCCTATACCGATATAAGCCATAAACGGGGCGTCGGGTTCTTCCCGACGCGAGTCGCTGCGACGGGACGAGAGGAAGGGCGAGAAGCAGAACAACGGATAGGACGTGGCCAAACCACTTCCAAGTCAAAGGGAACTCGCAGATCCTGTTTGTCGTCTTGAGTCGATTGTCCGATTTCCGTAATGGATCGTGTTATGTTTTTAACCACTGAATGTAAATCTAACGTGTGCGCGCATCAAAGTTACCAATTTTTGAATACTCATACGCGGCGCATGTCTTTCATCAACGTCGTCGTAAATAACCAAAAGAAATCAAACACGACGTGACGCACACACGCAATAAAGGAGTTTGATTAAGGGGCCTTCGTAACTCGTATTTTGCCGGCGCGCGGGAAGAGGGGAGGGGGAGGGCGGTGGAAGAGGATAAACATTAAGGGTGCGTCGTATCTCGGCGTAATCACGAACGTTAATATTCTTCGCGCGTGCGTGCAGGCGAGCAACTTTGACGTGTCGGGCGCAATTCGATAAAAAGTTGCCCGGGTGTGAAAATCATCATCGCCGTCGGTCCTCCGTAACGACGCGGAACGTATCGAAGAAAAATGCACGGCCGACTGAAATATACTCTGAGAAGTTCATTAGTTGTCTTAATGCGCGAGGGAGGGCCGCGTGCTATTGCGTGCATCGCGCGGCACGCGTGGGGTCGCGGCGCACGGCGAACAGCGGGAGACGAGTAATTTGCGGTGCAATTTAAGGGGGAGACCTCGTACTTTCACGGCCATCACGTACGCTCCACTTGCGATTCGCGCAAGCGTGCGTTCTCTCGCGTTTTCTCGTACAAGGTACGCGCGAAATCCACACACGGAAAGAAGGAATTTGGCTGGATTAACCAGATAACTGGTGAAATAACGAACGAACCGGAATTTCGACTAAAGTTACCAGCATTCCGGTCAAGTTAACAAGATTCTAGTTAACTGGCGGAAATCTTGTTTGCTTAACCAGAATCTTGTTAACTTTAATAGAATTCTGGAAGAAATTATTCGGTAAGAAATCGGAATTTCGACTAAAATTACCAGCATTCCGGTCAAGTTAACAAGATTCTAGTTAACTGGCGGAAATCTTGTTTGCTTAACCAGAATCTTGTTAACTTTAATAGAATTCTGGAAGAAATTATTCGGTAAGAAATCGGAATTTCGACTAAAATTACCAGCATTCCGGTCAAGTTAACAAGATTCTAGTTAACTGGCGGAAATCTTGTTTGCTTAACCAGAATCTTGTTAACTTTAATAGAATTCTGGAAGAAATTATTCGGTAAGAAATCGGAATTTCGACTAAAATTACCAGCATTCCGGTCAAGTTAACAAGATTCTAGTTAACTGGCGGAAATCTTGTTTGCTTAACCAGAATCTTGTTAACTTTAATAGAATTCTGGAAGAAATTATTCGGTAAGAAATCGGAATTTCGACTAAAATTACCAGCATTCCGGTCAAGTTAACAAGATTCTAGTTAACTGGCGGAAATCTTGTTTGCTTAACCAGAATCTTGTTAACTTTAATAGAATTCTGGAAGAAATTATTCGGTAAGAAATCGGAATTTCGACTAAAATTACCAGCATTCCGGTCAAGTTAACAAGATTCTAGTTAACTGGCGGAAATCTTGTTTGCTTAACCAGAATCTTGTTAACTTTAATAGAATTCTGGAAGAAATTATTCGGTAAGAAATTAACCAATGGATATTTCATCAAAATACCGATCAATCAAAATACCGATGAATCTCTGTATTCGAAACATCCGATAAGAAATATCGATTCATAATTTTTTGGTCGGTTTATCTGATAAAATGCCATTATGATCGGAAGTATTTGGTTAAATTTAATCAGATATAAAAATCCTGATCCAGTAAAAAATTTATTGGTATTTTGATTGGAAATATCGGTTTGTTTTTTATCGGGTAATTTCTCTCAGTGTAATTTTTTTTTCAACAAAAATTTTAGTTCATTCATATTGCACTAGATATTTAATTAATTTAGTTAATTCAACCAAATTTCTTTTTCCGTGCGCGTGATCTTTTTGCCTTGCGTTTGCACATTGAATCGTAGTAATAGCTACAACGTGTATAAACAAAAAAATGTATTACCTTTCGCGAAATTAATATCGTCGTATCACATATGGCACCGATTTCGTAAGAATTCATTACGTGTGCTGTATCTTTATCAGTTCTCGTATATGGATGTATATAAAAGTATCTCGATTGGACTAGTAACTTTATCTTCGCCTTAGCTGCTATCACGATCGGAATGTTTGATGTAGAAAATACGATACGTAAATGCTACATTGTATATTTAAAACAGATAACATTCTCATATAATTTGATCATGCATAACATATCGGATCACTCGATAACTTTCACGCACACATATTACAGCCCGCGAAAAAATGAAACAGAAGAGTAGAAGTAAAGAGAAAGAGCAGGTCGGAGATAAAGATTCCATTATGTTTGCAACACTAACATGACTCGAGCCTGACGTAATTCATAATATTAAATGTCGGTCAACAGCGAATATGATGATAAAAATTCCACTGATATGATGAACATACACGAAAAAAAAGTTTGCTTGTGTTAACCAAATATCTGGTACAATATGAATGAGCCAGAAATTTGGTTGAAGTCACCAGAATTCTATTTAAATTAACAAGATTTCCCGCATAGAAAATATCTTAGAATCTAATTGGGATCCAACTCGATTTTTCACAATAATTATAGGTTCTAGAAATCTGGGAAATCAACATACCTTCTGGTTAGTAATGTTTTAAACATGTAAACCTAAATGGGAAACTTAGATGCCATTTGGTCATCTCCAACTTTGGTTTTCCCAAAGTTTTTGGGAAGATTTCCAGTTTATATTCTAAACTAAAATTGAACAAAATATATGAAACACTGAGTGCTTATCCATTATAAATATATATACACACATTCTTATAAAGAACAAATACTCTAAGTGTTTCAAATATTTTGCTCGAGGAATTTACATAAAATAAATGAACATTTAAAGCAGAGTAATATATTTCTATTTTAGAGAGAGCATAAACAAACTATAAATAAAAAATATATATATATTGCATATATCTTTTTTTATTATTTTACGTTTTAACATGGAACAATGTAAACCAGAGAAGATATTTGTATTGTTTTTATTGCACTAACGAAATGATGCAAGAAATACTTAAAAAACTCGAGTTCCCTTAATATTTCTATTCTGATTCTAGACAGACATGTTCGGGACAAGAATAGGATCTCCAATGGTATCGTAGTGGGACAATCTATTTCGGGATAAAGTTCGACATCTGATTGGAATCTATCTTGCATTTGGGAAAATATTAAGAAATTTCTATGTGGAAATTCTGGTTGAACAGTTGAAAGCTCTCGTTAATCAAAAATCTTGTTAATTTTCAGAATTCAACTGATTTCTTAATCGAAATTTCGAATTCGTTCATATTTCACCAGACATTTGATTAATCTAACTGAATTTTTTTCTCCGAGCATTATATGGAACGTTTCTGCGTTTCTCAATAAAAAGATCAAGTCACTTTTTAATTTCTCAAATTTCATATTGTCTTTCTACCTATAAAGTTGAATGAAATACGCATGTAATACCACGTTTGCATCGCGTTGCAACTAAATGGATCAAGTCTCTCTCTCGCGGCGAAGAACGTGTCGCGGCCGTGCATTTCCAAGCATCGAAATTGAAGAATTTACGAGTCCGCTAAACGAGCAACGTGCACTTGCCCGTTCCCTTCCTCCCGGCCGCACGTCTCACGCTCTGCTCTCGCAGTTTCGTTCGTTCGACCGGTCGAATTTCGTGGCGTCACGTCGCGTCGTCTTTCGTCTCCTTTCGGTCGTACGTCCATCCGTTGCCGCGCGGATTCAATGTCCATGCAAAGCAAACGGCGGCCCCGGCGCGGCTGTCAATTATCCGTTATATACGGCCCTGGCCCTCGAACCCATCCTTAACGATCCCTCAAACTTGGCGAGAGAGAACGGGAGAGAAACAGAGAGCAGGACGACAAGACGCGCGCGTTCTTCTTCTCCTTGCGCCAGGAAGCGCCGAAAACTCACAGGGCCACGAAGATCGCGGCGACACGACGTTGTCGTCGACGACGACAACGGAGATAGAGAAACAGATCGCGGGTGAAAGAGACGGGCCAGTACGATCTTTCCAGGAATCGTTTGGTATTCCAAAGTTTCCGCGCCACCAATTCGCGGAGGGCTCTCTCACCCTTTTGTCTTTTTCACTCTGCCCCGACGAGGCCAGAGATCCAAATAACATGTGAGCGCTGCGTTATACCTCACCTCACCGACAAATATGTCAGAATTGCAAATGCGCGCGGTTCGACGAAACAAACGGCGGCAGCCAGATAGAGACGGGGCGCGAATTCCGTGCGAGCTCTAAGATATATTCGAGGTGGGCCGATGAGGGACGAGGAATGCTGGCATCGGTGGACGTGAAGGGGACACGCGGTAGAGTAGACGGTGTAAATCGGAGCATCGAAAGGATTTTGGACCCACTTTGATATGGAAATTTCGGGGAAGACCTATAATTTCAATCGTCGGCCCTTTGAATTCGCGCAATAAGCGACACTTCTCGTATTTTTTACTACACGTCGTGGATACGTCCCTATCTGTATCGCGTGAAATTTACGTTCTATCCTGAACGTGTCTACGAATATTTGAATGTTATTAGCACATTGTTGAACGATTACGAGAATGTTCGTAGTTTGCTGGTCGAATGTTGTTGATAAATCCATGAGTTATCTACAATTTTGACCACTCCAGACAGCAGAAACTTCTAAAAGACATTTGGAGAGGCCGTTTAATAATTATGTTACACGAAATTTTTTTTTTCTATTTTTTCGATATTTTTTTCCTTCCCCTCTTCTCTTCGTCATACTTCATCACTAAGTTTAGGCTCCCTTCCAATATTATATAACATGTAAAATCACCTCTCCCCCCTCTTTTCACATAGAATAAAAGAATAAAAGAAAAAATAGCTTATAATCATATTGTGAATAATAATTATTAAACTGTGCCACTATCTTTTTCTAAAATACAAATAATCTTTAGATGTAAAAGTCTGGTCGGAAAAGTTTTCTGGTTTTTTTTTTTTTTTGTAAATTTAGGAATTTATCCTTCTTGTCCAAAGAAAGAATTTATTTTTCAATAAAAGAGGTCTCTCATTGACTGGTAAGTTCTAAAACTTATACAAAAAAACCCGACAACTTTTCTGATCAAGAGTATACAAGCTACAGACTTTTTGGATTAGACTTTTGAATTAGACTTTTGGATTAGACTTTTGGATTAGAATGTTATGCTGACAGCTTGAAATTTTGTATTCAAAATTTGCTTCGTTTTCGTATTGAGCAATGCTCCTATTTATTTTTACACATACTTTCATTGCGTAAAAGCATTTGTAATTCTGTACAACCAATACGACGTAAACTTTGCAGAAAAATGTCAGTATTCTGTCAGTAAGTTTTCAGCTTCAGCATCCCCTTAATCAAATGGATAATTCATCGATCGAGAATGTATTAGAATAATTTGAACTTACAATGAGTATGTCGAGCGAGAGAAACAATTCATGCGTATGATATGACACGCAAGTTTTAGATTGAAATACAAAGCTGTTATAGCATTGAGTTAACGAATCTTGTAACAACTATACGTACGTCGGTTACGCGTTCGGAAACGACAACCGCCGCTGAAGAGGATGTTAGGGTTAACAGGTACGAGATATTTCATCCCCCTTCGCTCGTAAACGCCAACGCCTCGTAATTATAACGAGATGTTTTCTTCGAATATAACGAGCACCGTTGATGAGATCAGAAGGTAACGGCCCGGACTGCCAGTACTTTGAGATTGAGTCTTGTTAAGCCGATAGCGGCCAGTCACAAATCAATCGAGCAGTCCTCGTTTTTATGGACGTTTAATTGGCTAATACGGGCGCGAATGATTATGTAACTGTGCCGTGCGGGAAGTATTGTTGTATCGCGGTAACGAGCCGGTCAACCGTAAACGTAAATATTGCTACATCTCACGAACACAGGAACGTGAGCTGTCACTAACCTTTATTGAAACGGCCGCAGATTTTGAAGTTGATCTCGATCCCGGCGGCTGTTTCGAAGAGGATATCTTCCTTGACGTCAGCTGGGCGATGCGATGATTTTGATCTTGAACCTGAATGCCGTGAACGCGCGCGAATATAATGCGATGTTACACGATAAATTTACGTCGCCGCGAAAACGCCTAAACTGACGGCCGTCGATTGAATATGACGGCTGCTGGTGATGCGCGACTGTTCAGTTCGCATGTATCTAGAGTTCCTCAAGTAACAATAGGTCTGTTCTTTCGCTCTGCACTGCTGCACTGGTGCAACAAGTTAAAGTGAGACAAATATATATTTGTTTCACTCTAACTTATTGCACCAGTGCAGTAGTGCAGAGGGAAAGAACAGATCTAATGTTAGAGCTTTTTGCACACGAATTACCATAAATTTTTAACTGAAGGACCAATACAGATTTTGTTATAGTTTTGTGTACTTTTAAGGTAATCAGACATCCCGAATTTTTTCGAGTGCTATTCGGGACATCGATTTGTCATCATTTTCAATGATTGTCAAATAATTTTCGGATTTTTTTACCCCTCTCCCCTCGCCCCCTCGTTTCACACATTTATAAAGTGTCCCGAATTCAGGGAGTCGATTGTATCTCGAAACGGTTACACGACATTTTCCCGAAAACTAGATGGAAAAATGGTGATACCAACAAAAATCCCTAGACAACAATTCTAATTTTTGCGAATTAGTGACACTATTGAAGTAGTAAATCCATGAATTTTGCGGAGTCGTTTTGACATATGTGTGTGTATGCGTCGAATAATAAACTGTCACTAATCCGCAGAAATTAAAATTGTGTTGTTTAGAGGTTTTTGTCGGTACCAACATTTTTCCATCTAGTTTTCGGAAAAATGTCGTGTAACCCTCGAAACGGAGTAAAAATTACAAAAGTGAGCAAATTTACTAGGATATTTGTAACTTCATTGATCTAGGGTTCAATGTCTAGTTCAATGTCTAGGGAATTTGCTCACTTTTGTAATTTTCACCTTGTTTCGAGGTACACAATTGATCCCTAGGGCTGGGAAATCTGGTCACCTTAGTACTTTATACTTGTTTCTACCAACTTTGGTTAACTTAAGGTCGATTTATGATGGCCGTAATCGCAAACTTATGCTGTAATCCATAAGAAATGGACCAATCGCAGTTGATTATTCTTGTAATAATCGACTACAACTGGTCAATTTTTTATGAATTACAGCATAAGTTAACGGTTACGGTTAACGGTTACGGTTACATCATAAATCAGCCTTTAACCGGCTGGTTATTCCAACGGAATTGATATCTGTTAATTCTGACAAAGAGAAATGCGATTGGTCAATTCCGTTGGAATAGCCAGCCAATTAAGTTAACCAAAGTTGGTAGAAATGGGCATTAAAGGAAGATAAAACTATCGGTAAGTCTGATTATATGCAAAAGTAACTAGGACTTCTGATCTGGTTAAATTTCTTATTGCTCAGTCTGAATCTTAAGATACTTTCCTATTGACGCATAATGAGCATGAAGCAACAGATAGTCTGTTCAGTCTCACATCAATGCGCGCATTAGTAGCGCATTAATATGTACTTGTAGATATAGAGAAGAGGAAAAAACATAGATAAATTCTTTAAATTTATGGCACTTGTGCGCATCAACTGAACGAATTCAAAATTAATTCAAAAATCATTTCAGGCAAAAATAAAGCTTGATAACTAATAAATTAAAAATTTTTGTAGTAATTTAATGTACTTAAATATAATATTTTGTAATGCATTTAAATATAATTTAATATATAATATTTAAATATAATATAAACTCTGTTTCCATAAAAATTTGAAAGCGTTCTTTATTTGTCAGTCTTGGATTAAATGCAATAAATGATAATAAAGCAAATTACATTTCGTGTAATTTCTCTTTTACTTTTATTATCGCTATTCTCATGTCGCTTTAACTGTCTTGCCTACAGACTAGAGTTGATGCGTATAACTTCTATTACAGTTTCTCTTTCACTTCCATTCGTTTCTTATCTATTAATGATGAATAGAGTCCGGTCTAATCAGGAAACGTTATGCCTGTATCAGACTGTAGATTGAAGATTTCAATCAGGTCAGGTAACCAATATACGACTTAAACTTTGCAGAAAAATTAAATATTCTATCAGTAAAGTTTTTAGCTTCAGTATCCCCTTAATCGAATGGATAATTCGTCGATCAAGAATGTATTGGAATAATTTAAACTTGCAGTGAGTGACTAGTCAGTATTTCGTCAACACATCAAGCTGTCTAAATATCACAGCTGCTTGACATCGTTGCAGTTTCTTGAAATAATCAACGACCCTTGACTATCTAGAAACGAATACGTTAGATCGAGGATTTTTAGTAACAAATTCAATTAGGACACATACATATGACTAGAGAATGGCTAGACATATATGCAATCCTCTGATATACGATCGCTATCTCTTATTAATAACAAATAACAATGTAACAAATCACAGATACACATAGACCGGAAAACATCTAGAAAATTGCTTCCATCCAAATGTCCCTGCGCACACCGTTTGAAACTTCCTTCGTAATTTCTCCGTGGTGGGAGTCGCGTTTCTTAAAAGCTCCCCGAACGCGCATCTTGGCGAACCGTCAAACGTGCGTCACCGACTATATAATGGCTTATTAACAAAGCGTTGCCGAGGAACGCGGCGAAGTGACAGAAGGGCCTTGACGAGAATCGTGCGGAGGACTCGCGGCGAAGAGGAAACGGGGCCAAGGGGGAATAAGAGAATCCTGACGCCGGGAGTCAAGTCACGGGTTTCTTCGACGCCTTCGTAGAAAGGGCCCCAACACAACGGGGCTTTAATTACGCCGATATCACGGTAATTAAGCCGATCAATGCGTGCCATTGTGCGCCGAGCGGAGGGCCTCGGCGCTTCTCTCGGGACCTATCCATAATCCCGACCACGAGTCTCCACCGCGCGGCACAAAAGCAGCACCCCACCTCCTGGAGGGAGGGCGGGGAGGAGGAGGATGAGAAGGAGGAGAAGGATGCATCGCGTACCTGCAGTCGAATCTTCACCGCGATCACCTCACCGCCGTGGAAAAACTACGACAAAGAACGGGGAGGAGAATAAACACAGTGACCCTCGATCCCGTCGATGATACGTAAGCGACGGCTGGGTCTTCCTACCGGAGACGCGAGCATCAGACGTGAAGAACCACCGCGGGCGTTCGGATGGATCTCCGCCGCCGGAGAGGTTATTTCGTTCGATCGCTCGACCAGATCCGAAGTTGATGGAATTCAATGGAGAGGAACGCTTCGCGCGGCATTGTTTCTGCGCCTCTCAATCTCCTTAACCCTTTGGGGCGCGTTGACCGAACACGAGTATTGAGCGGCGCTCAATGGCGCCTCCGATATATCGCACCTAATAACGATTTCATGCCTTGTGTATAGACAAATTGTCAAGCGTTTGCTTCTCGTAGAACGTCGTGAAGTTTCATAGTGTCGATGTCTCATCATTATCTATCGTTGGCAATGAGTGCAATTCCCACACTGGACAAAATATAATTTTGAAGGGAGACTTTTCCGTTAAAGTGTCAAACTACTCCGTAAATTTCTTAGAGTGAAATTTCAGTTGAAAAATAGAGTAACTTGAATTTAAGTGGCTTTTTATTCATATAGAGTGAACTTTCTACTTTTAATCGTCGAGTATTTCCACTTGAAATTGAAGAGTGAATCTAATGAGCCTCACTGTCACAAGAACATCTTGTAAGATACTTGATTTTTCGAAAACGTACTCTAAAATACAATCAGCGTATTCTTCTTAAAATACTTCTTCACTGAAATGTTATATCTAGTGGTTCAGTTATAAATATAGCACACGGAAAGAAAAATTTTGTTGAATTAATCAGAATTCAGAATACATCAACCAGACTGTTTGGTGAAATTTGAACGAACTATATTTTTGGTTAAGGTAACCAGACAAGTTTGATTACTCTAACCAAACTAAATAAAATTATATTCACACTTCTTACTAGAAATTTTATTACCTAACTGAAAGTTGTTTTTTAAGATGGTTTTTAAGATGTTATTTTACTTAAAAGGCGTAGCAGTGGATGGTTGAGAAAGAGAACGTGGAGAAAGAATAGAGAATACATGAAGAAAGAGGGACTAGTAGAGAAACAGAAAATTTGAAGAAAGAGAAAAAGTCAGAGGATAAGACAGATCTAGAAAGAGAATAGAGAGAGAGAGAGAGAGGAACGAGGGATAGAGCAAGACAGAGATTAAATGCGAGTGCTTGGAAAACAGAAAGTAAAGGCAAAGAGACAGGGCGCATCTGCAGGTCCAGTAGTGACGTTGACGAGAGAGAGAAAGATATTATCGATATAGGTAGAGAGATATTTTCGGACACATTGTTTAGTTAGTCGTACCCAGATCGCACCAACCTTACGCAAACATTTATGTTGTATAATAAACTTTAATATTCGCTAAGTGTACATATATTATAGGAGAGTTGTTATTGAAGTCATCTCTACATTCAAATTTAAATACAATAACTACTCAGTTTATACCCAGAACTACTACAGTTTACTACTACAGTTTATACTCAGAAGAGATACGATACTAGATTTGGCGAATTTCCTGAAAATAATCATACACTAACATCTTAAAAAACAAAATTTTAAGAAAATAATAAAATTTCTAGTAAGAACTGTGAATACATATAATTTTAGTTTGGTTGCAGTAACTAAACTTCAACCAAACCCAACCTAACCAAATTTTGAATTCTGATTAATTCAACCATTCATTTTCTTTCCATGTGTTATATTTATAACTGAACCACCAAATATAACATTTCAGCAAAGAAGCATTTTAAGAAGAATACGCTGATTGTACTTAGAGAGTTTTCGAAAAAATCTCCCTTTTTTTTGTACGATGAAGACATCGTTATCTCCGCCTCAATTACGACCAATGCTTTCAAGGATGCATTTAGATGATTCGAGTGACTCACCAGTTGATGAACATACGGACGCCTCGTCACTGTTTATCGAGTCCCCTGTTCATTAAACTCGTGTGCAGAAGACGGAGAGAGACGACTTAACTCGGAGACTGGGAAGAGAAGGAGAGCGCGTTTGTTTGCTACCGCCCGCATCGTCGTTAGTGTTTGTCGTAGGAGTTAGGACATCGGAGATCTCTTTGCGAAGATCCGCTTCATCCGGCGTTCCTCACTGTTTCAAGGCGAAGACTGTGTCCCTCGCTCTCTCGATCTTAATGTCTGTTTGCTTCGCCATTTCCTGAAACATGTGCCAGCCGAGCCAGGCTAGATGCGTTCGATTTTTTTCACGACCTTACTGATGGAACGCCACGAAGATTCCATTAACCGTGTTTACTCGGAACTGGTAGACCATCGGGAAGCGTATAGGCTAGTAAAATATACACCGCTCATCGTGGTAGCGCATTAATCGTGTGCAGCGAATCGTCCTTGTGGAATTATTAGATGTAGTCAGAGGCAAACGTTGCGATATTTCTGAGTGATTCCCAATCACCTCAGAGCGGTGGAAATGCAGAAACTGAAGTCACGATACGTAAACGTTGTTACAGATATTCATGTCGATAATCTATATTAGAAAATGCGTTTGCCTAATGAAACTATACATTTCTACATAATTCCAGAATTTACAATAAAACAGTAACATCGCACGGATCTGTACTGACTAAATATATTTCTTATTTTCAGGTCACGCTGACTAGTACAACCGCGACGAGCACGAACACGGTCCATCCTAGTGTAAATGACGTGGACTGGTTCGCCGGTGTCGCCGAGGAGGACTGGTTGTATTATACGAGCGTCAGCAATGACGTCGATTCCTTGTGGGCTGTTATCGGGAGCTTTGTACCGCCACCACCTAGGCCACCGTATGTACCCGAAGATGCCATCGCCACCGACGGACTTACTACCTGTGACCTGTGTTCCTGGGCACTGAAGCATAACAGGCATTCGTTTTCGTTGGATGGCACCCTCGGTAAGTCCTACGTTACATTATATACTCGGAGAAAAGGACATGGTGGTGGCAACTATACGAGTTTCGTGCGCAAAACTAATACGGTTTAATAAACTATTTTGCAGCTATTGCGACTAAAGCTGAGTGATTACGGGAACTATATAGTTGCTATATAGAATCCATAACTATTTAGCTTTAATTGTAACCATATATCGCGTTTGTACACATTGAAAAGGATTTCATACAGGATCGAAACGGTTCCTGTTGTAACGCGCATTAGATTACACATAATAATATGAGGAAATAAATAAACATCTTCCTCTTGTCTTTCTGCGCACTTTCTCTCAATCCTCGGCTCTCTTACAGGCCTTCTAATTATTTGTTTTTGATTGTTTAATCATGGAACCTTAATAAATATAATCTTGTTCGTTTAGCTTTAGTTGCAATAACTACAAAATAGTTGATTAAACTATACACATTCCGCATACAAAACTCGTATAATTGTCACCATCATTTTTTCTCTCTAAGTCTACCGTCATCTTACAAATATTCCCACGATTTCGTCAGAAGACTCTAATTAACCCGCGTTGACTTCGCTTGAGAGCTTTTCATCGGGCACGCGTGGAAGTGCTATCGAAGGGAAAGAAATATTTTTACTTTGTCGGTGAAGTAGTACGACGTATTCGTCATTAACTATGCCCCGTTGGTTTTCCTTGTCATCACTTCAGCTGAAAGTTCTCGAATGACGACCACGAGTGGTCGTTTCGAACGAACCGTGCGTCTGTCCACACCAGAAGCGGGTTATTCTTCGTGTACACACTCAACTATGTTTGCAACGTGTTTGTTCGTCAAACAGCTTTTCCAATCTAGTACGTGCTTCGAGTTTCGGAGGGATCCATTTCGAGTGAACGTCAACGAAATCCATTATAATACGATGAAGTCTCTGCTTATCCGTACGTACTAGCTCGCGTTAAATTCGTCCCGGACTTGTCCCTTCATTTGCGTTACTTTCTTAGTCTGAATTAGTAAAAATGTTCCTCACTGAGTCGGTAAAAGGAATATTTTATTAATAATCAATGAATGTTCATTGATTTTCGGTGGAAACAGTGTCATTTTACTATTCCATCTTTATCTCATTGATTCTGACCAGTGAAAGCAAGATTTCACTACAAAATTTATAATACATTCGTTATACGCTATGCAAATTCAACTTTCTGCGTTTGTAACGATGGAATTAATGGCTACCGTGCGGTTTGCGTACAATGACACTGTGTTTGCAAACTGTATTTGTAAACTGCATCAATAATAAGAACAGTCAATTGTTAACTGATCCTTTTAGCGAGATTTTACTGATTGCAGCGCTATACTTATAACTAAACTATCAGTTATAAGTACAGCATTTCAGTGAAGAATACACTAATTGTGTATTTTTAGAGAGTGTTATCGTATCACGTTATATAAAAAATAAACTATATATATTATATATTATATTTTTCGCATATCAGTCTAATACGAATTAAAAAAAGAGAAAGTAGAGAGAAGGCATCGAATATCGTGAATTTTAGTGTGGAGCGATCAGTGTCAACCACTTTAAGTAAAATTTGCAGGAACAACCGTACGATGATTTGATCTATAAAGAAATCATTTCAGAATTTTTATTTCTTAGTCTTCCTGTCGTGCGCAGGAAGCATTACGTGAGGAATTTCATTACTCTGAATTGCTCCAAATCAAGGGTTAGACACAGGATGGACATCAAAGTGATCACAAGCGAGATCGTTATTAAGAGCGCATGATGTGAGATCGTCTTAAGCACATTCATTAACCGTAATGATAAATAATGCGAGCATGACGCGCAGCGCGTACGTGTCGCGCTTTTTGCCGCGTCTGTCGTTCATGACAGACTTCATTATCGGCACGAAATGAATTTAACGCAAATATCTATATAGAGACGAACGATATTCCTTCATCCTCCATCGAATCGTAAAGGTATACGCAGTTTCATTAATGCCCGAATATTTACTAGATTTAGAATTACTAGATATTTTGGACTAGCCGTGCTCCTTTCTATATATGCATTCATCGTGACTGTAGAACATCCAAGGAATCAGAAACTATATTCAAAGGCAGCCGTGATAGTTTGTCGACCTAAAGTTTAATTCGTGTGAATTCATGTTTTCCATCTACTGATATGTTACGTATAATTAATTACGCAGAGAGTGATATATACAGGGTGTCCCAGACTTTCCTCCGCAATTTTTTAGGAACGTAAAACAGATTGAGGTGAACATAATAGTCCCATACCGTTTTACGATATTTGTAGTAAATCTCGAGGTATTAATTAAAGAAAATTGGTAAATAATCACGCGCGATATGGTAGATGAGCTATAGTTGCGCCACCTGCTGTTGTATATTTATATATTAAGTCAAACTAAACAAAAAAGTCTACCATTTTGCATTGTATTGTATCGTTTTTCTGTTAATTATTTGCAATACATGAGCGAAAAAAGAACGTTATCTTATGTGAAATAAACCTCAAACTGTCAAACTATCAGGAATATCTGATTTATTCTTTTCAGCTGCACTGCTACATTGGTGCAATAAGTTAAAATGAGATAAAATATATTCATCTCACTGTAATTTATTGCACTAAGGCAGCAATGCAGCTGAAAAAACAGACTGTGATTTCCAATTTTTCGGATATTTGACAATCATGAGAAGTTATGTAGAAAGCGGCTAATCCAAAATATCTAGTAATTCAAGATCTAGCAAATGTTTAAGCATTAATGAAGCCGCGTGTACACCAAACTTCATATATGCACTCCCATTCCCTAACATAATGATGTATGAAATTTTCAGTCAGGCGTATCATATATAAAATATTCGTGCGTCATGACTGTTGACTATCCGAGAAATCGGCAATTTCTCGGTTAATCAACAGTCATGACGTGCGAATATTTTATGTACGATATGCTTGATCCCGGAAATTTCAATAGTCACTGTGCTGGGGAAACGGAACGGCACTTATGAGATTTGGCACACCAAAATGCAGCAACGCTATTATGCAATAGATAACGATAGGATTCTTCGGTTGAGCGGTCTCACTTGGTGAAAGTTGACTTCGAAACGAAGCAAAAACGGAAAAATACCGTAAAACCCGCAAGAGTATCGACGCGAACAGGTCTCCCTACACGCTCCCCTTCGGTAACGTGTAAACTGTAAGGGATAATTCGAATGCTTTCCCCCGACGTAGGCCGACCTCTGCATCCGGTCGACGTGCTCCGACCAATCAGAAACACGTCAGTCCCGCTCCCATGGTTCTCCTCTTCAGGATCGGTGTTCGCACGTACGCACGAAAGGCACCGGCGAAGGCGTACGTAAGTTTCTCAACGCGTCGTGACACGCGGGGCCTCCCCACTTCTCCGGTGGGCCTCTTCACGGGGCCCCTCGCGCCTCTTCCTCTCTTCCGCCCCGCGGGCCCCGCTGTCCGGGCACGCATTATCACCATTACCATGAATTCCCGCAGTTATTACGCCTCTGTTGAGCCGCCACCAAAATGGCGGTCGGACGCATCCTACCGTGCAAGGAGGAGGACGCACTCCTCCTCGTCTGCTCTTCTTTTTATTGCGGCGCCCGCGCTGCCGGCATGTCGTGGCTACGTTATACCGCTCGACAATTAACGTCGAGAATGGCGGCGCTCGATGGTAGGGATAATTGACCCTGTCAGGACTATGACAGCACTTTTACACCGCTACATGATTCGCCATAGGTCGATCTTCTCGTGTCTTACGTTTTGCGCAAGGTGGAGGCAGTCGCGGCGTATTTCCGGCCGATGCTGGTCGGGGTTGCATTAGATCCAATCTTTGTATCCCATCTCCTTCGATCATTCGAATCTTTGTTGCCGATGACGAGAAAACCGTTCGATTATGTCGCGAGTTCCGTTCGGCAGTACTATACGGCAGTACTATCTTTTGTGAGTAGCTCGTTTTATAGACTTGGAATGAAAGCTGCTGTTAATCACCGCAACGCGTTCTTGCGCTAATCTTTAATTATACTATGTTACTAGATTTCGCACTTTTGCTATGAAGGGTCGTTCTTTAGTAAATCAGGTATGCTGAATACGAATATGATTACGAGAACTATCCATCACGTTTGCGAGAAGATAGAAGCTTAAACCCCCTAAAAAATGCGTTTTTGGCCATTCTCACAAATTCGCAACGCATGAATCAGACGTGCTAACAACTTTGAAACAGCCTGAAATTGATGCTTGAACTTTCGTCTCCATCTCAGAAAGGCAGAAACTTAAAATGCAACTTCGTAGAAACCACTCATGGGGGGATAAAGCAATATCGTAAATTTATACAACAAAATAGCAAAATTATATCACACACCCAACAAATGTTTAGATATTCATAATCAGCGACCACGAAAATTTGTCTGTTAAGGTCCGTTGTACTTCTTTACAGCAAAAATGTAATCAGGATTCCATTCTGTAGGATATAATATTTTTTAATTTAGTTGTAGGTTGTTTATGCAATTTCAACTCCTTTCAGAGGTAATATGACATGTATGATAATACGACATGTATAAATGGGATATTTTTTACCACAATCTTACTATTTCCTGAGTCTGTCGCAAACAGGAATTTACCCAGAAATTTGTTGAATGTGAGTAATAATTTAGCTATTTTGTTGTATTTTATGACAGTATTTTATTCCCCTATGAGGGTAGCTTCTACGAAGTTGCACTTTAAGTTTCCGACGTCTTAAAATAAAAATAAAGATTTAAGCTTTAATTTCAGGTCTTCTTCAAATTTTTAACACGTCTGATTTATGCGTTTATGAAAATTTATGAAAATAGTCAAAAACATGTTTTTAGAAGTTTAAACCTCTGTTTTTCTCGAAAATCTAACGTGATGGACAGTTTCTGAGATTACATTCGTACTCAGCAGATCCAATTTACTAAAGAACGACCCTTTATGACAAAAGAAATTGGTCAAAATGTGCATCATGAAGTCTGTTCTTTTTAGCTGAGCTGTTTGAATTGGTGCACACTGGTGCAATAAGTTAGAGTGAAACAAATATGTTTTGTTTCACTCCAACTTATTGTACCAGTTCAGATAAAAAGAACACTAACCTATAGTGTTACCGACGTGTTGTAACTCTTGTTCGGCAAAAGTCCCGTCGTTCGATTATTCTCACAAAGAGCACACACGTCGCGTGTTACGCACCGACGACGATGCAAAACGACTCGTACCTTTTTGGTACAAAAAAAGACACGTCCGTCGCGAAACGTTGTTGTCACCAAATCGTAAAGTATAGCGCGCGCACGAGTGGTACCTGACAATAAATAAAGAAAACGAAATCGAGGCAAGAGAATGGTGCGTTCGGATTGCTTCAAGGAGGTTGGCAACGCGGTAATCATCGCGTCACTTCCCATCCTTCACGACGTAATAATTACGAGATCGCGCCTCTTACTCACGACGTGATGCGGGCCCGTGCTCGTCGACGAGGAAAGACAACGAGAGAAGCGGCAAGGGTAGGTCCGAAGAAAACAGCAGAGAGAAAGAGAGACGGGGAGAGGGCTGAATGCAAGCTCGCGAGTTATCTTTCGGTCTGCTGACTCGTGTCGACATAGGCGGCACGATTCGGCGTGACTTCAGCGACCAACAACAACTCCGTACATTTCACACTCAGTGATTTGCGCGGAGGTTTGTTAACGCTCGACGAGGGTGGCGTTTATTATGGACGACGTGTAAAAATGTTTCGCACGGGGAACTAGCGGGGGAATTTACGAACGCAGGAACAAAAAGTCATTAATTATTGTGCCCTCGAGCAGTGTTCCACTCAAGGAAATATGGCGAGTTGGCAGAAAAGTATTATTTCGGGATATTTAATTTCATATTTTACACACATACGCGCAATGCATTGATCATTGGAATTAACAGTAAAACTAAAGAACTGTAAGATAATTCTAGAAATTCTGGAAAAGATATTAATTTTTGCAAAGGACTCGTACTATACCTCACGAGAAGAAATGTTTTGTTTCACGAGTACTTCCGCCTGACTTTAGCATTTGCTTTCCATTGTGCTAGAAATTTTCTCGTGCTCCAGAGCGGTTAATCTCGGCGCCTTGCGTCGTAATATGAATCGATTTAATAAGCCACGACGCATAACGGTGTGCGCGTACAAATCACCGGATATTAATTTTGCACCAAGACATTATAGAGAACGAATTACATCGTAATAAAGCAACCAGATTTTAATCTCGAAAGATATAAAAAACAACACGCATAGGATTGCAACACCTGAGCCAGCTTTATCTATGTACTTACCAGTCTATAATAGGCTGAAATATTTTTCATTTAATGTATCGCATGGTTAAGCCAAGAAGTGGAACTAATCTATTAATGAATAGTTGATGAATCACTTGGTATCAAAAAGAAACCTTCCGAAGGGAAATTAATTGACAATTCCTTTAGACGTTTCAGATTCAATCGAATTTGTGGTATTTTTTGTCATTATCTATCAAACATACCGATAGAAAAGAATCTAAATTATCTATTAATCTAAATTATTAAAGTCTAATTATTAGTCTTATAAACACTTTATGACATGGAAAAAATTGGTTGAATTAGTCTGAATTCAAGATACATTAACCAGATTGTTTGGTGAAATAATCATAACAACCAGGCATGCAGAAGAAACACAACTTCTTTACTGTAACTTAATTTTCTATTACTTGAAGACCAAATAAAAAATTAAATTGCAGGAACAGAACGATTCCTGCAATTTAATTTTTTATTTGGTTTCCAAGTAATAGAAAATACAAGTACAAAGTTTCTCCTGAGTCATTTGCTCTCAGTCATCACAACCGAGTCTTAACACAGCTGATTGTTCAAATGAATGTTTTCTGTCAAAATAACAGGAATTTTAATTTCTCATCGACAAGTTTTTCAACTGGTCCCCATTCAATTACTAAAGCTGAACTTTTTTCCGTGCACTTGGATGTTATTACTACATAGGTAGTAACTAAACTCTGACCGGTACTATATGTTCTAGTTGCATACCAGAATATTTCTTTATAATAACCAGAAAGTCTGCTTATCATCACCAAAACTTGCTTAACCAAATATCTCACGTCAGTTCAAAAGGCTTTTTCCCATACATAATTCATAATACGTATCTCGTAATTGTCTTTTTCAAATGATCTTCTAATTCGCGCAGTATGCCTGTGAGTGCATTTTACTATCTTCACGGTACGCTAACCAGCAGGTAGCTATACTCTTTCGCGTATATCCGCATTGGACCGATGTTATCTCATTACATATACGTCTGGACCAAGGGAACGTAACGAGGTCTTCCTTAGTCTTACGGTAAGCATTTTCTTCGTCTCCTCCTCTTCTTCTTCTTCTCCCCTTATTCTCCTCTTTCTCTTCCCCCTCCTCTTCCTTCTACTTCTTCTATTTCTTCTTCTTCTTTTTTTCGTTGTCCACGTCGTCATTCCCCTGGCTCCTCTCAACGCCTTCCTTTTTCGACGAACCGCGGTGTCCGGCACTCACTACGACGAAGTAAGCACCTTCGCACCCGTACACCGTGCGGTGCCGACGAATGCAAACGAGAACGAAAATTTCACTCGAGTCCCACCTTCCCGTCTCTTGTGTGCTCCCAAGCCGCACGCTTTTAATCTAACAGCCGATCTTGCCCGTGTAGATTTATTGGCAAGGCCCGCGAAGCGACGTGTGAGAGCGTAGGGATGTGCGGGCTACCACTCCACTTTCCTCAATTACGTGCACGTTCTCTTAAAATGAATAGAAAATGTTTTTGATTGGATCAGTAAAAGGACTGTTTCACCGATGATCAATGAGTACTCACCGATTTCAGTATTCACTGATATCCAGTAAAATACCACCACTTTATTACTACTTTATCTCACTTCTCCACTCAAAAAATGTTTTGCTGATTTAGGTAGAATTCTAAATGTCATAGTTAAAATTTATTGTTATTTTTGTAGAAAATGTCTGCTAGAAAATTGTCTATAGTACGTAGAATTTACAGGAATAATATTCTAGCGATATTTGCAAATTTGCAAATTTAAGTGAGTGTTAGGATTATACATTCGTTTGTCTTCTATTGCACTAGTCTGTCCTGTCTACCAGGAATTAATTTTTATGAGAAGTTTGACTAGTTTTCTAATCTGAATAGGCGCCACAAAAAGTCTTTCTTTGCTAAATTTCACAAATAGTTCAGAGAGAAATTTTGTCTTTCTCATCTATATTGAGTACAAAACATATATGATATCGCAACGTTTACTAATAATTTATTCATCTTGGTTAATTTTTTTATATAGCTAATTTTTGCAACATTTTTTTTTTTAGTGTACGTATACAAAATCGATTTTTGTTTGTTGATAATCTGCGAAAAACAGGACCTTTCTTTCTAAGATTTTGAATAAGACATCTCTCTTTTTTCCCTCCATGTCAGGTTATAATAAATCTTCCGCATTCGTTTTTAGGAGGTAATCTGCTGCTTGCTCGCGCGCATGCGCGCGGGTATACGTGTACATAGATTTAAACGTCCCTAATATTCCCCGTAATAGTGTGTCGCTGGTATGAATGCGCAAGTTAAATTCCGCGCGTCCGAATGGCGGCCTGATGAAAAATGATTTGCGATCTCGCGGGGAGAGACCTCCCCGTATGAATTATCGTGGGCCCTCTAATGCCATCAGATAGCTGTCACGGGGAGCGGAGAAATTACACGGGAAGAAAAGCTGAGACTAGCGAGCGTATTAATCGTGCATTTTAGTGGATAATTAATTCGACTTCAAAGGGGCACGAGTTAATTATATGTAAATAAAGATCGCCGGCGCAGATAGGCAAATCATCAATCTTTCGCGGGACGGACGGCGTGCCTACCGCACTCGGTGCGCTCGCGCCGCGGCGCACGTGAATTATAGAAAACGGTAAATTGGATAATGGTACGTTTATTAGCGGCGATGGCGCGCATTGCATCGATGCCCACGCGCTCGAAAGCTCCATGCACCATCGCACGATTTCGCCGCGACGTACTTACGTACGACGATCGAGCGGCGGTGCCGCTTAACGATGATTGGTACGGAGTTAATTACTGTGTCCTCTGTGTTATCGCGTCGTGCTGGCGGTCTTCCCCTCGCCCCTCCTCCTCCCCTCCCTCACTCTACTCCGCGCAAATTACCCGAGGATTACGCGCCAAAGTTTACTTTATAATGACGCGTATTAATCACAACTAGGAAGCTGTCGTGATCTACGTGCCGCGGCTTAATCCTGGGCGAGCGCGCAGGACGCGATAATTAGTGAGTCTCGCGGTACACACACCGACCGCCAGATACGTTTTCATTAAAGCCGCGAGAGTGGAGTTTATGACATTTCATTTAACCTGAGATATTTCACGGGCCGCTTGATTACATCTCGTGATTACACGATTCGCGATGCCGGGCCCGTTGTCGCAACCTCTTTTCGACGCCTCACGGCTAGCGCGCCGATAAAATCTGCCTTCACGGGGCGGTGGGAAAAATTTTTAATGGGCACTGTGGCGGATTCAAATGCCGCGTACGGCGCACATAGCGCTTCATTTTTAGCGACAAATTTATTGTGCACAGAGAAATAATTTGAATTAATCAAATATCTGGTGAAATATAAACCAGAATGTCGAAGTTACCAGAATCCTGTTCTGATTGAAACGGTTGCAATTTCTGGTTTATATACCAGAAATCTTGTTTATTTAATCAGGATCTTGTTAACCCTCTAATGATAAGCTAGATTTTCAGAACGTATCCGATAAGATGATGACGAATCTAATTCCGTGCTTTGTTTAGTTTATCCTTCATCTAATCAATGCACAAAATAAGTAAAAAAGAATAAATAATAACTTAATTTAAAAAAAGAATTAATTTAATTAAAGAAAAAAGAATAAAATTAATACAAAGTAATTTTCTCCGTATTTTGGTCAAAATATGTCAAATGGTTTTACTTATTTCGCGACTTTCCACGAGAGATTTCCATAATGCACAGACTCTTGATCCAACTAAATTTCTTTCCTTGTGCCGCTAAAATTTAGATTTCATTGGAGAAAAACGACGTTTGATCGCAAGAATCAGATGACTCGCATATTTAAGACTATGCTCGCTAAAGTACAATGCTCGCTAAAGTACAATGAGTGCATTCTTCACTGAAATGCCATGCTTACAACTGATGATTCAGTTATAATTATAACGCTGCAATCAGTAAATCAGTTGTATTGAAAGAGTTGGTTAATAGCAGCAACTGATTATTATTGATGTATTACTTTGTGTAAATACAGAGTCATCGCATATAAATCATGAAAGTCATTAATACCATCGCTAAACTGAGAGAAGAAATATCTAAAAAATAAAATATTTACTCAAATAACATATCTCTGTGAAAAAAAATCGTACGCCTAATTGCTTTTTCTAAATTGAAAGGGAAAGATCAATTTTTATGATCGCAGAAATGAAATTTACGAAAAAATTTTGCCAGTTCTATGGATTTTACTGAAATACGCAGTTTTTTTACTATAAAAATCATATCCTTACTTTTAGAGGAATAATAGGACAAGGATTTTATGAGAATAAAAATCTAACAAAAAATGGTTTCCTATAATAAACATTTTAGTCTTGAAATTAAAAGAAAGAAATGTTGATACGATAATTTTTCACGGAATAATGCTGATTCAAAAACCACCTAATTTTATTCATAATTTTTAATGCTATATTCCTTTTGAGATATGTAATATTAACAATCAACTTCTACGATGTCGGCAAATAACTATTTGAACTATCGCCATTAGCAATATGCTTGTAAAATTATAATGTTCTAGGATTTACTATGATTATTAATTTTATTCGAAACTTGTTATAATTAATAATATATAATATTTGAAGTAAAAGAATCCTGCAATCAAGTTTCGCTCTATGCTCTGTTCCGGAAAAAGTTATTTAAATATTTTTCGATAGAACGTAGCCATACAGAGCCAAACTGGTAGTTCATATTTCGATCATGGACTTTTTTCTCTACTACTGCATACAAAAATCTTAATTTACGACTTCGATATAAACAACGAAAAGCATTAGAATTAAAATGTTTTTTTTTAAAACATTTGAAATTCAAGGAAACTATTAACGAGGAACGCACAAAAACACTTTCATTTTATCCTAGAGATATTGAGGACTATCTTTTCGTTAGAACACCTCGAAATAAACGCATATCTCGCGTCCGTGTTTCTCCGGATTTCTTTTCAAATAAGCTCGACTATTGATACGTCTGTGGCACGCAGTTTCCAGCAGCATTTCGAGTAATTAAGATTACTCCACGGACGATGGCGACAGTCGTTTCACAAACGCGCCAACGAAGTCATTTCGGCCGAGAGTCATTTATCCGTAGCACTTACCGAACTATGCCTTATCTCGGCAACACAAGACCCGAGATAGCTTACCGGAAACATCCGCGTTCCCGATGACACCGCGCTCGTTCAGTAACGCGTGTAAACGGCACGGTCGGGCTCGCCTTTTTAAGGCGGTCATCATTTATCGTTTTCTTTTTCCTTTCTTTCTGCGGTCAAAAGAACGAAATAAGACGTTAACACAACACACACAGGTTAATGCAACACCCTCGTGTCTACCTCTAGACATCACAGAAAATACCACCGTATTCGCGTCGTGAGTCAGGAGATTTCGATGAACGTAACAGCGGCGACGGCGGCGGCGGCGGCGGCAGCAGCGACCCGCAGAGACCAACTTTTCCCACCCTGATTGCGACGAAAGCTATCGACCTCCTGCGTGGTGCGGTTGTTTCTCGAATTTTATACGAGCCACCCAGAAGTAGATAGCGAGGTCTTGTGCACCTCTCTTGGTTCCTCGGTTCTCCGATAATATTAAGCTCTTACATTCCGACTTTATTCCTTTTCTTCAAACTGCACGTGGAGCCGACGAAGAGAGCGGCGCTATAATTTCCTTTCGAGAGTATCATTAAGGTACCTTGTTAAAGAAAGACTCGCGAAATATTTTACAGTTATTACGCAAATGTATTTCCACGTATTTTATAATGTTCCGTTCTTCGAGTTAACGAAACACGCTTGCCATCGTATTATTATCGAACGCGCGTGCACGTAACGATGATCCAGCAACTGAGAAATTCGGCTGACGCACTTACGACGCGCTGAACTTTGCAGGAATATTAATGTCGTGGAATAGAGTCGTCAAATTACGACTCATCGATTATGCCGCGGGGCCGAGTACAACGTCGAGTATCGTAAAACGCGACAATGGCGCCTTTGTTTTCATCCCGGGCCTCTTCACGTACACCATTGACGATAACGCGCGTGCCTCTTGAAGGTTTTTAAAGACGCGCCAACCGTACGACTCGTAAAGAGGTGTTCTTTCCTCTTGCTCGCACTCCCTCTCCCTTTCTCTCTTTCTCTCTCTCTCTCTCACTCCTCTCTCTCTCTCACTCTCTTTCTCTCTCCCTGTCATTCTGTTTCTCTCCTCTTCGGTCGAACGTTGAGCGAGGCACGAAAGAGAACCTATCCTCTCGATTCTATTCTTACACTTTTACCCGACGTAGGTACAAACCTGACGTTGACGTGTACCAAGTGCCTGCGAGCGGGTTTCTCGAGTTCAGGGTTGATGTGGAGTGTATGAGCGAACGATTCCGTTAACTAAGCTCTGTCTGTGTAAGCATAGAGTATTTCTCACGAACAGCCACTGGGAATAACCAACTGGTTCTCCGAAGCTGAGCTCTCGCTTATTAATGCACGCGGATGCTATTAATACGCTAAAAATCCCGCTCACGAAGTAGACATTGCATAGACAGATTGCAAATAACAAATTTTACCGATCTCCATAACTTAATATGCTTAAAAAAAATGTTAACGTTTATATAGGAGTAATTTTTTCTTCATTATAATGTTCATATTTGTTTAACTCTTTAAGGCATAATTTGTAGAACATTCTAGTAACTTTTTTTTTAATAAAATATTACCAAAAACACTTTAAATAGCACATTTATAAGGTTTCAACTGCCCGATCCTAAGTGGTCCCTATTGGTACTAGTGATATTTAAAGGGTTAAAGTACATTCTCCACATAAGTGTTAAGAACCAGATCTAGAAGTATATAATCTTTTATACTATTTTTAGCACTTATCTTGAGAGAAAGAGTGAATACAAAGTCGCGAAATAGTTCTTTTAGAACATAAATATTTTTTCCTAAGTTCCATTAAAATTAAATGATAATATATAATGATAATATTTTTTCCTAAGTTCCATTAAAATTAAATGATAATATCATATTAATATTTTGTATTAATATTCTCCATCGTGAGAGTGAATAAATTTAAGCGACATATTATTAGCTAGAATAAAATTTTTTGTAAGTGTATGATATGCTATTTCGGATAATAAAAGCAATTTTCATTCATAAAATGATTAAAATCGAGCATATGGACGAGGTAAAGTTGACCTACATTTAGGCCCGATCTATAATAGATGGAGTAAGGAGTAGGAGTAGAAGTAGGAGAAATAAGCAGTAAGTAAACAGACCAATCACAATCGATTATTTTTTAAACGTGAGAATGGAATTGGTCAATTTGCTTACTACTTATTTCTTACTCCTACTCCTATTCCTTACTCCATCTATTGTAAATCGGACCTTAAAGGTCGATAGAAGGGTTGTGGGAACCTTTCGGGAAATCCCAGAACTAATAGTTAAGATATATATTTTATATGTGGTCTTCTTTACTATTAGATAAATAAATCTAAATAAACAGTACCAGAACAAGATGACTACGTTGCTATATATTTATATTTTGGTTGCTATATATTTGTATTTGTATTTTGGTTATTACAAGACAAAATATATAGTTAATAGGATCGTACACTGTTAAATCCGTAGTGTCAAATTATACTCAATTTGAGTTATTTTTAACTATTCCTATAAATCGCCACTGCTCCTACTAAATATGTCGTTAATTTAACTAATGTAATGAAGTTAAATAATTTAACTTAAGAAATATATTAATTTGACTAAAATTTAGTTTATTTTTTATTATGTGCACGTTAATGTAACCTTTGTTTTAATAAAAAATGACTTAATATTGTGCTTTAAATGGGTTAATTAGATGTGGTTGTTTTTTAAATAACATGTGTTTTTTAACACATGTTTTATGTTAAAATAGTAAATTTTGACACACGTAATAGTTAAAAATAACTAAATATTATTTAACTCAAGAAATTGGTTTAAATTTGACCCTCCAATAGTTAACAGTGTAACGGGCATTAATACATAGAAGAAGGCTGCCTCTATCATATTTGTTACAGTCAGTTACTACAATTAATTGTCTGAGAAATTGTAACTTCAAAATTCTGAAATATGGGATATCTAGCTCCAGTCTCCCCTACATGACGTATAAGACACTTTACGTGAAACACCCTATATATATAGACCATATATCAGATCGTTACATTTATTATTTTATTGTAGATCACACATATACACAATATATTTTCGATTATATATGAAAATCAGCGCCTTCTCATTTTAGACGATATATCGTCCTCACCACGTATATCACGTTGTATCACATGTGCGCGCTCGTACGATCTCGCGATCGAGCAATTGTTCCGCGGCAAAGAATTAGTACATTCGCGCATAACTACATCTCGAACAATATCACATGAGGCATACATTTGGCATTTGCGAAAGTAACAAAGATACTTATCTCGACTTTATTGAGATGTCTTACATAAAATCGCGTAATCATCGACGATATTTCTGCCATCACGAGATTGCTATCGTTGTTTCTATGATATTATATAATCATCATGACTATTGTCGGCGTATGGATTGCATCGAACGGTGTGTCGGTACCGTTTTACGCCCTCGGGGAAGCGCGCTCGGATTCTCCCGACGATTCTTGCGACGACCGTGGCGGCATCGACGTCTTTGGAGAGACAGAGAGAGGGAGAGGGAGAGAGAGAAAGAGAGAGACATACAGAGAGAGAGAGAGAGAGAGAGAGAGAGAGAGAGAGAGAGAGAGAGAGGTGCCAATCAAGACGCGATCGCGCTCTCCTCGAAGGGCAGATTTCAGATTTCAGATCTGAGAGATCGGCCGATGCAATCTGAATGCGCCGTTCGATAAGCCCGCGGGTGAATGTGACGTCCGCCACGCACGAGGGACAATGTCAAGCCGGCGAGATTACTCCGGATAAAAGCGTCATTACCGAGAGCTTCACGAAGCCCATTGCGGCTGAATGCAACTCTCTTCCGCGTATCTATCTATTTATTTCACTCTTTGCATCGCAATTATCGGACTACCTTTTATGCGAATAGATTTGGCACTGTACGCTCGCTTGCAAAACGGCTTGCACGCTTTTTAGAAGATTTTTATAGAATAAAGCTGCTGCACACACTTGAAGCTGTCACGATTAAAAGCCGCAGCAGCTGATGTGCATGCGCATTGATCGGTTGTGACAGGAGCCGTAGTGTTAATGCAGGATGTGACAATGTGAATTTGGAAAGAAGCATTCATATTTTGAAATAATCGAACATTATTTAAACCAGTATTTTTATATATTTTATAAAGCATGATAACGTGTGTGACAGTGTGTTGAATGTCAGCAGTAGCTCGCAATTTGTGACAACTTAAAGTGCTGCAACTTCATTCGATTAGAAGTGTGCAAACTGTGTTGCGACTGAGCATACATAATTTTTTTTTTTGATGCATTGAATGTTCAGAATTGACTTACTTACAAATTATCACTAGGTGGAATTGTTTCGTCTTTGGAGATATGTCTTTATACCGTCACAGCAAGGAAAATCAGTCAGAACGTCTAAAAACGTGGTTGATAAATTTAAATTCCAATATTCACGTATTCGTTACGTATCAATAATTTTTGTCAAAGATAGAGAAAGAGTGGGTTTTTAATATTAGAAAATAAAAATCTAAAATAATTATTTATCATAATACAAGTTTATCTGACATGGTATCCGCCAATTAAATGAACAATGGGACTTGAGAGCAAACGATCGAAAAGAAACGTGCACAGCTGACAATTTGAAAATGAAAGGACACCGGCCGAGTCAGCGAACTCAGTGACTCCGGCGATTTCGCTCAAGTAACGAGCGATTTATAACGCGCAGGCCGATGACGAGGATGAAGTTAAAAGCCCTCGCTCTGCAACGCGCGCTGCGCCGTAAAGTGTTGATAATTGATATTTGATCGCGTGCCGGGCCGGCAATTAAATGCTTTCAGGAAGCCACCGCGGTCGAACATCACGAACGTCTTTTTATCGCGCACGTCGAGCAGAGAGTGAAGGAGGGAGGGAGGCAGAGAGAGAGAGAGAGAGAAAGGGAGTCCTGAGAGATGAAGCGGGCGCGTACATACGTACATACGCGTGAAAAGACAACCAACTGTCCGACTGTCAGTCCGTCTGTCCTACACCGGCCACACCTTCGCGGACAGACGGACGTGGTAGAGTATCCGCGGCTGGTGAACCCAGATGGGATGACGGATAACTCGGATGGTCGATCGTTCACCCGGTGATGGATCTGTTCTCGACTATTCTTTATCCCCGGCGTTCTTCCCCGCGCGGAGGGGAATCGCGTTCCCTCTTCCCTCGCGGCCGGAGCGTCGGCCGTCGAGACACGCTACGTATACACCTTACACACGCATTCTTTCAATCGTGATCTACGATCCGAACTTGTACTGCTTTATCTCGATTACAGGTCGCAGATAACGACTCATACTCGGGGCATATATCGGGCTCTATGCCTGAGCTCCATCCGACGCCGTTCGTCGCCGGTCCGGATAATGACGACGTAATAACAACGCGTCCCTCCCTTTTTCCGTCGGTCCGGTAGACATTGACCGCGGATTAGGGTGACGTAACGGCGGTGCCTGCGCGCTCTGGGACCGCTTATATTTTACACGTCGTTAGCTCTCGCCAACGGATGAATAATTCAGCAGCTTCTTAATCCGAAATGTCATCGTGCAACCACGCGCGAACCGTCTTGGCCGCGCGCGAGCGCGCGGCTGCAACGCAAATCCGGACAGCACATTCTTGAAATAAAAACTTCGCCTCTCGGCATATTTTATGCGTATTCAGCCGGGTGTTGTCGATTAGTCAACGTGGGGCGGAATGGACGGGCGAACGCGAACACGTGATTCTTCCTCGCCGAGCATCTATCATAGTGCTCTTCTCTCTCTCCCGAATTGACTCGTTACTGCGGTTAACTATATTAAAGGAGGACGTGTCGCAAGGAAGAGAGAAAGGAGGGAAGGGGGAGAGTCGTTGAAAAAGTAGCCGAGAACGACGAGTACATATGTAAGTCGCGCGATCGGCACGACGAGATGATTTACGTGCCGTTATCAGCTGCTCAGCACGCCGCAGTATCGTTCCGGGCTGCGCTAGAGTTCGAAAGTCGGCGGATGATTAGCGGTGAAAGCCTCGTGGTGTGAATTACGACGTGTCCGGAAGACGCGTGCACCTAGCACGCACGGCGTCCGCCTCGAGACGCAGTCAATTTTTCGTCACCGCCGTGGGAGGCTACGGCCTGTGGCGATGATAAAGGTAATCGAGCGATGAAAAGTGACCTTAAAGAATCTGAGGAAGTAAGAGTCTTCCGTAAGGCCAACGCCGCGCGACAGAAACTTCTAGTAACGTAAACGACTATTTCAGTTGATTTCTCTCAAATCTGAAGATGAAAAATAGCATCCAACAAAACATAATCTTATTTTTAATGGAAGGAAAGAAAATGGTTGAATTAATGTGAATTCGAGATACATCAACTAGACTGTTTCGTGAGAAATGAACGAATTATAATTTTAGTTAAGGTAACAAATTTGGTTACATGTGTTCTAGTTATAAGTAACTAAAGGAAAAAGTTTAATTACTACAGTAAAATTATACATTCTTTACTAGGAGTTTTATTACTTTTTTTAACTGAAAGTTCGTCTTTAAGGTGTTAGTGTATGATTATTTTGCTCGAAATTAGCCATTTAATTGATTCAATTAAATTTCACACATGTTGTATTATATTTGAAGATCTTGTCTTTATCCCAGTGGGATTTAAACGCGGGACCACCAGATTGTGAATCGTCTGTCTATTTCTCTAATGCCATTTCTCTAATTGATAAATTTGTTATATATTGTCTATTAACAGTTCATTAGAAGAGGAATACTCTTTCTCGTTGAGAATTTAGGGTGTTAGAATATTTTGGTTTCAAAAGAATCCTTTAAAGGCCATGTATGTAAGAGGATTTCGGCTAAGAATAAGATTACACCTTTTTGAATAAACAAATTTTATCTAATGGGATTAAACACTAATAATTAACGCGCTGGTTCGATAATACTTCGATCGAGTGATGTTGGTAAACTGGTAAGTGAAATAAGCGATGAATTGTTTAAATGCATTGTGTGACTCTCTGGGGAAACTATTTTGAGAGCGATGAACGGGTCGATGATGAAGGTGAAAACATAAACGCTGATGAGATGTTCGTTAGCCGGGAATACGATCTGTTCACAGGAGCGCTTAAGAACTAAGCACCGAGATTAAATATCTCCCGACATCTCCGAACAGCCGTTTAGCCTGCGACGCGCGACAAAGCTCCCTTGACCCTTCTAACGTCCTCGTATTTGGTCTTTCAAAAACTCGTAAAGGTCAAATAAAAGTGATTTACGGTCGGGCTAAGTTCACCGCGTCTGAGGCCTCGGGTTATTACTGGTTTTTCACTTAGACGTGTGTCGCCGGATATCACTGTGTCGACGCCACGTCGCGCGATGGATCAGGCCCCGACTTTGCAGTACGCCATATCTGAGAGGGCCATTTGGCTCGTTTATATTCGTGTAACGCGCGCGGAATTAGCAGCGTGATGAAGATAATGACGAGCGCTAAGCAGGCGACGCTAAGCACTCGAGGGCTCATGGTGTGTACTCGCGCGCGTTTATGGAGTGGCGTCTTATCGGGCGTAGTTTATGTCTATTTTAGCCGGTAGCGGGCGAATGTGGAAAGAGACGTGAATACATAATGAATCCTACGCAGCCGCAGGTATATTGAGCCATCAGGTAGACGAGAGGCGACCTTCCGAACGGCGCTCTTAAAATCTTTAGTCACGCGGGCTTAATTTACGAGCGTCCGACTGACTAATTTCTCGTATAACCGCGTGAGATTTAGCGTCAACCGTATAAGGCGAGTCACGGTGTTTCTCTCGAAAGCCGCGACGATGAAAAAGTGTTCTCACTAGTGCACACCGAGGAATCGCGACGGAGATGCCATTATCGGGCCGGCGCACTTCGCGTATTTATATCCGCTCGAACGTTCGCGCATTCCAAATTTGTTAAAATCTCTCGGGCGATTAATAATAATGTCCAACGTAATCGATTCTTAACCGGTGAGTCACGGGTGGGATGCTAATTTGAGCTTATAGGCGACAAGGCAACTATACTTAATCCAACTGATGGCGCGCGAAGCGATGACGAAGCGATTACTCTTGCTGATTTAATTTGTATTTACGACATTCGCGCGCGCACATTCCGCAAGATACCAACATGGGGCGGGAGATAGCGGAAGATGAAACCGCAAAGAGTATAGCGAGGGTAATGAATTTGGCGGATAAGATCCGTATATATGAAACCAGGCTGCGATTAACCAAGAATTTCAGCTGTGGGTTCCAAAGCGGAGTCGATTGAAATTGCGGTGACGGCGACAGCGACAAAGGATGATAGCTCAATTATCACCGTGATATAGTCATTTAATGTATATAAGGTGTCTTAGATTTTGTGCATTTTTCTCCTCTTTTAAATTGAATTTATTTGAAGTAATGTTCTCCTTACTAAAATATTGCGATCCTTAAATTGTGAGTAATTGAAAAGAATTTCCGAAAAATATTTCTATATAATAATATTATTTCTATTTAAACAGATTTAATCTAGGAAACAATAAAAAGTATTTTATAAAGAAACTTGAAGATATATGTTAAAAAACTGACAAAAGAAATCGAATTGTTATTAAATCGACTACTTCACCAAGACATTCCGGAAGAAAAATTGATCTGAGTTGGTTAAATGAACCTTCGTAAAATTAATAAAAATTGATTAAATTAATCTGAATTCAGAATACATTAATTAGACTGATAAGAAACAAAGGAACTATAATTTTGGTTAAGGTAACTAAATTTGGTTATACGCGTTCTGATTAAAGTAATTATTATAATATTATATATTGTTTACATAAATTGTAATCAATGTTGAATATTAGAATACGTGACTATAATAACCAAAAATTCTGAGTTCAACTAGCAGTCGTTTAACCAAGCATATCAATCGAATATGTGTGCGTGCAGTCATAATAGACACTTGGATGTTATACATATAGCAGTAACCAAGCTCTGACCGGTATTACAAGTAAATCTTCTGGTTGCATATCAGAATATTTCATTAATAATCAGAAAGTCTGTTCATAAAAATTAACCAAATATGTCATGTTAATCCCACCTGGTTCCTTTTTCCCTATAGACGTAAGCAAATACGCGAATTTAGGACACCATGTATATATACTCGTGGTACCATTCTGGCAAGAAAGACGGGAGACCCCTGGAGCGGGCCGGGCTCGAAAGCCGGATAAATTATTGTTGTTAATGACATATTTATCGGCGGTGCCACGTTGTGGATACCGGGAAGCACAACGTTTGGTCCGTCCGATTCGTAGTAATCCGCCGATTCGTGCTAACGTCTCATTTAGTCGGACCGAACGGGTCGTTCCGCTTTTACTCTTTCGAAAATGAAGCGATAGACTTGACAACTATATCGTCGGATAGAATTGTTTCTACCATGTAACACTTTCAATGGGAAACATCGTAGCTCTTTACAAACATCAGAATTGATTGGAGGGAAAGATTATCCTCGCAATATTACAAATAATATAAAACTTACGATTAAGAGATTAATAAAAAAAAAACCCGTGGAGATCTTATAAAACGAAATACTACAATTAAATATTTTTTACTACAGTAAAAATATTACAGTTATGCATTTATAATCTTTACGTATTATACGTGAATTATCTTGCAGAAAAAATGTTTAACATATTAAAAATGCTCATTGGCGACTATATTTCATGGTCTATAGCAATTTTTACGCGACAGGCTCGAAAATCAATCTCATTAAGTTTATCAATAAAATGAATAATGTGATTGAAATTTACGGGATATATTTTTATTCATTCTTGCTTAATGAGCAAAAATGAGTGGAATCTTCCTATGATGCAGAAGGTAGAGTTTAATGGAGCCATTAGCATATTAATCTCCTTAGTCCTGAATAAATACGAACCGTGAGTACATTGTCATTTGTCAATGTGTCGCGTTAAGTATCAGAAAGTCGTATTAAATATAAAAAAATTTGCAAGTGGAATATTACAAAAAAATTCACGAGATATTCAGCGTGTAAGAAAGTCACAGACACGTGTAAATTATACTCTTTCCATCACAGCAATCTCTCAGAAACTTCGTTCAACCGGCTGCACAAAGGAAATAAGGAAGTTTAACGTTCGATGCACTCTCTGATGGTTGAGCGCCGGTAGAAATTAAGATCCATCGCCGTAATGAGCGACAACTGCCTTCGGACAGACACGTACGAGAAAGTTGAATGAATCGCCATTTGCGGCCATAGGATCGCGAACTTTCAGCGAGTTTCCTCCTTATGTAAGGAAGACAAGAGGAGGCACGCACACACACACACACACACACACACACACACACACACACACACACACACACACACCGAACCATCGCAACGTCATCTTCGCGTCTGCCTTTCTCGAGACGCAGCGGTCCCGCGCGAGGACCCCTTTGCGGCGCCGAATCGTTCTTTAATGATGATTAATGGACAACGCATTTCGTTTTGCGTTTACGTTACGTAAACGTCCACCTCCGGTAATTAGCTGAAAGCCGGCCGGAATCCAGCGCGGGTCGTGGACGCGGAATGCCCGACGCGACGTTGTAGCGCGCGCTTAATTATTTGGCCGATCTCACGACGACAATCGAAGCTGCTCTCGCGATACCGAGGACACGTGTAACTCGTGACAATGTGTCACGGGCCGGCGTGAGTCTTGTGCAATGCGCCAAGAAACGACGATAATGGGATTTTTGCGCGCGGGAAATACGTGAACGCTGCCTCGATCACAATACGTAGGAGAAATCATCTGAGACGTCACGCCCAGTTCCGAAGTAACTACATATTTGCTTTCTATTGTTCTTCTACCAAGCGGCATGATATTGCCGCGAGTACAGTTGGTTGCAGAACACAATGAAGTTGGAAGTTTACTAAATTGTCAAAATTGAGTCATTATCATTGAGCTTACGCAATGACAATACAAGTAATAATATAATAAATAATATAACTAATAATAATAAAACAAGTAATTATACTAATAATAGGTAATGTAATTGCGACAATATAATGATTCTCAATTTTAAGTTTTGTGAGATTCCAACTTCATTGTGTCTAAACAGTTTTGCAATTAAGACTCAATTGCACAACTTACTTTAACAGGAGTTTAACTCGTTAAAGACCTATTCAGACAAACTTGCATAGTCGCATTATTCATGTGCACAAAGAAATTGACTAATCTAACGTAAAATGTTTTTAATATAAGAAGCATGCTTTTACTGCACGAATCATAATTGATCGATATCTTTATGCATATGCAATATGTAATTATGCTAGTTTGTCTGGACAGGCTTTTAACAAGTTAAACTCCAGTTAAAGTAAGTTATGGAACCAGGCTTAAAGGGATGCTGAAGTTGAAAATTTTACCGATAATTTTTCTATAAAGTTTATATCGTGTTGTATAGAATTACAAATTTTTTTATACAATTAAAGTATGTATAAAAAAAAAATATATATATATATATATAAGCATTGCTCAATACATGATGAAAGTAAAAAAATTTAAATATAAAATTTCAAGCTGTCAGTTAATGCGATATTTGCCAAAAGTTCCGCAGCTGGTACATACCAAAAGTGTTTTTCTGCTCCAAACAGAAAAATTTTGGAGAACATTGCTATACCTTTGCATCTGAGTTCAGAAGCTTAAAAATATCGGAAAAGTTTGCAGAAAGATTTCTATATATGCATAGTTAGATTTTCGTTGAATATAAAACAAAACAACACATTTACGTAAGTTCTGTATGTACAAGAAATATAAAAAAGATGATTATGTTAGAGATGATGTTAGTGATCGTTTTTACGTTATCAACATTTTTCGAGTTCGTCACTGACTCCAGTATCCCCCCTCTAAATGTACTACCTAAAGAAATTGATAATTCAATGATAGATCAAATGCGACTATGTTCACAATGAAAACGTGATATACATTATCTGTAAACTTTGTGTCAATCAAACTTTTGGTTAAAATATCCTACAAATTAAAGTCATAACTCAAAATCTAGCATTTTTCTTATATAACATACATATCTAATATATCTACGTAAGAGAAAATTCAAACGTTACTCAAAAGATAGTGTAAGTTTACAGAAAATATAAGCAACGAGGCATATTTTGATAATTGAAACCGTATTCAAATTTTTTGCATCGAAAGAGATGGAATTTTACGAAAAGAAAAATTTTTGCATAAATGCTTGGAATAGAAAAACAGCGCGCGCGATGACTTTCGCAGAAGTAATACAAGAACGGAAGACGGTAATAGCGTTTGAAACAAACATTGGCACATTACACGCCGGCGGCGTAATTTTTCGAAACGGTCGAGAAATGTGTATTTATCATGGAAAGAGTGTCATTAAGGTAAATCTCTAATTACCTTGACGCAGAGCGTTCAAGCCGCGAGAGGCGCACAAGCGCAGGGGAAGTCCTCGGGTAAAGATAATGACAACTCGCTCGTAATTATGCATATCGGAGCCGCGGCGTAATTTCACGATGGAGAATAGCCTAAAAGGGCTCTGTCTCGTTGCTTCTCTCTCTCTCTCTTTCTCTCTCTCTCTCTTGCTTGGCACTTAATTTGGCCGTGTCAAGTATTCGTAGTCTGTCCACCGGCCTTTATTCGTCCAGTTCGCACGCCTGTACGCAGTAAATAACGTAGATTACGGCGGTGTCGTTTCGAGAAAGGAAAAAATCCGTGACGACAGGAATCATCAGTTATCCGCCGAATAAAAGTGCCTGTCAAAAAAGACGCATTATACCATCGTTACGTGCACACCCGGTAAGTACGGTAAACTTTTGCACGCAAATATCGCATCGGCAACGATCGTCCATGCGTCATCCGATCGTAACGACTCGTGGAGCCGCCGAACATAATTAAAGAAAAATGCCGTGTGCTCGTGCGTGTCATTGAATACGCCCGGCTCATCGATCGAGAGAAGCTCTTAAACGAGGTTCGGTGCCGCCGCTCAGAGCCGGTAATCTTCCTGCGTGTACCTACGAGCAAGTAATTGCTAATTTGCATAATGACTGCACAAAGTGCCATCTTACTTGATGGAACGCGAGCGCTCTTTTGCTCCAAACTGGAAATCGCCTCCGAGTTATATGCGGCTGCATTTTTCCCGGACAACCTGGAGCCCAGAGAGGGATCACAGAAGACCGTATTAACGATCCTTAAACAAACCGACGCACGAGCCGGAATATCCATCGGCTCGCCAATCGACCAGGCGACGTAATGAGTTGCGACGGTCGGCGAAAGAACACGAGTGCCTATACATAACCGCGCGATCAACTCTTAATATCCACAACCGCGTCGTCGTCGCCGTCGTCGCTGCCGCGACGCAAACCTTACTTCAATTTCGTCGAATCGATATACCCCGTGCAAAACAAGATCGTGCTATAATTTACGCCGCGCCACACGTCGCGTGACCACGCGGCCGGTGGCGAGTTGGCGGACACGTGTAAAAACGCCGTGTACGCAGACCCCCCCAGTGCGTGTGACGGTTCAGGGCGTGCCGCGACTCGGTGTCCCTCGATATCGAGCCCTCACGGATCTGTACGAATCGAAAATTAGATCTGGAGGGAGCCGCGAGGGAATTCGGTGAAGAAGAAAAAAGAAAGAAAGACGCAGAGGAGCGAAGCAGAAAGAAAAAGAGAGGGAGAGAGAGTTCGATTCACAGTGTTCGTAACTGGAGTTGGGAATCCTGAAATACGAGAAATACGTACGCTAGACTATTTGTCGAAATGGATTCCGGAACGACTTCGAGGGCGAGGCGATCGTCGAAGTCAATAAAAATATATGTATATATTTATACATGTATTAGGACCTTAACTTAGTTTCCGCCCAAAAAATACTGAGAAAAAGCATTTATTGTAAAAAATTTATTTAAATTATTTCAATGAAAGTATTTTCCATCACTTTCTACAACTTTTTGCCATCTTTCTGGCAACTGGGCGATACCATCTCGATAAAACGATGTTTGTTTCGAAGCAATCCATTCGTCCACCCATTCTCGCACTTCTTCAACATTTCGGAAGCGTGTACCACTCAA